>NC_045444.1:64432967-64605200 GCF_002776525.5 Piliocolobus tephrosceles | reverse complement strand
TATGCACATGTACCCTAGAACTTAAAGTATAATAAAAAAAAAGAGATTAAAAAATAATAAAAATAATGCAGTTATTATTTGTCTGTTAAAAATATGTGAAATGAAATAACATTAAAATTCCATTCTTGGAAGAGCCAGCATATGAATTTCCCACTATTATTAATAAGGATTACATAATATAGCTTTGCATATATTAAGTCCTTTATCTTATTTCTTTCCAGTCCCTCCCAGGATAGACCTAAGTGTGGCTATGAAATCATTGCTTACTGTGAAAGCTGGAACTAATGTCTGCTTGGATGCTACTGTTTTTGGTAAACCAATGCCAACGGTTTCTTGGAAGAAAGATGGAACACTGCTAAAACCAGCAGAAGGCATAAAGATGGCAATGCAGCGGAATCTGTGCACCTTGGAGCTATTCAGCGTGAACCGGAAGGACTCGGGAGACTATACCATTACCGCTGAAAATTCAAGTGGTTCTAAGTCAGCCACCATTAAGCTTAAAGTGTTAGGTAAACTAATAAACTTCATTAGAATCCCATATTTTACTTTGGTTAATGGGACATAAATAGGATTTACAAAATAATGTGGGAGAAGACATACATATTCTAACGTATATTTCCTATGCACAGAATTATTCTTATGACAGAACCATGTTTTAGAGTTTAAAAGAGCATTAGAAGAATCACGTTTCAATTACCCAATTTTACAAATGAAGAAACTAAGATTCTAAAAAATTAACTAATCTCCTAGGTCATATAGGAAATTGACAACAGAAAGACTGCAGTCCAGGTCTCCAGACCTCTACTCTATATTCTATTCCCCATTCCACATATTTTAGTGAAAGACTTCACTCTTCTTCCTTATTCTTTCAGATAAACCGGGTCCTCCAGCATCTGTTAAAATCAACAAAATGTATTCAGATCGTGCAATGCTTTCTTGGGAACCGCCTCTTGAAGATGGAGGCTCAGAAATCACCAACTATATTGTTGACAAACGTGAAACAAGCAGGCCCAACTGGGCTCAAGTCTCTGCAACTGTGCCTATCACCAGCTGCAGCGTGGAGAAACTTATAGAGGGCCATGAGTATCAGTTCCGTATTTGTGCTGAAAATAAATATGGAGTAGGCGATCCAGTCTTCACTGAACCAGCAATTGCCAAAAACCCATACGGTAGGAACATGTCCTGGTGGTTTTTCATTTTACTTTTTAAATATTACCTTTTAGTCTGGGAAATTAACTTTTCAATCAATTTCTGCAGACCCACCAGGACGCTGTGATCCTCCTGTTATTAGCAACATAACCAAAGATCACATGACAGTCAGCTGGAAGCCACCAGCAGATGATGGCGGCTCACCCATCACCGGCTATTTGCTTGAAAAGCGGGAAACCCAGGCTGTTAACTGGACTAAGGTCAACAGAAAACCTATTATAGAAAGAACATTAAAAGCAACAGGTCTTCAAGAAGGTACTGAATATGAGTTCCGTGTTACAGCTATAAATAAAGCTGGACCAGGCAAACCCAGTGACGCATCCAAGGCCGCTTATGCTCGGGACCCTCAGTGTAAGTGTTCATGAACGAGATCCATATCCTGTGTTAAAAGCAGCATGAAACACCCAGGAAGGAGGTTTGAATGAAAATTTCCTATCATTATTTCTTCTCAGATCCTCCCGGCCCACCGGCTTTCCCTAAAGTATATGATACAACTCGTAGCTCCGTGAGTCTATCCTGGGGCAAGCCAGCCTATGACGGCGGCAGCCCTATCATTGGTTATCTCGTTGAAGTAAAACGGGCTGACTCCGATAACTGGGTGAGGTGCAACTTACCACAGAATCTACAGAAAACCCGCTTTGAGGTTACTGGCCTGATGGAAGACACACAGTATCAATTTCGTGTGTACGCCGTTAATAAGATTGGATACAGTGACCCCAGTGATGTGCCAGATAAACACTATCCGAAGGACATCTTAAGTAAGTATTACTAGGGGGAATACCTAAGGCTTTTCTTATTAATCATATTCTAAGAGGGATAATAGAACTCCCTTAAGTAGATTAATTTATTTAAAAGGTGTAGACTTGGTAACTCCAGGAGTACTTTTTAGGAGAGCTGGATGGGTACTTTACGGTATTGTAGAACAGGCAAATCAATTGCAAATGATTTGTGGTTTGGAAAAGCTTTTCGTATATATAAGAATTTCATGTCTTTAAAAGACATGGAATGAGAGAATTTTACTGGAATGTAAGAATTTTATTTTACGAATAAAGAGGCCTTTTAACTAAGTAGTGAGCTATTTACTATTCTTAGGGTTTCTGTTTTCCAATCCACCATCTCCCTAAGTATGTGATTGGTGGGCTCTCCATCTTAATTTCCCTTCTTCTTATTTTTCATATTTGCTTATTCTCCATGATAATTTCCCCTTTATTTGAATTACTTGATATTATATGTCATCCTCCAGGTACTTTTCTTCCTACTATGAAATAATAAAGAGAGCTAGAATATGTGGCAGAATACCTTCATGGAATACAGAAAGGAAAAAACAAGAATGAAAGGGAGCCAAAAATCAATCATCTACTTTCCTTTTAGTATATGTAGCATTTCAGAGTACATAAGGCTCATGAAAGAGGAGGTACCGATCCTCCGGGGAAAACCTGGTTAAACCTAAAGCATAGTGGAAAATGGAAAGATCAACAATTAGTACAGAATAGAAAAATGGTTTTGAGGATTGTATTAAGGAAGTTTTAAAGAACAAGAAATCGGCTCTAGAAAATAAATGTATTTTAGGAGTGATAAGGCCAGTCCTTGGAAATACATTCGACTATTAAATTTTTAATTAACTTTTTTCACCTAAAATTAAACAGTTCCACCTGAGGGAGAACTTGATGCGGACTTAAGGAAGACACTCATATTACGTGCTGGAGTTACTATGAGACTATATGTACCAGTAAAAGGACGCCCACCTCCAAAGATTACTTGGTCTAAACCTAATGTCAATCTAAGAGACAGGATTGGACTGGACATAAAGTCAACTGACTTTGACACTTTCTTGCGCTGTGAAAATGTGAACAAATATGATGCAGGAAAATACATCTTAACCCTGGAGAACAGCTGTGGTAAAAAGGAATATACCATTGTTGTGAAAGTGCTTGGTAAGTCTATTTCAAAAAAGAATCATATATATTTTAAAATAGTATATATATATTTTTACACATTCATTTCTTATTTACCCACTATTTATCCAGATACTCCTGGGCCACCTGTCAATGTGACTGTTAAGGAAATAGCCAAAGACTCTGCTTATGTTACCTGGGAGCCTCCCATTATTGATGGTGGAAGCCCCATCATAAACTATGTGGTACAAAAACGTGATGCAGAGAGGAAATCCTGGTCTACAGTGACAACTGAGTGCTCCAAAACAAGCTTCAGAGTATCTAATTTGGAGGAGGGAAAATCCTACTTCTTCCGAGTGTTTGCTGAAAATGAGTATGGCATTGGTGATCCTGGTGAAACTCGTGATGCTGTCAAAGCTTCCCGTAAGCAAAGGAACCATCATCCCATCATTTTGAGTGACGTCCTTCCTTTGCTATATGGGGCTTACCCTTATCATTTCTCCTTTGCTTTAGAAACTCCTGGACCAGTTGTGGACCTGAAAGTGAGGTCTGTAACTAAGTCATCTTGTAGCATTGGCTGGAAAAAGCCTCATAGTGATGGTGGAAGTCGGATTATTGGATATGTAGTTGATTTCCTGACTGAAGAAAATAAGTGGCAACGAGTTATGAAATCCTTAAGCCTACAGTACTCCGCAAAAGATCTGACTGAAGGGAAGGAATATACCTTCAGAGTGAGTGCTGAGAATGAAAATGGAGAAGGAACCCCAAGCGAAATCACTTTTGTGGCAAGGGATGATGTTGGTAAGGCTCTATCCACACATCTTCATTTTTCCTTTATTGTCATCAAAAGCTCACTCTTGTGTCCTACTCACTACCTTATCTAAAAATCCATTAAAAGCTAGAAGTATGTGAAAAAGTTAATTACCTGGCCTTAAAAATAACAGTAATTTATCTCTGCTATTTTACAGTGGCTCCTGATCTTGACTTAAAGGGTCTACCTGATTTGTGCTACTTGGCTAAAGAAAACAGCAACTTCCGGCTTAAGATCCCCATAAAAGGCAAGCCAGCTCCATCAGTCTCCTGGAAGAAAGGGGAAGATCCTCTAGCAACTGACACTAGAGTCAGTGTTGAGTCATCTGCAGTTAACACAACTCTTATAGTATACGATTGCCAAAAATCTGATGCTGGAAAATACACAATCACACTTAAGAATGTTGCTGGCACCAAGGAAGGAACTATCTCCATAAAGGTTGTTGGCAAGCCTGGCATCCCCACTGGACCAATCAAATTTGATGAAGTCACAGCAGAAGCCATGACCTTAAAGTGGGCTCCTCCAAAGGATGATGGAGGTTCTGAAATCACCAACTATATCCTAGAGAAGAGGGATTCTGTGAACAACAAGTGGGTGACATGCGCCTCAGCTGTCCAGAAAACCACCTTTAGAGTAACCAGACTTCATGAGGGCATGGAATATACCTTCAGGGTCAGTGCTGAAAATAAATATGGTGTCGGGGAAGGCCTGAAATCAGAGCCAATTGTTGCTAGACATCCATTTGGTAAGTGTCTTAAATTCAGAAGACATGAAGCAAAACATGGTTTTGAGGAGGCTTCTTATTATAAATCTTGCATTATCTACTTTTTTCTAGATGTGCCTGATGCTCCCCCACCTCCCAATATTGTGGAGGTCAGACACGATTCAGTATCTCTAACTTGGACTGACCCCAGGAAAACTGGTGGCTCTCCAATTACAGGTATTTTGTTTATTCTTACCCTACAGCTTTTACATCAAGATTCCTCACAAATATTTCCCTGAGAACAGTGGAATGTGTGCTTATCAATAACATTATCTGCTTATACAGAAATGTGTTTTTCTTTCAGTACATATGGTTAATGTTTAATTTTATTGAAAATCTCCTAATGTAATAGTTAATAAAGTATTTCTTAATTATAATATCTATTTTTGTAAGTTAAAATTGTTCAACAAAAAAGACAACAACTATGCATATTCCAAGAGGAAAAAAAATGGCAGTATGCTTAGGTAATAAAAGTATAGATACTAGCAAGAATGATTACTTGTTCAATATATATGGATATGTATAAATAATTTGGGCAACACATATATATTGTAAAATCAAGCTGCATTTATACTTTGTATGTGAATTGATACAACCCTGGGTCTTTTGTAGGGTATCATCTCGAGTTCAAGGAAAGAAACAGCCTTTTGTGGAAGAGAGCTAACAAGACTCCAATAAGGATGAGAGACTTTAAAGTGACAGGATTAACTGAAGGTCTTGAATATGAATTCCGAGTTATGGCAATCAATTTAGCAGGTGTGGGCAAGCCAAGCCTACCATCAGAGCCTGTCGTGGCACTGGACCCGATTGGTAAGTCATTATATGAAGAAAAACCCATGTGCATTTTTTACATGAAGAAAACATTGGTATTTGTTTGACTGGTTTTGTTTTTATGTTTTAGATCCTCCTGGAAAACCTGAGGTTATTAACGTAACAAGGAATTCAGTGACTCTCATTTGGACTGAACCTAAATATGACGGTGGTCATAAGTTAACTGGATATATAGTGGAGAAGCGAGATCTACCTTCCAAATCTTGGATGAAAGCCAACCATGTTAATGTCCCAGAATGTGCCTTTACTGTAACTGACCTTGTTGAGGGTGGAAAATATGAATTCAGAATTAGAGCAAAGAATACAGCAGGTGCTATCAGTGCTCCATCAGAAAGTACAGGAACCATTATTTGCAAGGATGAATATGGTAGGTCCATTTTACTTTTTATGTACTTTGTTTTTGTTTTTTTTTTTTTTTTAAAAAAAAGCAAATTAAGCCTCCTTCCTTTTCTGATTAAAATGTATTTTCTTCTTTGCAGAGGCACCAACAATAGTCCTTGATCCCACAATAAAAGATGGGCTAACAATTAAAGCAGGGGATAACATTGTTTTGAATGCCATTAGCATTCTTGGCAAACCCCTTCCAAAATCAAGTTGGTCCAAGGCAGGAAAAGACATTAGACCATCAGATATCACTCAGATAACTTCAACCCCAACATCTTCCATGCTTACTATCAAGTATGCCACTAGAAAAGATGCCGGTGAATACACCATCACGGCTACCAATTCTTTTGGCACGAAGGAGGAACATGTGAAGGTAACAGTCCTTGATGTACCTGGTCCCCCAGGTCCTATTGAAATCAGTAATGTTTCTGCTGAAAAAGCAACACTTACATGGACACCTCCCTTGGAAGATGGCGGCTCACCAATTAAGTCCTATATACTTGAAAAGAGAGAAACCAGTCGACTTTTGTGGACAGTGGTTTCTGAAGATATTCAGTCTTGCAGGCATGTGGCAACCAAACTTATCCAAGGAAATGAGTACGTCTTCCGGGTCTCAGCTGTAAACCACTATGGCAAAGGAGAACCTGTACAGTCTGAACCTGTCAAAATGGTAGACAGATTTGGTATGTAGAGCATGTGAGGGAATTGAAATGGAAACATTTATAGCAGAGTTTAGGAAATCATGGATTTCTAATAAATTTGCTTCCTTTTCAGGTCCCCCTGGCCCTCCTGAAAAACCAGAGGTCTCAAATGTCACTAAGAACACTGCCACTGTCAGCTGGAAAAGGCCAGTGGATGATGGTGGCAGCGAAATCACAGGATATCATGTAGAAAGGAGAGAAAAGAAAAGCCTGCGGTGGGTGAGAGCAATAAAAACGCCAGTTTCTGATCTCAGATGCAAAGTAACAGGACTGCAAGAAGGAAGCACCTATGAATTCCGTGTCAGTGCAGAAAACAGAGCAGGAATTGGTCCACCCAGTGAGGCTTCAAATTCTGTTCTAATGAAAGATGCAGCATGTTAGTATTTGTCTTTTTCAATACCATTCATTCCAGAATGCCAATATTTTATCTAAATTATCCAAAAGCCAAAGTCTGAATATATACTTTTGTGTCTTTGTTTCTTTTTCAGATCCTCCAGGACCACCTTCAAATCCGCATGTCACTGATACTACTAAGAAATCTGCTTCTTTGGCATGGGGCAAGCCTCATTATGATGGTGGACTTGAAATCACCGGCTATGTTGTGGAGCATCAAAAAGTAGGAGACGAGGCCTGGATAAAAGATACCACAGGAACTGCCCTCAGAATCACTCAGTTCGTTGTTCCTGATCTTCAGACTAAAGAAAAATACAACTTTAGAATCAGTGCCATCAACGATGCAGGTGTTGGGGAGCCAGCAGTGATTCCAGATGTTGAAATCGTAGAACGGGAAATGGCTCCTGATTTTGAACTAGATGCTGAGCTTCGAAGAACACTTGTTGTTAGAGCAGGACTCAGTATTAGAATATTTGTGCCGATTAAAGGTCGTCCTGCTCCTGAAGTGACATGGACCAAAGATAATATCAACCTGAAAAACCGAGCCAACATTGAAAATACAGAATCATTTACTCTTCTGATTATCCCAGAATGTAACAGATATGATACCGGTAAATTTGTCATGACCATTGAAAACCCGGCTGGGAAGAAAAGTGGCTTTGTGAATGTCAGAGTCTTGGATACACCAGGCCCAGTCCTCAACCTGCGGCCTACAGACATCACAAAGGACAGTGTCACCCTGCACTGGGACCTCCCTCTGATAGATGGAGGCTCACGTATAACAAATTACATTGTAGAGAAACGTGAAGCAACACGGAAATCTTATTCCACAGTCACCACTAAGTGCCATAAATGCACATACAAAGTCACCGGCTTGTCTGAAGGGTGTGAATACTTCTTCAGAGTGATGGCAGAGAATGAATATGGAATTGGTGAGCCAACAGAAACTACAGAGCCTGTAAAAGCCTCTGAAGCACCATCTCCACCAGACAGCCTTAACATCATGGACATAACTAAGAGCACTGTCAGCCTGGCATGGCCTAAGCCTAAACACGATGGTGGCAGCAAGATCACTGGCTATGTGATTGAAGCCCAGAGAAAAGGCTCTGACCAGTGGACCCACATCACAACCGTGAAAGGGTTAGAATGTGTTGTGAGGAATCTAACTGAAGGAGAGGAATACACCTTCCAAGTGATGGCAGTGAACAGCGCGGGGAGAAGTGCCCCTAGAGAAAGCAGACCCGTCATTGTCAAGGAGCAGACAATGCTTCCAGAGCTGGATCTCCGTGGCATCTATCAGAAACTGGTCATTGCCAGAGCTGGTGACAACATCAAAGTTGAAATTCCAGTGCTCGGTCGACCAAAGCCCACAGTGACATGGAAAAAAGGAGACCAAATTCTTAAACAGACACAGAGAGTTAATTTTGA
The DNA here is from genome assembly GCF_002776525.5 of Piliocolobus tephrosceles. NCBI lineage: Eukaryota > Metazoa > Chordata > Mammalia > Primates > Cercopithecidae > Piliocolobus > Piliocolobus tephrosceles. The sequence goes on along the minus strand of NC_045444.1, from coordinate 64,596,785 downwards.
AACCACAGCAACTTCAACCATTTTAAATATCAATGAGTGTGTCAGAAGTGATAGTGGGCCCTATCCATTAACAGCAAGGAACATTGTAGGAGAGGTTGGTGATGTCATCACCATTCAAGTCCATGATATCCCAGGGCCACCTACTGGACCAATCAAATTTGATGAAGTTTCATCTGATTTTGTAACCTTCTCTTGGGATCCCCCTGAGAACGATGGTGGTGTACCAATAAGCAACTATGTAGTGGAAATGCGGCAGACTGACAGTACTACCTGGGTTGAGTTAGCAACCACCGTTATACGTACTACCTATAAAGCCACCCGCCTTACTACTGGATTAGAGTATCAGTTCCGTGTAAAAGCTCAGAATAGATATGGAGTTGGACCAGGCATCACATCAGCATGTATAGTTGCCAACTATCCATTTAAGGTTCCTGGACCTCCTGGTACCCCTCAGGTAACTGCAGTTACCAAGGATTCAATGACCATTAGCTGGCATGAGCCACTTTCTGATGGTGGAAGCCCCATTTTAGGATATCACGTTGAAAGAAAAGAACGAAATGGTATTCTCTGGCAGACTGTGAGCAAAGCTTTGGTACCAGGCAACATTTTCAAATCAAGTGGACTTACAGATGGTATTGCTTATGAATTCCGGGTGATTGCAGAAAACATGGCAGGCAAAAGCAAGCCAAGCAAGCCATCGGAGCCTATGTTGGCTCTGGATCCCATCGACCCACCTGGAAAACCAATACCTCTAAATATTACAAGAAACACAGTGACACTTAAATGGGCTAAGCCTGAATATACTGGGGGCTTTAAAATTACCAGTTATATTGTTGAAAAGAGAGACCTTCCTAATGGACGGTGGCTGAAGGCCAACTTCAGCAACATTTTGGAGAATGAATTTACAGTCAGTGGCCTAACAGAAGATGCTGCATATGAATTCCGTGTGATTGCCAAAAATGCTGCAGGTGCCATCAGTCCACCATCTGAGCCATCTGATGCTATCACTTGCAGGGATGACATTGAAGCACCAAAGATAAAGGTGGATGTTAAATTTAAGGACACAGTTATATTAAAAGCAGGTGAAGCATTCAGACTGGAAGCTGATGTTTCAGGCCGCCCACCTCCAACAATGGAATGGACCAAAGATGGAAAAGAGCTGGAAGGCACAGCAAAGTTAGAAATAAAAATTGCAGATTTCTCTACTCATCTGGTAAACAAAGATTCAACAAGAAGGGATAGTGGTGCCTATACCCTTACAGCAACTAATCCTGGTGGCTTTGCTAAACACATTTTCAATGTCAAAGTTCTTGACAGACCAGGCCCACCTGAAGGACCTTTGGCTGTAACTGAAGTGACATCAGAAAAGTGTGTACTATCATGGTTGCCTCCACTGGATGATGGAGGTGCCAAAATTGATCATTACATAGTACAGAAACGTGAAACCAGCAGATTGGCATGGACAAATGTAGCCTCAGAAGTCCAAGTAACAAAGCTAAAGGTCACTAAACTCTTGAAAGGCAATGAATACATATTCCGTGTCATGGCTGTAAATAAATATGGAGTGGGAGAGCCACTGGAATCAGAGCCTGTGCTTGCAGTGAATCCTTATGGACCCCCTGATCCGCCCAAAAACCCTGAAGTGACAGCTATTACTAAAGACTCGATGGTTGTCTGCTGGGGACATCCTGATTCTGATGGTGGAAGTGAAATCATCAATTATATTGTGGAACGGCGTGATAAAGCTGGCCAACGCTGGATTAAATGCAACAAAAAAACTCTTACTGATTTAAGATATAAAGTGTCTGGACTGACAGAAGGACATGAATATGAGTTCAGGATTATGGCTGAAAATGCTGCTGGAATTAGTGCACCAAGTCCTACCAGTCCATTTTACAAGGCTTGTGACGCTGTGTTTAAACCTGGACCACCAGGTAACCCACGTGTTCTAGATACAAGCAGATCATCCATTTCAATCGCTTGGAATAAACCTATCTATGATGGTGGTTCAGAAATCACTGGGTATATGGTTGAGATTGCCCTGCCAGAGGAAGATGAATGGCAGATTGTCACTCCACCAGCAGGACTCAAGGCAACTTCTTATACTATCACTGGCCTCACAGAGAATCAGGAATATAAGATTCGCATCTATGCCATGAATTCCGAAGGACTTGGGGAACCTGCCCTTGTTCCTGGAACTCCGAAGGCTGAAGACAGAATGCTGCCTCCAGAAATTGAACTGGATGCTGACCTGCGCAAAGTTGTTACTATAAGGGCCTGCTGCACCCTGAGACTTTTTGTTCCAATCAAAGGAAGGCCTGCACCTGAGGTGAAGTGGGCCCGGGAACATGGAGAATCTTTAGATAAAGCTAGCATTGAATCCACAAGCTCTTACACACTGCTTATTGTTGGAAATGTAAACAGATTTGACAGTGGCAAATACATACTAACTGTAGAAAATAGTTCAGGCAGCAAGTCTGCATTTGTCAACGTTAGAGTTCTTGATACACCAGGCCCTCCACAGGATCTGAAGGTAAAGGAGGTCACAAAGACATCTGTCACACTGACATGGGACCCACCTCTCCTTGATGGAGGTTCAAAAATCAAGAACTATATTGTTGAAAAGCGAGAATCAACAAGAAAGGCATATTCAACTGTTGCAACAAACTGCCACAAGACTTCCTGGAAGGTAGACCAGCTTCAAGAAGGCTGTAGCTACTATTTCAGGGTTCTCGCAGAAAATGAATATGGCATTGGGCTGCCTGCTGAAACTGCAGAATCTGTGAAAGCATCAGAACGACCTCTTCCTCCAGGAAAAATAACTTTGATGGATGTCACAAGAAATAGTGTGTCACTCTCTTGGGAGAAGCCAGAGCATGATGGAGGCAGCCGAATTCTAGGCTACATTGTGGAGATGCAGAGCAAAGGCAGTGACAAATGGGCCACATGTGCCACAGTCAAGGTCACTGAAGCCACTATCACTGGATTAATTCAGGGTGAAGAATACTCTTTCCGTGTTTCAGCTCAGAATGAAAAGGGCATCAGTGATCCTAGACAACTGAGTGTGCCAGTGATCGCCAAAGATCTTGTCATTCCACCAGCCTTCAAACTCCTGTTCAATACTTTCACTGTACTGGCAGGTGAAGACCTAAAAGTTGATGTTCCATTCATTGGCCGCCCTACCCCAGCTGTAATCTGGCATAAAGATGATGTACCATTGAAGCAGACAACTAGAGTAAATGCAGAGAGCACAGAAAATAATTCACTACTGACAATAAAGGATGCCTGCCGAGAAGATGTTGGCCATTATGTGGTTAAACTGACTAACTCAGCTGGTGAAGCTACTGAAACCCTTAATGTTATTGTTCTTGACAAGCCAGGGCCTCCAACTGGACCAGTTAAAATGGATGAAGTGACAGCTGATAGTATTACTCTTTCCTGGGGCCCACCCAAGTATGATGGTGGAAGTTCTATCAATAATTACATTGTTGAGAAACGGGACACTTCCACAACCACCTGGCAAATTGTATCAGCTACAGTTGCAAGGACAACAATAAAGGCTTGCAGACTGAAGACTGGATGTGAGTATCAGTTTAGAATTGCAGCTGAAAACAGATACGGAAAGAGTACCTACCTCAATTCAGAGTCTATTGTAGCCCAATATCCATTTAAAGTTCCTGGTCCTCCTGGCACTCCACTTGTCACACTGTCCTCCAGGGACAGCATGGAAGTACAATGGAATGAGCCAGTCAGTGATGGAGGAAGCAGAGTCATTGGCTATCATCTAGAACGCAAGGAAAGAAATAGTATCCTCTGGGTTAAGTTGAATAAAACACCTATTCCTCAAACCAAGTTTAAGACAACTGGCCTTGAAGAAGGTGTTGAATATGAATTTAGAGTCTCCGCAGAGAACATTGTGGGCATTGGCAAGCCGAGTAAAGTATCAGAATGTTATGTGGCTCGTGACCCATGTGATCCACCAGGACGGCCAGAGGCAATCATTGTCACAAGGAATTCTGTGACTCTTCAGTGGAAGAAACCCACCTATGATGGTGGAAGCAAGATCACTGGTTATATTGTTGAGAAGAAAGAATTACCTGAGGGCCGTTGGATGAAAGCCAGTTTTACAAATATTATTGACACTCATTTTGAAGTAACTGGCCTAGTTGAAGATCACAGATATGAGTTCCGGGTTATAGCCCGAAATGCCGCAGGAGTGTTTAGTGAGCCTTCAGAAAGCACAGGAGCAATAACAGCTAGAGATGAGGTAGATCCACCACGAATAAGTATGGATCCAAAATACAAAGACACAATCGTGGTTCATGCTGGTGAATCATTCAAGATTGATGCAGATATTTATGGCAAACCAATACCAACCATTCAGTGGATAAAAGGTGATCAGGAGCTTTCAAACACAGCTCGATTAGAAATAAAGAGCACTGACTTTGCTACCAATCTCAGTGTAAAAGATGCAGTACGTGTCGACAGTGGAAATTACATACTGAAGGCCAAAAATGTTGCAGGAGAGAGATCAGTTACTGTGAATGTCAAGGTTCTTGATAGACCAGGGCCACCTGAAGGACCTGTTGTTATCTCAGGAGTTACAGCAGAAAAATGCACACTAGCTTGGAAACCTCCACTTCAGGATGGTGGGAGTGATATCATAAATTATATTGTGGAAAGGAGAGAAACCAGCCGCTTAGTTTGGACTGTGGTTGATGCCAATGTGCAGACTCTTAGCTGCAAGGTTACTAAGCTTCTTGAAGGCAATGAATATACTTTCCGTATAATGGCAGTAAACAAATATGGTGTTGGTGAACCTCTTGAATCTGAGCCAGTAATTGCCAAGAATCCATTTGTAGTACCAGATGCACCAAAAGCTCCAGAAGTCACAACAGTGACCAAGGACTCAATGATTGTTGTATGGGAAAGACCAGCATCTGATGGTGGCAGTGAAATTCTTGGATATGTTCTTGAGAAACGGGATAAAGAAGGCATTAGATGGACAAGATGCCATAAGCGTCTGATTGGAGAGTTGCGCCTGAGAGTAACTGGACTCTTAGAAAATCACAATTATGAGTTCAGAGTTTCTGCTGAGAATGCTGCTGGACTTAGTGAACCAAGCCCTCCTTCTGCTTACCAAAAGGCTTGTGATCCTATTTATAAACCAGGACCTCCAAACAACCCCAAAGTCATAGATATTACCAGATCTTCAGTATTCCTATCTTGGAGCAAACCAATATATGATGGTGGCTGTGAAATCCAAGGATACATTGTTGAAAAATGTGATGTGAGTGTTGGTGAATGGACAATGTGCACTCCACCAACAGGAATTAATAAAACAAACATAGAAGTAGAAAAGCTGTTGGAAAAGCATGAATACAACTTCCGTATCTGTGCTATTAATAAAGCTGGAGTTGGAGAACATGCTGATGTCCCTGGACCTATTATAGTTGAAGAAAAATTGGAAGCACCAGACATTGATCTTGACCTAGAACTAAGGAAAATCATAAATATAAGGGCTGGTGGCTCCTTAAGGTTATTTGTTCCTATAAAAGGTCGTCCTACACCAGAAGTTAAATGGGGAAAGATGGATGGTGAAATTCGAGAGGCAGCTATAATTGATGTCACTAGCAGTTTCTCCTCTCTTGTTCTTGACAATGTCAACCGATATGATAGTGGAAAATATACACTTACATTAGAAAACAGCAGTGGAACAAAGTCTGCCTTTGTTACTGTGAGAGTTCTGGACACGCCAAGTCCACCTGTTAACCTGAAAGTCACAGAAATCACCAAAGACTCAGTATCAATTACATGGGAACCTCCTTTGTTGGATGGGGGATCCAAAATAAAAAATTACATTGTTGAGAAACGTGAAGCCACAAGAAAATCATATGCTGCTGTTGTAACTAATTGCCATAAGAATTCTTGGAAAATCGATGAGCTCCAAGAAGGTTGCAGTTATTACTTCAGAGTCACAGCTGAGAATGAGTATGGTATTGGCCTTCCTGCCCAGACTGCTGATCCAATTAAGGTTGCAGAAGTCCCACAACCTCCTGGAAAAATAACTGTGGATGATGTCACCAGAAACAGTGTCTCTCTGAGTTGGACAAAACCTGAACATGATGGTGGCAGTAAGATCATTCAGTATATTGTGGAAATGCAAGCTAAACACAGTGAGAAATGGTCAGAGTGTGCTCGAGTAAAGTCTCTTGAGGCAGTAATTTCCAACCTAACTCAAGGGGAAGAATATCTTTTTAGAGTTGTTGCTGTAAATGAAAAGGGGAGAAGTGACCCTCGGTCCCTTGCAGTTCCAATAGTTGCCAAAGATCTGGTAATTGAGCCAGATGTAAAACCTGCATTCAGTAGTTACAGTGTACAGGTTGGCCAAGATTTGAAAATAGAAGTGCCAATTTCTGGACGTCCTAAGCCGACAATTACCTGGACTAAAGATGGTCTCCCACTGAAGCAGACCACAAGAATCAATGTTACTGATTCACTGGATCTCACCACACTCAGTATTAAAGAAACTCATAAGGATGATGGTGGACAATATGGAATCATGGTTGCCAATATTGTTGGTCAGAAGACAGCATCCATCGAAATTGTAACTCTAGATAAACCTGATCCTCCAAAAGGACCTGTTAAATTTGATGATGTCAGTGCTGAAAGTATTACATTATCTTGGAACCCTCCATTATATACAGGGGGCTGCCAAATCACCAATTACATTGTTCAGAAAAGAGATACAACCACCACAGTATGGGATGTTGTTTCTGCTACTGTTGCTAGAACTACACTCAAAGTGACCAAACTGAAAACTGGTACAGAATACCAATTTAGAATATTTGCTGAAAACAGATATGGACAAAGTTTTGCCTTAGAATCTGATCCAATTGTAGCTCAATATCCCTACAAAGAACCAGGCCCTCCAGGTACACCATTTGCCACAGCCATTTCCAAAGACTCCATGGTAATACAGTGGCATGAACCAGTCAACAATGGTGGAAGCCCAGTCATAGGTTACCACCTGGAGAGAAAAGAAAGAAATAGTATTTTGTGGACAAAGGTCAACAAAACTATTATTCATGACACCCAATTCAAAGCACAGAATCTTGAAGAAGGCATTGAATATGAATTCAGAGTGTATGCAGAAAATATTGTTGGTGTAGGCAAAGCAAGCAAGAATTCTGAATGCTATGTAGCCAGAGATCCCTGTGACCCACCAGGAACCCCAGAACCAATAATGGTTAAAAGAAATGAAATCACTTTACAGTGGACCAAACCTGTATATGATGGTGGAAGTATGATTACAGGCTACATTGTAGAAAAACGTGATTTGCCTGATGGTCGTTGGATGAAAGCCAGCTTTACAAATGTCATTGAAACTCAATTTACTGTGTCAGGTCTTACTGAAGATCAAAGATACGAATTCAGAGTCATTGCAAAGAATGCCGCTGGTGCAATAAGTAAACCCTCTGACAGTACTGGACCAATAACTGCCAAGGATGAGGTTGAACTCCCAAGAATTTCAATGGATCCAAAATTCAGAGACACAATTGTGGTAAATGCTGGAGAAACATTCAGACTTGAGGCTGATGTCCATGGAAAGCCCCTACCTACCATTGAGTGGTTAAGAGGAGATAAGGAAATTGAAGAATCTGCTAGATGTGAAATAAAGAACACAGATTTCAAGGCTTTACTTATTGTAAAAGATGCAATTAGAATTGATGGTGGGCAGTATATTTTAAGAGCTTCCAATGTTGCAGGTTCTAAGTCATTCCCAGTAAATGTAAAAGTATTAGATAGACCAGGACCTCCAGAAGGGCCAGTCCAGGTTACTGGAGTCACTTCTGAAAAATGCTCTTTAACATGGTCTCCACCACTTCAAGATGGTGGCAGTGACATTTCTCACTATGTTGTTGAAAAGCGAGAAACCAGTCGACTTGCCTGGACTGTTGTTGCTTCAGAAGTTGTAACCAATTCTCTGAAAGTTACCAAACTCTTAGAAGGTAATGAATATATTTTCCGTATAATGGCTGTCAACAAATATGGTGTTGGAGAGCCTTTGGAATCTGCACCAGTACTAATGAAAAATCCATTTGTGCTTCCTGGACCACCAAAAAGCTTGGAAGTCACAAATATTGCCAAAGACTCCATGACCGTCTGTTGGAACCGTCCAGATAGTGATGGTGGAAGTGAGATTATTGGTTACATTGTAGAGAAAAGAGACAGAAGTGGCATTCGATGGATAAAATGTAATAAACGCCGCATTACAGATTTGCGTCTAAGAGTGACAGGATTAACAGAAGATCATGAGTATGAATTCAGAGTCTCTGCAGAAAATGCTGCTGGAGTTGGGGAACCAAGTCCAGCTACAGTTTATTATAAAGCCTGTGATCCTGTGTTCAAACCTGGCCCACCCACCAATGCACACATTGTAGACACCACCAAAAATTCAATCACACTTGCCTGGGGTAAACCCATCTATGATGGTGGCAGTGAGATCCTGGGATACATAGTAGAAATCTGTAAAGCAGATGAAGAAGAATGGCAAATAGTTACTCCACAGACTGGCCTGAGAGTTACTCGATTTGAAATTTCAAAACTCACTGAACACCAAGAGTATAAAATACGAGTCTGTGCCCTCAACAAAGTTGGTTCAGGTGAGGCTACATCAGTTCCTGGTACTGTGAAACCAGAAGATAAACTTGAAGCACCTGAACTTGACCTTGACTCTGAATTAAGAAAAGGAATTGTTGTAAGAGCTGGTGGATCTGCCAGAATTCACATTCCATTCAAAGGTCGTCCAACGCCTGAGATCACTTGGTCTCGAGAGGAAGGTGAATTCACAGATAAGGTCCAAATTGAAAAGGGAGTAAACTATACCCAACTATCAATAGATAACTGTGATAGAAATGATGCTGGAAAATACATTCTTAAGTTGGAAAACAGCAGTGGATCAAAGTCTGCTTTTGTAACGGTGAAAGTTCTTGACACTCCAGGACCACCACAGAATTTGGCAGTCAAAGAAGTGAGAAAAGATTCTGTCCTCCTGGTATGGGAGCCACCCATCATTGATGGAGGTGCAAAGGTCAAAAACTATGTGATTGACAAACGTGAGTCAACCAGAAAAGCATATGCTAATGTGAGTAGTAAATGTAGCAAAACAAGTTTTAAAGTGGAAAATCTTACAGAAGGAGCCATTTATTACTTCAGAGTCATGGCTGAAAATGAATTTGGAGTTGGTGTTCCAGTGGAAACTGTTGATGCCGTGAAAGCTGCTGAACCTCCTTCCCCGCCAGGAAAGGTTACACTCACTGATGTGTCCCAGACCAGTGCATCACTTATGTGGGAGAAACCTGAACATGATGGTGGTAGCAGAATCCTGGGGTATGTTGTTGAAATGCAGCCCAAAGGAACTGAAAAATGGAGCATTGTAGCCGAATCCAAAGTATGTAACGCAGTTGTTACTGGTTTGAGTTCTGGACAAGAATATCAGTTCCGTGTCAAGGCTTATAATGAGAAGGGAAAAAGCGATCCAAGAGTGCTGGGTGTTCCTGTCATAGCCAAGGACTTGACTATACAGCCTAGTTTAAAGTTACCATTTAATACATATAGTATCCAAGCTGGAGAAGATCTTAAAATAGAAATTCCAGTTATAGGCCGACCAAGACCTAACGTTTCTTGGGTCAAAGATGGTGAGCCTCTTAAACAGACAACAAGAGTAAACGTTGAAGAAACAGCTACCTCAACTGTTTTGCACATTAAAGAAGGTAACAAAGATGACTTTGGAAAATACACCGTAACAGCAACAAATAGTGCAGGCACAGCAACAGAAAATCTCAGTGTTATCGTTTTAGAAAAGCCTGGACCTCCAGTTGGCCCAGTTCGATTTGATGAAGTTAGTGCAGACTTTGTAGTCATATCTTGGGAACCTCCAGCCTATACTGGTGGCTGCCAAATAAGCAACTACATTGTAGAGAAGCGAGATACAACCACCACCACTTGGCACATGGTATCAGCAACAGTTGCAAGAACAACAATTAAAATAACCAAACTGAAAACAGGCACAGAGTACCAGTTTAGAATTTTTGCTGAAAACAGGTATGGAAAAAGTGCCCCACTGGATTCTAAGCCAGTTATTGTACAGTATCCATTTAAAGAACCTGGACCACCTGGAACTCCTTTTGTGACATCAATCTCAAAAGATCAAATGCTTGTGCAATGGCATGAGCCAGTTCATGATGGAGGCACCAAAATTATTGGCTACCATCTTGAACAGAAAGAAAAGAACAGTATTTTATGGGTCAAGTTAAATAAGACCCCCATTCAGGACACCAAATTCAAAACAACTGGGCTTGATGAGGGCCTTGAGTATGAGTTCAAAGTTTCTGCTGAAAATATTGTTGGCATTGGCAAGCCTAGCAAAGTGTCGGAATGCTTTATTGCTCGTGATCCATGTGACCCACCTGGTCGCCCTGAAGCTATTGTTATTACAAGACACAATGTCACACTGAAATGGAAGAAACCTGCCTATGATGGTGGTAGCAAAATAACAGGTTACCTGGTAGAAAAGAAAGATCTACCTGATGGCCGCTGGATGAAAGCCAGCTTTACCAACGTATTAGAAACTGAATTTACAGTGAGTGGACTTGTAGAAGACCAAAGATATGAATTTAGAGTAATTGCAAGAAATGCAGCTGGAAACTTTAGTGAACCATCTGAAAGTAGTGGTGCCATTACTGCAAGAGATGAAATTGATGCACCAAATGCCTCTCTGGATCCAAAATATAAAGATGTCATCGTTGTTCATGCAGGAGAGACTTTTGTTCTTGAAGCCGACATCCGTGGCAAACCTATACCTGATGTTGTTTGGTCAAAAGATGGAAAAGAACTTGAAGAAACAGCTGCTAGAATGGAAATTAAATCTACTATTCAGAAAACAACTCTTGTTGTCAAAGACTGTATACGGACTGATGGAGGACAATATATTCTGAAACTCAGCAATGTTGGTGGTACAAAGTCTATACCCATCACTGTAAAGGTACTTGACAGGCCAGGGCCTCCTGAAGGGCCTCTGAAAGTTACTGGAGTTACTGCAGAAAAATGTTACCTGGCATGGAACCCACCTTTGCAAGATGGTGGTGCTAATATTTCACATTACATCATTGAAAAGAGGGAGACAAGCCGACTCTCTTGGACCCAGGTTTCAACTGAGGTACAGGCCCTTAACTACAAAGTTACTAAACTTCTTCCTGGTAATGAGTACATTTTCCGTGTCATGGCTGTGAATAAATATGGAATTGGAGAGCCCTTGGAATCTGGGCCTGTTACAGCCTGTAATCCTTATAAGCCACCAGGTCCTCCTTCAACACCTGAAGTCTCAGCAATCACTAAAGATTCTATGGTAGTAACATGGGCACGCCCAGTAGACGATGGAGGTGCTGAAATTGAGGGCTACATTCTTGAAAAACGAGATAAGGAAGGCGTTAGATGGACCAAGTGCAACAAGAAAACATTAACGGATCTCCGGCTCAGGGTAACTGGTCTTACCGAAGGCCATTCCTATGAATTCAGAGTTGCTGCTGAAAATGCAGCTGGTGTGGGAGAACCTAGTGAGCCATCTGTTTTCTACCGTGCATGTGATGCCTTGTATCCACCAGGTCCACCAAGCAATCCAAAAGTGACGGACACTTCCAGATCTTCTGTCTCCCTGGCATGGAGTAAGCCAATTTATGATGGTGGTGCACCTGTTAAAGGCTATGTTGTAGAGGTCAAAGAAGCTGCTGCGGATGAATGGACAACCTGCACTCCACCAACAGGATTACAAGGAAAGCAGTTCACAGTGACCAAGCTTAAAGAAAATACTGAATATAACTTCCGTATTTGTGCCATCAATTCTGAAGGTGTAGGTGAACCTGCAACTCTACCTGGTTCAGTGGTTGCTCAGGAGAGGATAGAGCCACCAGAAATAGAACTCGACGCTGATCTCAGAAAGGTGGTTGTTCTGCGTGCAAGTGCTACTTTACGCTTATTTGTCACTATCAAAGGTCGACCAGAACCCGAAGTTAAATGGGAAAAGGCAGAAGGCATTCTCACTGACAGGGCTCAGATCGAGGTGACCAGCTCATTTACAATGTTGGTGATTGATAATGTTACCAGATTTGACAGTGGTCGGTATAATCTGACATTAGAAAATAATAGTGGCTCCAAAACAGCTTTTGTTAACGTCAGAGTTCTTGACTCACCAAGTGCCCCTGTGAATTTGACTGTAAGAGAAGTGAAGAAAGACTCAGTGACGTTGTCCTGGGAACCACCACTTATTGATGGTGGAGCTAAGATTACAAACTACATTGTCGAAAAACGAGAAACTACAAGAAAAGCCTATGCTACTGTTACAAACAATTGCACTAAAACTACTTTCAGAATTGAAAATCTACAAGAAGGATGTTCTTACTACTTCCGAGTCTTGGCTTCCAATGAATATGGGATTGGTTTGCCAGCTGAAACAACGGAACCCGTTAAAGTGTCTGAACCACCCCTCCCACCTGGCAGAGTAACTCTTGTTGATGTGACCCGTAATACAGCTACAATTAAGTGGGAGAAACCAGAAAGTGATGGTGGCAGCAAAATTATTGGTTATGTGGTTGAAATGCAGACTAAAGGGAGTGAAAAGTGGAGCACCTGCACACAAGTTAAGACTCTAGAAGCAACTATATCTGGCTTAACTGCAGGAGAAGAGTATGTCTTCAGGGTAGCTGCAGTTAATGAAAAGGGAAGAAGTGATCCAAGACAACTTGGAGTGCCAGTAATTGCAAGGGATATTGAAATAAAGCCTTCAGTTGAGCTTCCTTTCCATACTTTCAATGTAAAGGCTAGAGAACAACTTAAGATTGATGTGCCATTCAAAGGAAGACCTCAAGCTACTGTGAACTGGAAAAAAGATGGTCAGACTCTTAAAGAGACAACTAGAGTCAATGTTTCTTCTTCAAAGACTGTAACATCACTATCTATTAAGGAAGCTTCAAGGGAAGATGTTGGCACTTATGAATTATGTGTTTCAAACAGTGCTGGATCCATAACAGTTCCTCTTACTATAATTGTCCTTGACAGACCGGGACCTCCAGGTCCTATACGTATTGATGAGGTTAGTTGTGACAACATAACCATTTCTTGGAATCCTCCAGAATATGATGGGGGCTGCCAAATTAGCAATTACATCGTTGAAAAGAGAGAAACCACCTCTACAACATGGCACATAGTTTCACAAGCAGTTGCAAGAACATCCATTAAAATAGTTCGCCTGACCACAGGAAGTGAGTATCAGTTCCGTGTTTGTGCTGAAAACCGCTATGGAAAGAGCTCCTACAGTGAATCTTCAGCTGTTGTTGCAGAGTATCCATTCAGTCCCCCAGGTCCTCCTGGTACTCCTAAAGTTGTGCATGCCACAAAATCTACCATGCTTGTAACCTGGCAAGTGCCAGTTAATGACGGAGGAAGTCGAGTAATTGGCTATCATCTTGAGTATAAAGAAAGAAGCAGCATTCTTTGGTCAAAAGCAAATAAAATCCTCATTGCTGATACTCAAATGAAAGTCTCCGGCCTTGATGAAGGACTGATGTATGAGTATCGTGTATATGCTGAGAATATTGCTGGAATCGGTAAATGCAGTAAATCTTGTGAACCAGTCCCTGCAAGAGATCCTTGTGATCCTCCTGGACAACCTGAAGTCACAAATATCACAAGAAAATCAGTGTCACTTAAATGGTCTAAACCACATTATGATGGTGGAGCTAAGATCACAGGATACATTGTTGAACGCAGAGAACTACCAGATGGCCGGTGGCTGAAGTGCAATTATACTAATATACAGGAAACACACTTTGAAGTAACTGAACTTACTGAAGATCAGCGTTATGAATTCCGGGTTTTTGCAAAGAATGCTGCTGACTCAGTTAGTGAACCATCTGAATCCACTGGGCCTATTACAGTTAAAGATGATGTTGAGGCTCCAAGAATTATGATGGATGTCAAGTTCCGAGACGTTATTGTTGTCAAAGCTGGAGAAGTCCTTAAGATAAATGCAGACATTGCAGGGCGACCTCTGCCAGTAATTTCCTGGGCCAAGGATGGTGTAGAAATTGAAGAAAGAGCAAGAACAGAAATCATCTCAACAGACAATCATACTTTGTTAACAGTTAAAGACTGTGTAAGACGAGACACTGGGCAATATGTACTAACACTGAAGAATGTTGCCGGCACTCGGTCTGTGGCCATTAATTGCAAGGTACTTGATAAGCCTGGTCCACCAGCAGGACCACTTGAAATAAATGGCCTCACTGCTGAGAAATGCTCTCTTTCCTGGGGACGCCCCCAAGAAGATGGTGGTGCAGATATCGACTATTACATCGTAGAAAAACGTGAAACGAGCCACCTTGCATGGACAATATGTGAAGGAGAGTTACGGACGACATCCTGTAAAGTAACCAAGTTACTCAAAGGCAATGAATATATATTTAGAGTAACTGGTGTTAATAAATACGGTGTTGGTGAGCCCCTAGAGAGTGTAGCTGTAAAGGCACTAGATCCATTTACAGTTCCAAGTCCACCCACATCTTTGGAAATTACTTCTGTGACGAAAGAATCTATGACGCTTTGCTGGTCAAGACCTGAGAGTGATGGAGGTAGTGAAATATCTGGATATATAATTGAAAGACGAGAGAAAAATAGCCTAAGATGGGTGCGTGTAAACAAAAAACCAGTTTATGATCTGAGAGTGAAATCAACAGGACTTCGGGAAGGATGTGAATATGAATATCGTGTTTATGCAGAAAATGCTGCTGGCCTAAGTCTTCCAAGTGAAACCTCTTCCTTAATTCGGGCAGAAGATCCAGTATTCCTACCATCTCCTCCATCTAAACCCAAAATTGTGGACTCAGGCAAGACAACTATAACTATTGCCTGGCTTAAGCCACTGTTTGATGGTGGGGCCCCAATAACTGGATATACTGTTGAATACAAAAAATCTGAAGACACTGACTGGAAAACTGCCATTCAGAGCTTACGAGGGACAGAATATACAATAAGTGGACTAACAACAGGAGCTGAATATGTTTTCAGAGTAAAATCTGTCAATAAGGTTGGTGCTAGTGACCCCAGTGATAGCTCCGACCCTCAGATAGCAAAGGAAAGAGAAGAAGAACCTGTATTTGATATTGACAGTGAAATGAGGAAGACTTTGATTGTCAAGGCTGGTGCCTCATTTACCATGACTGTGCCTTTCCGAGGAAGACCAGTACCCAATGTCTTGTGGAGTAAGCCAGACACTGACCTCCGCACTAGAGCTTATATTGATACCACAGACTCTCGTACCTCACTGACCATTGAAAATGCCAACAGAAATGACTCTGGAAAGTACACATTAACAATTCAGAATGTTTTGAGTGCTGCTTCACTGACCTTAGTTGTCAAAGTTTTAGATTCCCCAGGTCCTCCAACCAACATTGCTGTGCAAGATGTAACCAAAGAGTCTGCAGTGTTATCCTGGGATGTTCCTGAAAACGATGGTGGAGCACCAGTGAAGAATTACCACATAGAAAAACGTGAGGCCAGCAAGAAAGCATGGGTCTCTGTGACCAACAACTGTAACCGCCTCTCCTACAAAGTTACCAATTTACAAGAAGGAGCTATCTACTACTTCAGAGTCTCTGGAGAAAATGAGTTTGGTGTTGGTATGCCAGCTGAAACAAAGGAAGGAGTAAAAATAACAGGTATGTTTTAAGAATAAGGAAATTCTACATATCCACATTAATTTTGCTAGAATACTGTGAATCATTCTAATTAGTGATTATTTCATCTTAAATGCTTTTGGGTTCACACCCTTCACACCCCAGACTATTCATACTATGGCACAAAATGGAATCTCTAGTGAAGAAAGTCTTTCATTGATTAAAAAAACAGAAATTTACATAGCTAAAATTGGACAATTTATGTTGAATTTAAGTATTATTGAATCTAACTGTATGTATATGTAGGTATACATGCTTATATATACACAGATTTTACATATATATAGTGTGTTTGACACATATATCATATGTGTGTATGTGCATGTGTGTGTGTACAGAAATTGTATCATAAAGTTTTTTAAAAGATTGTTTATCTTGTTCCTCTTTTTTATACCCATGATGAATTTGGAGTAAATGTTACCACTTAATCTGGTCATTTTACCCTTAATTTGGATTTGAATGCTATAGCATGTAATGACATAGCTTGTGGGAGCCTTGGTTGGCTCAGAAGCAAAATGGGTCATGTAAAAAGGAAGGAAGACTAAAATCAAAGTAAAAATATGGCCTTCGTTTAAAAGTTTTCTTTTGGTGATACATGAAGAATGCACATTTAAAAAGTTGTAATAATTATTCACTTTCTTTTGATGCGTTGTTTTCTTAGAAAAACCAAGCCCACCTGAAAAACTTGGAGTAACAAGTACATCCAAAGACAGTGTTTCCCTGACCTGGCTGAAGCCTGAACATGATGGCGGAAGCAGAATTGTACACTATGTCGTTGAAGCACTAGAAAAAGGACAGAAAAACTGGGTTAAATGTGCAGTGGCAAAGTCAACCCATCACGTTGTTTCTGGTCTGAGGGAGAATTCTGAATACTTTTTCCGGGTGTTTGCTGAAAATCAAGCTGGCCTGAGTGACCCGAGAGAGCTTCTGCTTCCTGTTCTTATTAAGGAGCAACTAGGTATGTCTAATTTTGTGTAGAAGCAAAATTTGAAATTATTTGCATTGATTTATGTTAATTTTCAGAAACCCTTTTTCACTTTCACTTTCTATACTCATTTTTCAGAACCACCTGAAATTGATATGAAGAATTTCCCAAGTCACACCGTATATGTTAGAGCTGGTTCAAACCTTAAAGTTGACATTCCAATCTCTGGAAAACCACTTCCCAAAGTGACCTTATCAAGAGATGGTGTCCCCCTGAAGGCAACCATGAGATTTAATACCGAAATTACTGCTGAGAACCTGACCATCAATCTCAAAGAAAGTGTTACAGCTGATGCTGGGAGATATGAGATCACTGCTGCCAATTCCAGTGGTACAACCAAAGCTTTCATTAACATTGTTGTGCTGGACAGGCCTGGTCCTCCAACTGGCCCTGTCATTATTAGTGATATAACTGAAGAAAGTGTGACTCTCAAGTGGGAGCCACCTAAGTATGACGGTGGAAGTCAAGTTACCAACTACATTCTACTTAAAAGAGAAACAAGTACTGCAGTATGGACTGAAGTGTCTGCAACAGTTGCAAGAACCATGATGAAAGTCATGAAACTGACCACAGGAGAAGAATACCAATTCCGCATCAAGGCAGAAAACCGCTTTGGCATCAGTGATCACATAGATTCAGCTTGTGTGACTGTCAAACTACCATACAGTAAGTTGTCCAACTTTTCAAACATCCAGGTTTTCTTTGACCATAAATGTGTTATTGTCTGTACTAATCTATAGGATTTCTCTCTTTTGTAGCAACGCCTGGACCACCATCTACACCATGGGTCACTAATGTTACTCGAGAAAGCATCACTGTGGGCTGGCATGAACCAGTGTCAAATGGAGGCAGTGCAGTCATAGGCTATCACCTGGAAATGAAAGACAGAAACAGTATTTTATGGCAAAAAGCCAACAAACTGGTCATCCGCACAACTCACTTCAAAGTCACAACAATCAGTGCTGGACTTATTTATGAATTCCGGGTGTATGCAGAAAATGCTGCTGGAGTTGGAAAACCCAGCCATCCCTCTGAACCAGTCTTGGCAATTGATGCTTGTGGTATGTATTTGTCATGGGAAGGGCAGTTCTGATACAAAAATGCAAACCTTACTTCTGCGAAGCCAGATATTATGATATAAGTGCCGCTAATCTGCTTCTCTTATTACCACAGAACCCCCAAGAAATGTTCGTATCACTGATATTTCAAAGAACTCTGTCAGCCTTTCATGGCAACAACCAGCTTTTGATGGAGGTAGCAAGATTACAGGCTACATTGTTGAAAGACGTGACCTTCCAGATGGCAGATGGACCAAGGCCAGCTTCACCAATGTTACTGAAACTCAATTCACCATCTCTGGCTTGACTCAGAATTCCCAGTATGAATTCCGTGTCTTTGCTAGGAATGCTGTTGGTTCCATTAGCAATCCATCTGAGGTTGTAGGGCCCATTACTTGCATCGATTCTTATGGTAAGCATGCTTAGCACTTTGAATCACAATAGCTGTTTAACTCAGTATTTCCCCATACCTTTTCCTGGTTCTGATCTATAGAATAACTTTTATTCTGTGCCTTAATGAGGTTTTTGGAAGAACTTATGAACTAGCTGGGAGTCTGAGGAAAATTCCTTAAATACCTTTCCAGCCCTCTTGACTTGACTGTAAAGTGAGAGATTTAGACCTCAGGATATCTACGGGCCTTTCCAACTTCAACCTTGTATGATTGTTTGATTGTATGAGTTGGCGCCTTCATTCTATTTTAAATTATCAGAGTCAATAATTAAACCATGGTTGAGTTCCTACAGAATATTGCTCTTAAATAAGCCACCGACTAAACAGAGACTTCGTTTTTGTTTGTTTGTTTGTTTGTTTGTTTGTTTGTTTTTGTTTTTGAGACAGAGTCTCACTCTGTCACCCAGGCTGGAGTGCAGTGGTACGGTCTTGGCTCACTGCAACCTCCGCCTCCTGGGCTCAAACGATTCTCGTGCCTCAGCCACCTGAGTAGCTGGGATTACAGGCGTGCCCCACCACACCCAGCTAATTTTTTGTATTTTTAGTAGGGACGGAGTTTCACCATGTTGGCCAGGCTGGTCTCAACCTCCTGACTTCAGGTGATCCACCCACCTCGGCCTCCCAAAGTGTTGGGATTACAGGTGTGAGCCACCACACCTGGCCTAAACACAGACTTTGATGATGATAGTATTAGCAGCAGCTAACATTTATTAATTTTCATGAATTCTTTCCCTTAGTTCTCATAGCCCTCATATTAGCCATCTTATAGAAGGGAAAACGAGGCTGAGAGTGCTTCTGTAACTTCCCTGTTAGGGATGGAGTGGGAATTCAAACAGACAGACTTCAGAGCCCTCTCTATCATGGTTAGTCCAAAATGCATATTCCTCACCATTCTGGAAAACAAGTGGCACATTCAACTCAACAATGTTTTGAAAATTAAAACGTCATGAGAGTCAGGTATCCTGTGACACTTTTCCTAAAAGATCTCCAATTGCTAAGAGAAAATTGAGCAATACTATAGTGTCTGGGCAAAAGTATCCACTCCCATCTTCATGCTGAGAATCTCAGGGCTATTCTTTATTTATGAATCAGGCTTTGTGGATACTGCATCAGTGTTTATGAGAGTATGAAGCAAGTCAAATTTAGTTCTCTTTCTTGATAATTCCAAACAACATGGCAGAAAATCTGTCCAGTGAGTATGTAGTTCTGTGGGTAAAGAATTCAGACTTGACATGAACCATCCACACTTGGATATCAGTGAACTGGGAAGGAAAAAGAAAAAGAATAGGAGGTGCTTAGAAGAAAAGGAAAAAAAGCTAAAGTGAAAGAAAATGTTTAACAGCTTCTTCCATGATGTTCCCACTACCATATCCCATTTCATCACTAGAATAAAGCAACTAATGGACTTTAAAACACATGTAAAAGGTGCTTAAGTCCCTGCACAACTCACAGTCTTTCTACCCCATCTGAGATAGAAGAGTGGCCTATAAATTTTTAACTTTTAAATAATAATTGCATAGAATTATAATGACAGGGTGTGTGTATAATTTAATAACAGCCAATGACCTTACTTTAAGGTTGGTGCAACTATTTTTTTCCACCCTTATAATATTTTAAATATTTCTCATCTGTTTTTCTTGCAGGTGGTCCTGTAATTGATTTGCCTCTAGAATATACAGAAGTTGTCAAATACAGAGCAGGTACATCTGTGAGGCTCAGAGCTGGCATTTCTGGGAAACCTGCGCCTACAATTGAGTGGTATAAAGATGATAAAGAATTACAAACCAATGCACTGGTTTGTGTCGAAAATACCACGGACCTCGCATCTATACTCATCAAAGATGCCGATCGCCTTAATAGTGGATGCTATGAATTAAAACTAAGGAATGCCATGGGCTCAGCCTCAGCCACCATCAGAGTACAGATCCTTGGTAGGCGTTGAATACAGACCACTGTCATATTACATTTGCCTAACGCTTAGTAATTTTGAGTAAGTAGGCTTTAAAGAAGTACTAACATTGTGTTTTGTCCTTTCATTGATAGACAAACCAGGCCCACCTGGTGGACCAATTGAATTTAAGACTGTAACTGCTGAAAAGATCACCATTCTCTGGCGGCCTCCAGCTGATGATGGTGGTGCAAAAATCACTCACTACATTGTGGAAAAGCGTGAGACAAGCCGCGTTGTGTGGTCTATGGTGTCTGAACATTTGGAAGAGTGCATCATTACAACCACCAAAATTATCAAAGGAAATGAATATATCTTCCGGGTCCGAGCCGTCAACAAATATGGAATTGGCGAGCCACTGGAATCTGATTCCGTTGTAGCCAAGAATGCATTTGGTGAGACATGATTTCATTAGAAAACTGAAACATGAAAAATTTAAAAATAAACTATGCTAACCTCTGCATATGCTTTAATTTTCTTTTGTATAACACCTGTCTCATTACCATCCTTTTCACAAGGTAAAAAATATAAAAAATAAAATTAATATTCTTGGAAAGAATGTGAACATCAAAGGTACAATTTATCAGTAATGTTGATTCTTGTACCTTGTTTTCCTTTCCTTTCTAAACAGTCACACCTGGGCCACCAGGCATACCAGAAGTGACAAAGATTACCAAGAATTCGATGACTGTTGTATGGAGCAGGCCAATTGCAGATGGTGGTAGTGATATAAGTGGCTATTTCCTTGAAAAACGAGATAAGAAGAGTCTAGGATGGTTTAAAGTACTAAAAGAGACTATCCGTGACACCAGACAAAAAGTAACAGGACTCACAGAAAACAGTGACTATCAATACAGAGTTTCTGCTGTAAACGCTGCTGGACAGGGTCCATTTTCTGAACCATCTGAATTCTACAAAGCTGCTGATCCTATTGGTAAGTGCTCATACCTGCAGCATCTTCACCTGTGTCTTCTAAATTCGCCTGTGTGACTAAATTATACATGATTGTGTAATTATTTTATTGTGAATGGCCATTCCAGATCCTCCAGGTCCACCTGCTAAGATAAGAATTGCAGATTCAACCAAGTCATCCATCACCCTTGGCTGGAGTAAGCCTGTCTATGATGGGGGCAGTGCTGTTACTGGGTATGTTGTTGAGATGAGACAAGGAGAGGAAGAGGAATGGACTATTGTCTCTACCAAAGGAGAGGTCAGAACTACAGAATATGTGGTATCCAATCTGAAACCTGGAGTCAATTACTACTTCCGGGTATCTGCTGTAAACTGTGCTGGACAAGGAGAACCTATAGAAATGACTGAACCTGTACAAGCTAAAGATATACTTGGTATGTACCTACTGGTGTGATTATGTTTTTTTATAAGCATACTTCCAGGAAATCACTTGTTTTTTACTTTTAAAATTCACTGTATATATCCATTTTATGCCTACAGAGGCACCAGAGATTGACCTGGATGTGGCCCTCAGAACTTCTGTTATTGCCAAAGCTGGTGAAGATGTACAAGTGTTGATTCCCTTTAAAGGTAGACCTCCACCTACTGTCACGTGGAGAAAAGATGAGAAGAATCTTGGCAGTGATGCCAGATACAGCATTGAAAACACTGACTCATCTTCATTACTCACCATTCCTCAAGTTACTCGCAATGATACAGGAAAATATATTCTCACAATAGAAAACGGAGTTGGTGAACCTAAGTCTTCAACTGTGAGTGTTAAAGTGCTTGACACACCAGCTGCCTGCCAGAAACTACAGGTTAAACATGTTTCTCGAGGCACAGTCACTTTGCTCTGGGATCCTCCTCTCATCGATGGAGGATCTCCAATAATTAATTACATAATTGAAAAGAGAGATGCCACCAAGAGAACATGGTCTGTCGTGTCACACAAATGTTCTAGCACATCCTTCAAGCTAACAGAGTTGTCAGAGAAGACTCCATTCTTCTTCAGAGTTCTTGCAGAAAATGAAATTGGAATTGGGGAACCCTGTGAAACTACGGAGCCAGTGAAGGCTGCTGAAGTACCAGCTCCTATACGTGATCTCTCAATGAAAGACTCAACAAAGACATCTGTCATCCTTAGCTGGACCAAACCTGACTTTGATGGTGGTAGTGTCATCACAGAATATGTTGTAGAAAGGAAAGGTAAAGGTGAACAGACATGGTCCCACGCTGGCATAAGTAAGACATGTGAAATTGAGGTTAGCCAACTTAAGGAGCAGTCAGTCCTGGAGTTCAGAGTGTTTGCCAAAAATGAGAAAGGACTGAGTGATCCTGTCACTATTGGGCCAATTACAGTGAAAGAACTTATTATTACGCCTGAAGTTGACCTGTCCGATATCCCTGGGGCACAAGTCACTGTGAGAATTGGGCACAATGTGCACCTTGAATTACCTTATAAAGGAAAACCCAAACCATCCATCAGTTGGCTGAAAGATGGCTTGCCACTGAAAGAAAGTGAATTTGTTCGTTTCAGTAAAACCGAAAACAAAATTACTTTGAGTATTAAGAATGCCAAGAAGGAGCATGGAGGAAAATACACTGTTATTCTTGATAATGCAGTGTGTAGAAATGCAGTCCCCATTACAGTCATCACCCTTGGCCCACCATCAAAGCCCAAAGGACCCATTCGATTTGATGAAATCAAGGCTGATAGTGTCATCCTGTCATGGGATGTACCTGAAGATGATGGAGGAGGAGAAATTACTTGTTACAGCATCGAGAAGCGGGAAACTTCACAAACGAATTGGAAGATGGTGTGTTCAAGTGTTGCCAGGACGACTTTCAAAGTTCCTAATCTAGTCAAAGACGCTGAGTACCAGTTTAGAGTGAGGGCAGAAAACAGATACGGAGTCAGCCAACCACTTGTCTCAAACATTATTGTGGCAAAACACCAGTTCAGGATTCCTGGTCCCCCAGGAAAGCCAGTTATATACAATGTGACTTCTGATGGCATGTCACTAACTTGGGATGCTCCAGTTTATGATGGTGGTTCAGAAGTTACTGGATTCCACGTTGAAAAGAAAGAAAGAAATAGCATCCTCTGGCAAAAAGTTAATACATCACCAATCTCTGGAAGAGAATATAGAGCTACTGGACTGGTGGAAGGTCTGGATTACCAATTCCGTGTATATGCTGAAAATTCTGCTGGCCTAAGCTCACCTAGTGACCCAAGCAAATTTACCTTAGCTGTTTCTCCAGTAGGTAAGTGATTATTATTCAAATACATTTAGTTTAGCAATTGAATATATTAGAAACAAATATATCAAAGAATGCTTTTCTTCTCTGTATCACTTTCTTAGATATCTTCTTGTCACTAGAGAACTGGTGATGTAAAGTAAGAGGAATGATTTTAAATCAGTCTAATAAACTAATTTGAAGTTATTTTAAAGACTGTGAAATGGAAAGTTGAAATTAATGACCAAAATGAGTTTGGGAGATTGAATAAATTATTTATTATAAAAATTTTATTTATTAAAATTATTGAATAATTTTATTTTTCCTCCATGGATGATTAAGACCTGGTTACAAATGTAATGATGCATTTACCTTCCTTATAATATTTTAGATCCACCTGGCACTCCTGACTACATTGATGTCACCCGGGAAACCATAACACTTAAGTGGAACCCACCATTGCGTGATGGAGGCAGTAAGATTGTGGCCTATAGCATTGAGAAACGGCAAGGAAATGAACGCTGGGTGAGATGCAACTTTACTGACGTCAGTGAATGTCAGTACACAGTTACAGGACTCAGTCCTGGGGATCGCTATGAGTTCAGAATAATTGCAAGAAATGCTGTTGGAACTATAAGCCCGCCCTCACAGTCTTCTGGCATTATTATGACAAGAGATGAAAATGGTAAGCATTTACGACTTATTTCCAATGAGACTAAGTGCATTCACATTTTTAAAAAACACATTTGGCCTCTGGCCTGTAAAATGGGAACAGAAACAAATTACCCAAGGTTGCTAAGTGAATGAATTATGTCTTTCTACCTTTCAGATGAAAAGAAGAAAAAAGTAATTGGCATCAATTATTTTTACCATGTCTATTATTTCACTCCATTCCCACGTAAACAGCATGCAGAAAGTTGGAATGAGTTTTTAGCTTTGTAATTTTCGTCACTTACAGTAAATAAAGAAAAAAGGTTCTCGAGGATAACTGTCCATCTTTACTGAAGTTATTAAAATACAACATACATCCAACAATACAATCATCCCCTTGTTTGAATGCAGCTAATGGCCTCTTAAAAGAACTTGTTTGTGCAGCAGTATTAGGAAGTAAATGATCTGTAAATGTTTCACTTTTCTTTTTACAAACAGCAATGCAAAATTAAAAATATGACAGGCATTGCAAAGGGAATAATAATAGGCAAATATCTAACCCCATAGTCCAAATTCTCAATTATCAATCCTACTTTCAAAATAGCCTTTGGTAGCACAGTACAAGTCATTACTCTTCCAGGCCTTGTGATATGGCACTACTGAAAAATATATATTTATTTTGTTTTTATTAAGCCAAACTAATACATAGTATTTCTCTTTCTTTTATAGTTCCACCAATAGTAGAGTTTGGCCCTGAGTACTTCGATGGTCTCATTATTAAGTCTGGAGAGAGCCTTAGAATTAAAGCTTTGGTACAAGGAAGACCAGTGCCTCGAGTAACTTGGTTCAAAGATGGAGTGGAAATCGAAAAGAGGATGAATATGGAAATAACCGATGTCCTTGGATCCACCAGCCTATTTGTTAGAGATGCTACTCGGGACCATCGTGGTATATATACAGTGGAAGCCAAAAATGCATCTGGTTCTGCAAAAGCAGAAATTAAAGTGAAAGTACAAGGTACTTTTAAAATAGCTTCTTAATGTTACAATTTATGAACTTGGATTAGAGACATGCCTAGTTGTGTTTTAATGGACAAGGAAAAAGAAACTAACTCTAGAAACTTTTTCTTACAGATACACCAGGAAAAGTAGTTGGGCCAATAAGATTCACCAATATTACTGGGGAGAAGATGACTCTGTGGTGGGATGCTCCACTCAATGACGGTTGTGCTCCCATAACCCACTACATCATTGAAAAACGGGAAACCAGCAGACTTGCTTGGGCACTAATTGAGGATAAATGTGAAGCCCAAAGTTACACTGCCATTAAACTAATAAACGGCAATGAATACCAATTCCGTGTTTCTGCAGTTAACAAGTTTGGTGTTGGCAGGCCACTTGATTCTGATCCAGTGGTTGCTCAAATACAATACAGTAAGTTTGCATTTTTGCTAAGTGGTACTCTGTCAAAAGATTAACCTTCCAAGCAAATGTATCTAATTGATTTGGGGTTTTGTTTTTGTTTTACAGCTGTTCCTGATGCCCCTGGCACTCCAGAACCTAGCAACGTAACAGGCAACAGCATCACCCTGACATGGGCAAGGCCAGAATCAGATGGTGGCAGTGAAATTCAACAGTATATCCTTGAAAGAAGAGAAAAGAAAAGCACAAGATGGGTAAAAGTGATCAGTAAACGACCAATCTCTGAAACAAGATTCAAAGTCACCGGTCTGACAGAAGGCAATGAGTATGAATTCCACGTCATGGCTGAAAATGCTGCAGGAGTCGGACCTGCAAGTGGCATCTCAAGACTCATTAAATGTAGAGAACCCGTCAACCCACCAGGTCCTCCTGCAGTGGTCAAAGTAACAGACACATCAAAGACAACTGTGAGCTTAGAATGGTCCAAACCAGTGTTTGATGGTGGCATGGAAATAATTGGGTACATTATTGAAATGTGTAAGGCTGACTTAGGAGACTGGCACAAGGTAAATACAGAGGCATGTGTGAAAACAAGATATACAGTCACTGATCTACAAGCAGGTGAAGAATACAAATTCCGAGTTAGTGCTATCAATGGTGCTGGAAAAGGAGACAGCTGTGAAGTGACCGGCACAATTAAAGCAGTTGACCGGTTAACAGCTCCTGAGTTAGATATAGATGCAAACTTCAAACAGACTCATGTTGTTAGAGCTGGGGCCAGTATTCGCCTCTTCATTGCCTACCAAGGTAGACCTACTCCTACAGCTGTGTGGAGCAAACCAGACTCTAACCTTAGCCTTCGGGCTGATATCCATACAACAGACTCCTTCAGCACCCTCACTGTGGAAAACTGCAACAGAAATGATGCAGGGAAATATACCCTTACTGTGGAAAACAACAGTGGTAGTAAGTCAATCACATTCACCGTAAAAGTGCTAGACACTCCAGGCCCACCTGGCCCAATTACCTTCAAAGATGTGACCCGGGGATCGGCTACATTGATGTGGGATGCCCCTCTTCTTGATGGTGGTGCCCGAATCCATCACTATGTGGTAGAGAAACGAGAGGCAAGTCGCCGTAGTTGGCAGGTTATCAGTGAAAAATGCACTCGTCAGATCCTCAAGGTCGGTGACCTGGCAGAAGGTGTTCCATACTATTTCCGTGTTTCTGCAGTAAATGAGTATGGTGTTGGTGAGCCCTATGAAATGCCAGAACCAATTGTAGCCACAGAACAGCCTGCTCCACCTAGAAGACTTGATGTTGTTGATACTAGCAAATCCTCTGCAGTCTTAGCTTGGCTTAAACCTGAGCATGATGGAGGCAGCCGGATCACTGGCTACCTGCTTGAAATGAGACAAAAGGGATCTGACTTCTGGGTTGAAGCTGGTCACACCAAACAGCTGACATTCACAGTAGAGCGTCTTGTTGAGAACACTGAATATGAATTCCGTGTGAAGGCTAAGAATGATGCTGGCTACAGTGAACCCAGGGAAGCCTTCTCTTCTGTCATCATTAAGGAGCCTCAAATCGAGCCCACTGCTGACCTCACTGGAATTACCAATCAGCTTATAACTTGCAAAGCAGGAAGCCCATTTACCATTGACGTACCAATCAGTGGTCGTCCCGCCCCCAAAGTAACATGGAAACTGGAAGAAATGAGACTTAAAGAGACGGATCGAGTGAGCATTACAACAACAAAAGACAGGACCACCCTGACTGTAAAGGAGAGCATGAGAGGTGACTCTGGAAGATACTTCTTGACCCTGGAAAATACAGCTGGTGTTAAAACATTTACCGTCACAGTTGTGGTCATTGGAAGGCCAGGTCCAGTAACCGGCCCCATTGAGGTCTCATCTGTCTCGGCTGAATCGTGTGTCCTGTCATGGGGAGAACCTAAAGATGATGGAGGCACTGAAATTACTAATTACATAGTTGAAAAGCGTGAATCGGG
The DNA here is from genome assembly GCF_002776525.5 of Piliocolobus tephrosceles. Taxonomy (NCBI): domain Eukaryota; kingdom Metazoa; phylum Chordata; class Mammalia; order Primates; family Cercopithecidae; genus Piliocolobus; species Piliocolobus tephrosceles. Next base: position 64,569,277 of record NC_045444.1, on the reverse strand, counting down.
TACAACAGCTTGGCATCTTGTCAATTCCAGTGTCAAGCGCACTCAAATTAAAGTCACTCATCTCACAAAATACATGGAATATTCTTTCCGTGTCAGTTCAGAGAACAGATTTGGTGTCAGCAAACCTCTAGAATCAGCACCAATAGTTGCTGAACATCCATTTGGTAAGAAAAATAAAAATCCTATTTCAAAGTCTCTGTTATTAAATGTTTCCCCTGAGTTTTATAAAATTGTATTCATACTTAATACCTTTGTTTATATTTAGTCCCACCAAGTGCTCCTACCAGACCTGAGGTCTACTATGTGTCTGCCAATGCCATGTCTATTCGTTGGGAAGAACCCTACCACGATGGTGGCAGTAAAATCATTGGCTACTGGGTTGAGAAGAAAGAACGTAACACAATTCTTTGGGTGAAAGAAAACAAAGTGCCATGCTTAGAGTGCAACTACAAAGTAACTGGTTTAGTAGAAGGACTGGAATATCAGTTCAGAACTTATGCACTCAATGCTGCAGGTGTTAGCAAGGCCAGTGAAGCTTCAAGACCTATAATGGCTCAAAACCCAGTTGGTATGTATCACAATTTAAAGGCATATTTGTTTATTATTACTGATTCCAGTAGAACTCAGAGTGGTATATTTTAACCTTATTTTTGCATCCCTTTTAGATGCACCAGGCAGACCAGAGGTGACAGATGTCACAAGATCAACAGTATCACTGATTTGGTCTGCCCCAGTGTATGATGGAGGCAGCAAGGTTGTGGGCTACATCATAGAGCGTAAGCCAGTCAGTGAGGTAGGAGACGGTCGCTGGCTGAAGTGCAACTATACCATTGTATCTGACAATTTCTTCACCGTGACTGCTCTCAGTGAAGGAGACACTTATGAATTCCGTGTGTTAGCCAAGAATGCAGCAGGCGTAATTAGCAAAGGGTCTGAATCTACAGGCCCTGTCACTTGCCGAGATGAATACGGTAGGAAATAGTCAACATTCTCCTTTTTAAAATTATCACAATTTATGTGAAAATAAACTCTCAGACATTCATTCATATCTGTTTTGCCTACTGACAGCTCCACCCAAAGCCGAACTGGATGCCCGATTACAGGGTGATCTGGTTACCATCAGAGCAGGTTCTGATCTTGTTCTGGATGCTGCAGTTGGTGGCAAACCTGAACCCAAAATTATCTGGACCAAAGGAGACAAGGAGCTAGATCTCTGTGAAAAAGTCTCTTTGCAGTATACTGGCAAACGAGCAACTGCTGTGATCAAGTTCTGTGACAGGAGTGACACTGGAAAATACACTTTAACAGTGAAAAACGCCAGTGGGACCAAGGCCGTGTCTGTCATGGTCAAAGTGCTTGGTAAGCATGTCAAATGTTCTCACATTTATATAGCATTTTCTAGTGTGGGCAGAAAGAATGATCTTCATCATGGCTTGTCATTACACCTGTTTCAGATTCCCCTGGCCCATGTGGAAAGCTCACAGTCAGCAGAGTAACAGAGGAGAAGTGCACTTTAGCCTGGAGCCTTCCTCAGGAAGACGGAGGAGCAGAAATCACTCACTACATCGTGGAAAGACGCGAGACTAGCAGGCTCAACTGGGTGATTGTTGAAGGCGAATGCCCAACCCTATCCTATGTCGTTACCAGGCTCATCAAGAACAATGAGTACATATTCCGAGTGAGGGCAGTAAACAAATATGGCCCTGGTGTGCCTGTTGAATCAGAGCCAATTGTAGCCAGAAACTCATTCAGTGAGTATTAACACTTTTAAACAATTTGACAGTTGAAATGTAATAGAATCAGGGGGAGGAGGGAGAAGGGCAGTCTTATCGATAGAAATTTTGTGCAATTCTGATCATCCTTGTTTTCATAAACAGCTATTCCATCACCACCCGGCATACCTGAAGAAGTTGGGACTGGCAAAGAGCATATCATCATTCAGTGGACAAAACCTGAATCTGATGGTGGCAATGAAATCAGCAACTACCTAGTAGACAAACGTGAGAAGAAGAGCCTGCGCTGGACACGTGTCAACAAAGACTATGTCGTGTATGATACCAGGCTGAAGGTGACGAGCCTGATGGAGGGTTGTGATTACCAGTTCCGAGTGACTGCAGTGAACGCAGCTGGTAACAGTGAGCCCAGCGAAGCTTCCAACTTCATCTCATGCAGAGAACCATCATGTGAGCTCCAAGAATCATACATAAATACAATGCTCCTCAAAGCTATATGACAGATAATTTTCCAACATACAAATTCTAAGAATTTGTAGAATTTATGGTCTAGAAAAGCATATGCTTATTCACATGATCATAAATATAGCTTAAGTCAGAGAACATTTTAACTACTACGTCTGTTAAGTTAGCAATTAGAATTGCTAAAAATTGTTACAGCATTTTCCAATTAATGGAAAAATATTCTACTGTCAATATGAAAAGAATCTATTTTATAAATTTTCCTTAGAGAAAAATGCATTGTACTGTAACAACTGAAAAGAAAAATGGCAAAACTCCTTTTAAGAAGAGGTTTAGCAGGAACATAGTTTCTAGTGGTTTCATAAGTTACTGACAAAATAATTGTCACAAGAGCTTCAAAAGTAAGTGGCAAATCCTTTTACAGAGTCTGAGTCCAAGAACTATAAAGGAATAGTCACTGGGACTGAATTGGGGAAGATGAGATGAAGGTGGCCAGCCCCTCCACATCTGTGGGTATTTCTCATCAGGCGGGACAAGAGACTGAGAAAAGAAATAAGACACAGAGACAAATTATAGAGAAAGAAAAGTGGGCCCAGGTGACCGGCACTCAGCATACGGAGGACCTGCACCGGCACCAGTCTCTGAGTTCCCTCAGTTTTTATTGATTATTATTTTTCACTATCTAAGCAAGAGGAATGCGGTAGGAGAGCAGGGTGGTAACAAGGAGAAGGTCAGCAAAAAAACATGTGAGCAAAAGAATCTATGTCATAATTAAGTTCAAGGGGAGGTACTATGCCTGGATGTGCACGTAGGCCAGATTTGTTTTTCTCCACCCAAACATCTCAGTGGAGTAAAGAATAACAAAGCAGCACTGCTGCCAACATGTCTCGCCTCCCGCTATAGGGTGGTTTTTCTCCTATCTCAGAAGTGAACAAATGTACAACCGGGTTTTATACCGAGACATTCGGTTCCCAGGGGCAAGCAGGAGACAGTGGTTTCCTCTATCTCAACTGCAAGAGGCCTTCCTCTTTTACTAATCCTCCTCAGCACAGACCCTTCACGGGTGTTGGGCTGGGAGATGGTCAAATCTTTCCCATCCCACGAGGCCATATTTCAGACTATCACATGGGGAGAAACCTTGGACAATACCCGGCTTTCCAGGGCAGAGGTCCCTGCCGCTTTCCACAATGCATTGTGCCCCTGGTTTATCGAGACTGGAGAATGGCGATGACTTTTACCAAGCATACTGCCTGTAAACATTTTGTTAACAAGGCCCATCCTGCACAGCCCTAGATCCCTTTAACCTTGATTCCATACAACCCTTGTTTCTGTGAGCTCAAGGTTGGGGCAAAGTTACAGATTAACAGCATCTCAGGGCAAAGCAATTGTTCAGGATACAGGTCAAAATGGGGTTTCATATGTCTTCCCTTTCTACACAGACACAGTAACAATCTGATCTCCCTTTCTTTTCCCTATATTGAGGAAACCAATTCCTGTATTCATTAGAAATGTATTGGTGGCAAGTGATACTAACCCAGTGAAAGATAAGCAACTAAAGAAAAGTCCCTAAGAATGGGTACTTTAAGTAATGAGCTTAGTTAATGGAGAATACACAGTGAAGCTAGCCAAAGCAGTGGGGAAGAAATATTCACTTTCCTAAAGCAATTTAATTATGAAGATAATAATATTAAATCATAATATGGCATGCAGTGCTGTCCTACAATATCAGGAGCCTAGTTAATAAAGATTATCTTGGCGAGTGTGGACAAAGAGCAATAATGCCTTTGTGAGTCTCGAAAACAAAAAATACAAATCTCAACATTTCCTTATTTGCCTAATATCTGCATCTCACTTTTGAAATTCCATAGATACCCCTGGACCACCTTCTGCTCCAAGAGTTGTGGATACCACCAAACACAGCATTAGTTTGGCATGGACCAAACCCATGTATGATGGTGGTGCTGACATCACAGGATATGTTCTGGAAATGCAAGAGAAGGACACTGATCAGTGGTACCGAGTGCATACCAAAGCCACAATAAGAAATACTGAATTCACTGTGCCAGACCTTAAAATGGGTCAGAAATATTCCTTCAGAGTTGCTGCCGTGAACGTGAAGGGTATGAGCGAATACGGTGAATCGATTGCTGAAATTGAGCCCGTGGAAAGAATAGGTATATATCATAGAAGCTTTTAGGTGAATTATTTTCTTCTCACACCTGTCCATGAATTAATTAAATTTTGTCATTAAATTTCCAGAAATACCAGATCTCGAGCTTGCAGATGATCTAAAGAAGACTGTGACCATCAGGGCTGGGGCCTCCTTGCGCTTGATGGTGTCTGTATCTGGAAGACCACCTCCTGTCATCACGTGGAGCAAGCAGGGCATTGACCTTGCAAGTCGGGCAATAATTGACACCACTGAGAGCTACTCATTGCTAATAGTGGACAAAGTTAATCGGTATGATGCTGGAAAATACACAATTGAAGCTGAAAACCAATCTGGCAAGAAATCAGCAACAGTCCTTGTTAAAGTCTATGGTAAGCATTTTACTTAAAATTGGCTATACAATGAGTAGATCCTCTAAAACAACACAGCTTGACCTATGATTGATCACCTCTCTAGAGAGGAACTATGTTGATTATATTTCCCCAAGAAAAAAAAAGCTATCAGGCAAATAGGAAATGTTAATCTTTCATTCTGTTTTTCAGATACTCCTGGTCCTTGTCCTTCAGTGAAAGTTAAGGAAGTATCAAGAGATTCTGTGACTATAACTTGGGAAATTCCCATGATTGATGGTGGAGCTCCAGTCAACAATTACATCGTTGAGAAGCGTGAAGCTGCCATGAGAGCATTCAAAACAGTAACTACCAAATGCAGCAAGACACTTTACAGAATTTCTGGACTTGTAGAAGGAACCATGTACTATTTCAGAGTGCTGCCAGAAAATATTTATGGCATTGGAGAACCCTGTGAAACATCTGATGCAGTACTGGTCTCAGAAGTGCCTTTGGTGCCTACAAAGCTAGAAGTGGTCGATGTCACCAAATCCACTGTTACCCTTGCCTGGGAAAAACCACTCTATGATGGTGGTAGCCGACTCACTGGATATGTTCTCGAGGCCTGCAAAGCTGGCACAGAGAGATGGATGAAGGTTGTCACCTTAAAACCCACAGTCCTAGAGCACACTGTTACTTCCTTAAATGAAGGTGAACAATACTTATTTAGAGTGAGGGCACAAAATGAGAAAGGTGTGTCAGAAGCAAGAGAGATTGTCACAGCCGTGACTGTACAAGACCTCAGAGGTATGTACCAAATAGCCAAATAATAATAATAGTAAAGTAAAATGAAAATTCAGAATTCGTAACAATTTACCATAAAAATAATGCTTCAGAATAAATACCTGATTTCTTTCCCACAGTGTTGCCAACAATCGATCTTTCTACAATGCCTCAGAAGACTATCCATGTCCCAGCTGGCAGACCAGTAGAGCTGGTGATACCTATTGCTGGCCGTCCACCTCCTGCTGCTTCCTGGTTCTTTGCTGGTTCTAAACTGAGAGAATCAGAGCGTGTCACAGTTGAAACTCACACTAAAGTAGCTAAATTAACCATCCGTGAAACCACTATCAGAGATACTGGAGAATACACACTTGAACTGAAAAATGTTACTGGAACTACTTCAGAAACCATTAAAGTTATCATTCTTGGTAAGGATGTGTGACAAAGACACAAGTTGTTGATGTTCAGTCACCCAATTTTGATTTGAAGTAAAAATTAATTTCTTGTATTTCTTCTCTTTCATAGACAAGCCTGGTCCACCAACAGGACCTATTAGGATTGATGAAATTGATGCTACATCAATTACCATTTCCTGGGAACCACCTGAATTGGATGGTGGTGCTCCATTGAGTGGTTATGTGGTAGAACAACGTGATGCTCATCGTCCAGGATGGCTGCCCGTTTCTGAATCAGTGACTAGGTCCACATTTAAGTTTACCAGACTCACCGAAGGAAATGAGTATGTGTTCCGTGTGGCTGCAACAAACCGCTTCGGGATTGGCTCTTACTTGCAGTCTGAGGTCATAGAGTGTCGCAGCAGCATCCGTAAGTCCACAGACCCTTCCACCACTCTCTCCACCTCTGATTCTGAATGTTAACAAAAAAGAATTTGTTTTTAATATGCCCTAATGTAAATAAAAATAGGTCACAAAATTAACCCTGTGGTCTTTCTAAGGTTTCTAAACCTCCTTTTCTCAGAGGTTTTCAACACACTTAGGCTTGATTTTTTTTAAATCTTCACTCTTATGAAAGAAAAGAGGAGGGAGTTAGGAAGAAAGGAATGGAAGGAAGAAAAGAGAGAAGGGTAGGAGGAAGAGAGGAATGGAAGGAGGACTGGCAATGTTATAGTGAGAAAAAAATACACAGTCCATACTTAATAAATGTAGAATTGAAGAAAATGAGGAACAGCAAGGAAAGTACAAAATTAAACCTCAGCATCAACCAATATACCCATGTAACAAACCTGCACATGTACCCCTGAGCCTAAAATAAAAGTCAAAATTTTTTAACAAAAATAATTAATTAAATGGTTTAAATTAAAATTTACAAATAGTACAAAAGTGAAACTATTGGAAAAATAGTCATGTGTCTTATATATCTTTTAAAATACCAACCAAAACCTAAGGCACACACAAATATATGAGTCATTGTTTCAATTTATCCATTTTGCCATATCCTGTTAACCTCTGTCTTGTCACAGGTATTCCTGGACCCCCAGAAACATTACAGATATTTGATGTTTCCCGTGATGGTATGACACTTACTTGGTACCCACCAGAGGATGACGGTGGCTCCCAAGTGACTGGATACATTGTGGAGCGCAAAGAAGTGAGAGCAGATCGATGGGTCCGTGTAAATAAAGTACCTGTGACAATGACACGGTACCGCTCCACTGGCCTTATTGAAGGCTTAGAATATGAACACCGTGTCACAGCTATTAATGCAAGAGGGTCTGGAAAACCAAGTCGTCCTTCCAAACCCATCGTTGCCATGGATCCAATTGGTAAGTACATTTTGTATCAGTCAAGTTTATTGAGTTATAATTTATATGTGGGAAAATTCACCTTTTTGAAGTATATAGTTCTATGACTTTTGAAAAATGTACTGTTTTGTAATCACCACCACAATCAAAATGTGGAATATTTTTATTACCCCGTAAAGTTCCCTTGTGTCCATTTGTAATCAGTCCCTTCCCCACCCCAGCTGCTAGCAATTTCTGGCAAATAATTTTTAATATTCTTCTCTGGAGTCAATTTCCACCTCTTTAAGATAAGATTCATAATATATGCTTTCTATCACACTCAACATTTTAAAACAAGTTAATATTTCTGGAAGCACTTTAAAAACTGCTGATAAAATGTAAGATAATAATAGTGATTAAAAATGAAGCACATTTAAGAGAAAGGAAAGTGAAAAAATGTTAAGTATTTTTAACTGATAAAATGAATAAATTTTTCTTTTTCTTTTTTTTTTTTTTTTGAGACTGAGTCTCACTCTGTCGCCCAAGCTGGAGTGCAGTGGCATGATCTTGACTTACTGCAACCTCTGCCTCCCAGGTTCAAGCAATTCTTCTGCCTCAGCCTTCTGAGTAGCTGGGAATACAGATGTCTGCCACCACACATGGCTAATTTTTATATTTTTAGTAGAGATGGGGTTAAACCATGTTGGCCAGGCTGGTCTTGAACTCCTGACCTCAAGTACCTGCCTACCTCGGCCTCCCAAAGTGCTGTGATTACAGGCATGAGCCACCACACCCGGCCATGAATAAAATTTTCACAAGACAAAAAAACAGGCTAATGTTAACAGTCCCTGTTTCAACAACTCATTGAATTTGTTAGGTGGCACAGCTAATTTTCAACTTTGTGGCAACTTTAACCAGTATATTGTCTTATTCTTACTCCCAGCTCCTCCAGGAAAGCCACAAAACCCAAGAGTTACTGATACAACAAGGACATCAGTCTCCCTGGCCTGGAGCATTCCAGAAGATGAAGGAGGATCTAAAGTCACAGGCTATTTGATTGAAATGCAAAAAGTAGATCAACATGAATGGACCAAGTGTAACACCACTCCAACCAAGATTCGAGAGTATACTCTAACACACCTACCTCAGGGTGCGGAATACAGGTTCCGCATCCTAGCTTGTAATGCCGGTGGACCTGGCGAGCCTGCTGAGGTACCAGGAACAGTCAAAGTCACTGAAATGCTTGGTGAGACATATGATCATTTACTTTCTGCAATAATTGCCATAGATTTATTTCTTACTCCCCCTACGCCAAATGCTAAATTGAAACCCTACCCTTTTTTCCAGAATATCCTGATTATGAACTTGATGAAAGATACCAGGAAGGTATCTTCGTAAGGCAAGGTGGAGTCATCAGACTTACCATACCAATCAAAGGAAAACCATTCCCAATATGTAAATGGACCAAGGAAGGCCAGGATATTAGTAAGCGTGCCATGATTGCAACATCTGAAACACATACTGAGCTTGTGATCAAAGAAGCAGACAGGGGTGATTCTGGCACTTACGACCTGGTTCTGGAAAATAAATGTGGCAAGAAGGCTGTCTACATCAAGGTCAGGGTGATAGGAAGTCCCAACAGTCCAGAAGGGCCACTGGAATATGATGACATCCAAGCCCGCTCTGTAAGGGTCAGCTGGAGACCTCCTGCTGATGATGGTGGTGCTGACATCTTAGGTTACATCCTCGAGAGACGAGAAGTGCCTAAAGCCGCCTGGTATACCATTGATTCCAGAGTCCGAGGTACATCTCTGGTGGTAAAAGGCCTTAAAGAGAATGTAGAATACCATTTCCGTGTTTCAGCGGAAAACCAGTTTGGCATAAGCAAACCCTTGAAATCTGAGGAACCAGTCATACCAAAAACACCACTGAGTAAGTGTCCTTTCAACCACAAAATTATAAACATTATTTCAGCACTTTTCTGTTTTTAAATGAAAATCATCGGCTTTTATAAGACTTGGGACTGTACTCTAATACATGTGTGCTTTCCACTTATATTTATAGATCCTCCAGAACCTCCAAGCAATCCTCCGGAAGTACTCGATGTAACCAAGAGTTCTGTTAGCTTGTCCTGGTCCCGGCCCAAAGATGATGGTGGTTCTCGAGTCACAGGCTACTACATTGAACGCAAAGAGACATCCACTGACAAGTGGGTCAGACACAACAAGACTCAGATCACTACCACAATGTATACTGTCACGGGGCTTGTTCCCGATGCTGAGTATCAGTTCCGCATCATTGCACAGAATGATGTAGGCCTAAGTGAGACCAGCCCTGCTTCTGAACCAGTTGTTTGCAAAGATCCATTTGGTAAGGAATTCAGAAGAAGGGGTTAAATTAAAGAAGCAAGCCATGTTTGGTCCTTTTATTTCACCAGTAAAGCTGATTCCCTTTTCATTATTTTACAATATTTCAGATAAACCAAGCCAACCAGGAGAACTTGAGATTCTTTCAATATCCAAAGATAGTGTCACTCTACAGTGGGAGAAACCTGAATGTGATGGTGGCAAAGAAATTCTTGGATACTGGGTTGAATATAGACAGTCTGGAGACAGTGCCTGGAAGAAGAGCAGTAAGGAACGTATTAAGGACAAGCAATTCACAATAGGGGGTTTGCTGGAAGCTACTGAATATGAATTCAGGGTTTTTGCTGAGAATGAGACTGGGCTGAGCAGACCTCGAAGGACTGCTATGTCTATAAAGACCAAACTCACATGTAAGTAGCCTTTAGTTCTCTACTGATGATTTACAAACTAAACAAGTTAAGGCTAATTCCCCCTCTATACTAAGTAGAACCCTGGAAAGCTTTATTGGAGAGCAAGTGTTTAGAAAGAAAAGCAAGTCCACACACAGGAAATATGATAATTTCTACAGGAAACCATTCCAAGCACATAACCTCAGCAGGAGATGTTAGATGCAGTGAACTGAGCACTTTCCTTGAGCAATTCCCTCTAATGCAATGGTTTCTTTTTAAAACATTTCCCAACAAGATTTGAAAGGTCAACAATTGTATGCCACTTCAATGAACCTAAGTAAGGACAAGAATACTACAGAATTATAGAGAGAATTTATAGTCCCTTAAAAGCCTATACATTATTAATCCCCTTCCAATCATAAAGGGAAAATAGTCATTCTAGAGAAAATGTGACAATGAGCTCATTGAATCCCTATTTACCATATGATCCTAAGAAAATTACTTCAAAGAGTTTTTAAGAATTAGGCTAATATGTAAATCATGGTATGTGTTAGTAAATAAAGTAAATTCATTCCTGATGTACAAGGACAAAGGATTACAGATTGAGTAGTAACAATCACTTAATATTATCTTTCATATCGTTCAGCTGGAGAGGCCCCAGGTATACGCAAAGAAATGAAGGATGTTACCACCAAATTGGGTGAAGCTGCTCAACTCTCATGCCAGATTGTTGGAAGGCCTCTTCCTGACATTAAATGGTACAGATTTGGTAAAGAGCTCATACAAAGCCGGAAATACAAAATGTCTTCAGATGGACGCACACATACTCTTACAGTAATGACAGAAGAACAGGAAGATGAAGGTGTTTATACCTGCATAGCCACCAATGAGGTTGGAGAAGTAGAAACCAGTAGTAAGCTTCTCCTGCAAGCAACACCACAGTTCCATCCTGGTTACCCACTGAAAGAGAAATATTATGGAGCTGTGGGTTCTACACTTCGGCTGCATGTTATGTACATTGGTCGTCCAGTACCTGCCATGACTTGGTTCCACGGTCAGAAACTTTTGCAAAACTCAGAAAACATTACTATTGAAAACACTGAGCACTATACTCATCTTGTCATGAAGAACGTCCAACGTAAGACTCATGCTGGGAAATACAAAGTCCAGCTCAGCAATGTTTTTGGAACAGTTGATGCCATCCTTGATGTGGAAATACAAGGTATTTTATTTTTATTTTCAGTGCTTTTTATTTTTAAAGAAAAAAAATCTCAAAAACACACTATGAAAATCACTACAATTGTATTTTCCCCCAACAGATAAACCAGACAAACCTACAGGACCAATTGTGATCGAAGCTCTATTGAAGAACTCTGCAGTGATCAGCTGGAAACCACCCGCAGATGATGGAGGCTCCTGGATCACTAACTATGTGGTGGAAAAATGTGAGGCCAAGGAGGGGGCTGAATGGCAATTGGTGTCTTCAGCCATCTCAGTGACAACCTGTAGAATTGTGAACCTCACAGAAAATGCTGGCTATTACTTCCGGGTTTCAGCTCAGAACACTTTTGGCATCAGTGACCCTCTAGAAGTGTCCTCAGTTGTGATTATTAAGAGTCCATTTGGTGAGTACAACCTGATTTCCATATCTTCCTATGGTAAAGTTCCATCTTTGCATGAAATTCTTTTAAACAGAAAGAAATATTGAAAGGAAATAGCAAAGATTCAGATAAAGTACAAGTGCCTTTTCTTTCATTTTAATTGAATGTTTGCATATCTAAAAGGAGAAATATATATCCTAACCCTTTTTTAAAAATAGAACTTTGGTTTTTGATATGTCTTAGTATAAAGTAACTAATTTCATTTTTCTGGGATAGCTACTTTTTAATAAAATTTTGGACTCAAAACATTATTTTCTTAAATAAATAAGCTTTAATAAAGCTGCCTGTTTCATCTCATGCCTCAAATCTTTTGTTTTTTTTAATAGAAAAGCCAGGTGCTCCTGGCAAACCAACTATTACTGCTGTCACAAAAGATTCTTGTGTTGTGGCTTGGAAGCCACCTGTCAGTGATGGAGGTGCAAAGATTAGAAATTACTACCTTGAGAAGCGCGAGAAGAAGCAGAATAAATGGATTTCTGTGACAACAGAAGAAATTCGAGAAACTGTCTTTTCAGTGAAAAACCTTATTGAAGGTCTTGAATATGAGTTCCGTGTGAAATGTGAAAACCTAGGTGGGGAAAGTGAATGGAGTGAAATATCAGAACCCATCACTCCCAAATCTGATGTCCCAATTCAGGCACCACACTTTAAAGAGGAACTGAGAAATCTAAATGTCAGATATCAGAGCAATGCTACTTTGGTCTGCAAAGTGACTGGTCATCCAAAACCTATCGTGAAATGGTACAGACAAGGCAAAGAAATCATTGCAGATGGATTAAAATATAGGATTCAAGAATTTAAGGGTGGCTACCACCAGCTCATCATTGCAAGTGTCACAGATGATGATGCCACAGTTTACCAAGTCAGAGCTACCAACCAAGGGGGATCTGTGTCTGGCACTGCCTCCTTGGAAGTGGAAGGTAAAAATATATTATCATCAATTTGAGGCTAAATGAGTTATTAACTTGGGGGGTACAGGTTATTGCACTTAAACAGATATTGTTAGGTGTTGCTAAATTATATTCTTCTTTTTTTTCTGATACAGTTCCAGCTAAGATACACTTACCTAAAACTCTTGAAGGCATGGGAGCAGTTCATGCTCTCCGAGGTGAAGTGGTCAGCATCAAGATTCCTTTCAGTGGCAAACCAGATCCTGTGATCACCTGGCAGAAAGGACAAGATCTCATTGACAATAATGGCCACTACCAAGTTATTGTCACAAGGTCCTTCACATCACTTGTTTTCCCCAATGGGGTAGAGAGAAAAGATGCTGGTTTCTATGTGGTCTGTGCTAAAAACAGATTTGGAATTGATCAGAAGACAGTTGAACTGGATGTGGCTGATGTTCCTGACCCACCCAGAGGAGTCAAAGTTAGTGATGTCTCACGAGATTCTGTCAACTTAACATGGACTGAGCCGGCCTCTGATGGTGGCAGCAAAATCACCAACTACATTGTTGAAAAATGTGCAACTACTGCAGAAAGATGGCTTCGTGTAGGACAAGCCCGAGAAACACGTTATACTGTGATCAACTTATTTGGAAAAACAAGTTACCAGTTCCGGGTAATAGCTGAAAATAAATTTGGTCTGAGCAAGCCTTCTGAGCCTTCAGAACCAACCATAACCAAAGAAGATAAGACCAGAGCTATGAACTATGATGAAGAGGTAGATGAAACCAGGGAAGTCTCCATGACTAAAGCATCTCACTCTTCAACCAAGGAACTCTATGAGAAATATATGATTGCTGAAGATCTTGGGCGTGGTGAGTTTGGAATTGTCCACCGTTGTGTTGAAACATCCTCAAAGAAGACATACATGGCCAAATTTGTTAAAGTCAAAGGGACTGATCAGGTTTTGGTAAAGAAGGAAATTTCCATTCTGAATATTGCTAGGCATAGAAACATCTTATACCTCCATGAATCATTTGAAAGCATGGAAGAATTAGTTATGATCTTTGAGTTTATATCAGGACTTGACATATTTGAGCGCATTAACACAAGTGCTTTTGAACTTAATGAAAGAGAAATTGTAAGTTATGTTCACCAGGTCTGTGAAGCACTTCAGTTCTTACACAGTCATAATATTGGACACTTTGACATTAGACCAGAAAATATCATTTACCAAACCAGAAGAAGCTCTACCATTAAAATAATAGAATTTGGTCAAGCCCGTCAGCTGAAACCAGGTGACAACTTCAGGCTTCTATTCACTGCCCCAGAATACTATGCACCTGAAGTCCACCAGCATGATGTTGTCAGCACAGCCACAGACATGTGGTCACTTGGAACATTGGTATATGTGCTATTGAGTGGTATCAACCCATTCCTGGCTGAAACTAACCAACAGATCATTGAGAATATCATGAATGCTGAATATACTTTCGATGAAGAAGCATTCAAAGAGATTAGCCTTGAAGCCATGGATTTTGTTGACCGATTGTTAGTGAAAGAGAGGAAATCTCGCATGACAGCATCAGAGGCTCTCCAGCACCCATGGTTGAAGCAGAAGATAGAAAGAGTCAGTACTAAAGTTATCAGAACATTAAAACACCGGCGTTATTACCACACCCTGATCAAGAAAGACTTCAACATGGTTGTGTCAGCAGCCCGGATCTCCTGTGGTGGTGCAATTCGATCTCAGAAGGGAGTGAGTGTTGCTAAAGTTAAAGTAGCATCCATTGAAATTGGCCCAGTTTCTGGGCAGATAATGCATGCAGTTGGTGAAGAAGGAGGACATGTCAAATATGTATGCAAAATTGAAAATTATGATCAGTCTACCCAAGTGACTTGGTACTTCGGCGTCCGACAGCTGGAGAACAGTGAGAAATATGAAATCACCTATGAAGATGGAGTGGCCATCCTCTATGTCAAAGACATTACCAAATTTGATGATGGTACCTACCGATGCAAAGTAGTCAATGACTACGGTGAAGATAGTTCTTATGCAGAGCTATTTGTTAAAGGTGTGAGAGAAGTCTATGACTATTACTGCCGTAGAACCATGAAGAAAATTAAGCGCAGAACAGATACAATGAGACTCCTGGAAAGGCCACCAGAATTTACCCTGCCCCTCTATAATAAGACAGCTTATGTAGGTGAAAATGTCCGGTTTGGAGTAACTATAACTGTCCACCCAGAGCCTCGTGTAACATGGTATAAATCGGGTCAGAAAATCAAACCAGGTGACGATGACAAGAAGTACACATTTGAGTCAGACAAGGGTCTTTACCAATTAACAATCAACAGTGTCACTACAGATGATGATGCTGAATATACTGTTGTGGCAAGGAACAAATACGGTGAAGACAGCTGTAAAGCAAAGCTGACGGTAACCCTACACCCACCTCCAACAGACAGTACCTTAAGACCCATGTTCAAAAGGTTACTGGCAAATGCAGAATGCCAAGAAGGCCAAAGTGTCTGCTTTGAGATCAGAGTGTCTGGCATCCCCCCACCAACATTAAAATGGGAGAAAGATGGTCAGCCACTGTCTCTTGGACCTAACATTGAAATTATCCATGAAGGCTTGGATTATTATGCTCTGCACATCAGGGACACTTTGCCTGAAGACACAGGTTATTACAGAGTCACAGCAACTAACACAGCTGGGTCCACCAGCTGCCAGGCTCACCTACAAGTGGAACGCCTGAGGTACAAGAAACAGGAATTCAAGAGTAGAGAGGAGCATGAGCGACATGTACAAAAACAAATTGACAAAACCCTCAGAATGGCTGAAATTCTTTCTGGAACTGAAAGTGTGCCACTGACACAGGTAGCTAAAGAGGCTCTGAGAGAAGCTGCCGTCCTTTACAAACCAGCTGTAAGCACCAAGACTGTAAAAGGGGAATTCAGACTTGAGACAGAAGAAAAGAAAGAGGAGAGAAAACTCCGGATGCCTTATGATGTACCAGAGCCACGCAAGTACAAGCAGACTACCATAGAAGAAGACCAACGCATCAAGCAGTTCGTGCCCATGTCCGACATGAAGTGGTATAAAAAGATACGTGATCAGTATGAAATGCCTGGGAAACTTGACAGAGTTGTACAGAAACGACCCAAGCGCATCCGCCTCTCAAGATGGGAACAGTTCTACGTGATGCCTCTTCCACGCATTACGGATCAATACAGACCTAAATGGCGTATTCCTAAACTGTCCCAAGATGATCTTGAGATAGTGAGACCAGCCCGCCGGCGTACACCTTCTCCTGATTATGACTTTTACTACCGACCTAGAAGACGTTCTCTTGGAGACATCTCTGATGAAGAATTACTCCTCCCCATTGATGACTACTTAGCAATGAAAAGAACAGAGGAAGAGAGGCTGCGTCTTGAAGAAGAGCTTGAGTTAGGTTTTTCAGCTTCACCCCCAAGCCGAAGCCCTCCACGCTTTGAGCTTTCTAGCCTACGTTACTCTTCACCACAAGCTCATGTCAAGGTGGAGGAAACAAGAAAAGACTTCAGGTATTCAACCTATCACATCCCAACGAAGGCTGAAGTTAGTACAAGTTATGCAGAACTGAGGGAACGGCATGCCCAGGCTGCGTACAGACAGCCAAAGCAACGGCAAAGAATCATGGCTGAGAAGGAGGATGAAGAGTTGCTTCGCCCAGTTACGACCACCCAGCGTCTCTCAGAATACAAAAGCGAACTTGACTACATGTCAAAGGAGGAAAAGTCTAGAAAGAAATCAAGGCGACAAACAGAAGTGACAGAAATAACAGAAATTGAGGAAGAATACGAAATCTCAAAACGTGCTCAAAGAGAATCATCCTCAACCGCATCTAGACTACTGAGACGACGGCGCTCCCTGTCTCCAACTTATATTGAGTTAATGAGGCCGGTGTCTGAGCTGATCCGGTCACGTCCACAACCGGCTGAGGAATACGAAGATGACACAGAAAGAAGGTCACCTACTCCAGAAAGAACTCGCCCACGATCCCCCAGCCCTGTGTCTAGTGAGAGATCACTCTCTAGATTTGAGAGGTCTGCAAGATTTGATATCTTTTCCAGGTATGAGTCCATGAAAGCTGCTTTAAAAACTCAGAAGACATCAGAAAGGAAGTATGAAGTTTTGAGTCAGCAGCCTTTCACACTGGACCATGCCCCTCGAATCACATTGAGAATGCGCTCACACAGGGTACCATGTGGCCAAAATACACGTTTTATTTTAAATGTTCAGTCTAAGCCAACTGCTGAGGTTAAATGGTACCACAATGGTGTGGAACTCCAAGAAAGCAGTAAGATTCATTACACCAACATGAGTGGAGTTCTGACCCTGGAAATTCTGGACTGTCATATTGATGACAGTGGAACCTACCGTGCTGTGTGCACCAACTACAAGGGCGAAGCTTCTGACTATGCAACACTGGACGTAACAGGAGGGGATTATACCACCTATGCTTCCAGGCGCAGAGATGAAGAGGTCCCCAGATCTGTTTTCCCTGAGCTGACAAGAACAGAGGCATATGCTGTTTCATCATTTAAGAAAACATCTGAGATGGAAGCTTCGTCTTCTGTCAGGGAAGTGAAATCACAGATGACGGAGACAAGGGAAAGTCTCTCCTCATATGAACACTATGCATCTGCAGAAATGAAAAGTGCTGCATTAGAAGAAAAGTCGCTGGAAGAAAAATCCACAACCAGAAAGATCAAGACGACTTTGGCGGCAAGAATTCTAACAAAGCCACGGTCCATGACTGTCTACGAGGGTGAGTCTGCAAGGTTTTCTTGTGACACCGATGGTGAGCCGATACCAACTGTGACCTGGCTGCGTAAAGGACAAGTGCTAAGTACTTCTGCCCGCCACCAAGTGACTACCACAAAGTACAAATCAACCTTTGAGATCTCTTCAGTTCAGGCTTCCGATGAGGGCAATTACAGCGTGGTGGTAGAAAACAGTGAAGGGAAACAAGAAGCAGAGTTCACTCTGACTGTTCAAAAGGCCAGGGTAACTGAAAAGGCTGTGACATCACCACCAAGAGTCAAATCCCCAGAGCCTCGGGTGAAATCCCCAGAAGCAGTTAAGTCTCCAAAACGAGTGAAATCTCCAGAACCTTCTCATCCCAAAGCCGTATCACCCACAGAGACAAAACCAACATCAACAGAGAAAGTTCAGCACCTCGCAGTCTCTGCCCCACCAAAGATTACTCAGTTCCTGAAAGCAGAAGCTTCTAAAGAGATTGCAAAGCTGACCTGTGTGGTTGAAAGCAGTGTATTAAGTGCAAAAGAGGTCACCTGGTACAAAGATGGCAAGAAACTGAAGGAAAATGGGCATTTCCAGTTTCATTATTCAGCAGATGGTACCTATGAGCTCAAAATCCATAACCTCACTGAATCTGATCAAGGAGAATATGTTTGTGAGATTTCTGGTGAAGGTGGAACGTCTAAAACCAACTTCCAATTTATGGGGCAAGCCTTTAAGAGTATCCATGAGAAGGTATCAAAAATATCAGAAACTAAGAAATCAGATCAGAAAACCACTGAGTCAACAGAAACCAGAAAAACTGAACCAAAAGCTCCTGAACCAATTTCCTCAAAACCAGTAATTGTTACTGGGTTGCACGATACAACTGTTTCTTCAGACAGTGTTGCTAAATTTGCAGTTAAGGCTACTGGAGAACCCCGGCCAACTGTCATCTGGACAAAAGATGGAAAGGTAACCAGTTCTTAAATGTCTCTTACTTTTATCTTCTAAAATAGTTTATCTTCTAAATTCAGCTTCCCAAAAAACACTTAAAATGAAATCACTTTTTAAAGCGCAAATCATTTGCATTCTACAGGCTATTACACAAGGAGGTAAATATAAACTCTCTGAAGACAAGGGAGGGTTCCTCTTAGAAATTCACAAGACTGATACTTCTGACAGTGGACTTTATACTTGTACAGTAAAAAATTCAGCTGGATCTGTGTCCTCTAGCTGCAAATTAACAATAAAAGGTAGGTTGGCTTTTGTTTTTACCCACACTTTTTCAGAAGATAATATTAGGGAAATATTTTCAAACATCCCCCCTTATATACACATATAAGAAAGTATTAAAATAAAATTATTTTCCTAATTCCAGAATGCAATTTGTACACCAAAGTAGAAACACACATTTGAAGTTAGCATATGCTTTTCTATGAGCATAAAAAGCAGTTATTAAGTACCTTATTATATATGATATTATATAAGATTCTATAGTGTCAGCCCCTGCTCCCAGGAATATTTAAGAATACAGTCAGTAAATATACAAAATGGCACTGCTTGCCTAAACCTTCACAGTTGCTAATTTTCCAAAGCAGTACAAAGTTAATTAAAGAACTATTTCTGTTTTACCAATTAAAATTAGTTTGCTTTCATTTCAATCTTCTGAAAGATAATTTAATGTTTTGGTTACTCAAAATCTCCCAAATCCACTTATCTCCTAAACCCTTTGACTATTCTTTTCAAGACTTTTTTCCTTAAGTCATACGAATCATCTTTGGTTCAGTTTAGTTTAAGGAATCATTACACTGATCTCAAAAGTCACACATGATAATTTTCCAAAAGTGTAACTGAGAAAGTATTAGGTATTACCTACACTGCATGAAGTTGACTTTTTTTCTTTGTATGTTTTTCACATGCAGAATCTAAAAGAGTAAAAGGTGGGGGGTCTCTTTCTAATTAAGTTTGCCTTACAGAGGTTTCTTTTTTAGCTGTAAAAGATACTGAGGCACAGAAAGTCTCTACACAAAAGACTTCTGAAATTACATCTCAGAAGAAAGCTGTTGTCCAAGAGGAAATTTCCCAAAAAGCCCTAATGTCTGAAGAAATTAAGATGTCAGAGGGAAAATCTCAAGAAAAGTTAGCCCTCAAAGAGGAAGCTTCAAAGGTTTTGATTTCCGAAGAAGTCAAGAAAGCAGCAGCAACCTCCCTGGAAAAATCCATTGTCCATGAGGAAATCACTAAAACATCACAGGCATCAGAAGAAATCAGAACTCATGCTGAGATTAAAGCATTTTCTACTCAGATGAGCATAAATGAAGGTCAAAGAGTGGTTTTAAAAGCCAACATTGCTGGTGCCACTGATGTGAAATGGGTACTGAATGGCATAGAGCTTACCAACTCTGAGGAGTACCGATATGGTGTCTCAGGCAGCGATCAGACCCTCACCATCAAGCAAGCTAGTCACAGAGATGAAGGAATCCTCACCTGCATAGGCAAAACCAAGGAAGGAATCGTCAAGTGTCAATATGATTTGATGCTGAGCAAAGAACTCTCAGATGCACCAGCCTTCATCTCACAGCCTAGATCTCAAAATATTAATGAAGGACAAAATGTTCTCTTTACTTGTGAAATCAGTGGCGAGCCGTCCCCTGAAATCGAATGGTTTAAAAACAACCTGCCAGTAAGTTTAATTATGAATATATTATTGAAGAAAAAACTAAAATACCATGTCTTCCACATCTAAAGAACTTCAACATTTCCTTTCTTTTTTCTTCGTCTTAGATTTCTGTTTCTTCAAATGTCAGCATAAGTCGCTCCAGAAACATATACTCTCTTGAAATCCGAAATGCATCAGTGAGCGACAGTGGAAAGTACACAATTAAGGCCAAAAATTTCCGTGGCCAGTGTTCAGCTACAGCTTCCTTAATGGTCCTTCGTAAGTATCTCCTCACCATGGTTTTTTTGCCTCTCTTTCAAGCACAGAAAACTCTAAGAAGCCTTATTAAATTCCATGTGAAAGAGGGACAGCCATCCAATGTGAATTCATTCTTGCAGTCAAACTTTATAGTTACACAGAAACTTGGATAGATTACATTTCAAAGTAAATCTACCAACTGCCCTGTAACATTTATTTTCAGGACGCACAATATGTCAATTACTTTCTATATGACTAATCATTTTTTTCCTGGTGATTCCTAGCACCTGCATGTAATGTAATGATAGAAATATAAGGATTCATGTTTTGGAGACATTGAGCTAGCTCTTGACAAATGTATGTATATATGTATTTGCTTATGCTTCAACAGCAAATTGTTTGGGTTATGCTGCTGTGTGTGTGTTGAAGTTTCCATTTCTGTAAGTCAGCGTCATATGTCACCAATTAACCAGATGTCATTGATGTTCACTGTGTATCTGCTATGCTCCACAGCTCTAGTTGAAGAACCTTCCAAAGAGGTAGTATTGAGAACAAGTGGTGACACAAGCTTGCAAGGAAGCTTCTCGTCTCAGTCAGTCCAAATGTCTGCCTCCAAGCAGGAGGCCTCCTTCAGCAGTTTCAGCAGCAGCAGTGCTAGCAGCATGACTGAGATGAAATTTGCAAGCATGTCTGCCCAAAGCATGTCCTCCATGCAAGAGTCCTTTGTAGAAATGAGTTCCAGCAGCTTTATGGGAAAATCTAGTATGACACAACTGGAAAGTTCAACTAGTAAAATGCTTAAAGCAGGCATAAGAGGTGAGCAATAAAATTACCGGTAGAGGTAGACAAGCCAAGTAACATGGTGTAGTCTTTAGTACACACAATTCAGTAGAAAGCAAATCTTTATTTTTTTCAGTGATTCTAAGACTTTTTTTGTCATTGTTCCATAAAGGAATTCCACCTAAAATTGAAGCTCTTCCATCTGATATCAGCATTGATGAAGGCAAAGTTCTAACAGTAGCCTGTGCTTTCACGGGTGAGCCTACCCCAGAAGTAACATGGTCCTGTGGTGGAAGAAAAATTCACAATCAAGAACAACAGGGGAGGTTCCACATTGAAAACACAGATG
Organism: Piliocolobus tephrosceles; assembly: GCF_002776525.5. Classification (NCBI taxonomy): domain Eukaryota; kingdom Metazoa; phylum Chordata; class Mammalia; order Primates; family Cercopithecidae; genus Piliocolobus; species Piliocolobus tephrosceles. The sequence goes on along the minus strand of NC_045444.1, from coordinate 64,547,915 downwards.
ACCTGACAACCCTGATCATCACGGACGTACAGAAACAAGATGGTGGACTTTATACCCTGAGTTTAGGGAATGAATTTGGATCTGACTCTGCCACTGTGAATATACATATTCGATCCATTTAAGAGGGCCTGTGCCCTTACACTCTACACTCATTCTTAACTTTCTGCAAACGTTTCACATGGACTAATCTTTCTGATCTGTAAATATTTAAAGAAAAAAAAAGTAGTTTTGTATCAACCTAAATGAGTCAAAGTTCAAAAATATTCATTTCAATCTTTTCATAATTGTTGACCTAAGAATATTATACATTTGCTAGTGACATGTACATACTGTATATAGCCGGATTAACGGTTATAAAGTTTTGTACCATTTATTTTATGACATTTTACAATGTAACTTTTGAAACTAACTGTTGGTAGGAGAAAGTTTCTTATGGAACGAATACCCTGCTCAACATTTAATCAATCTTTGTGCCTCAACATACTGTTGATGTCTAAGTATGCCTCAGTGGGTTGAGAAATTCCCCACTGAAGATGTCCTGTCCACCTAAAAGAGAATGATGCTGTGCATATCACTTGATATGTGCACCAATACCTATTGAATCAGAAATGTAAGGCATTGGTGATGTTTGCATTTACCCTCCTGTAAGCAACACTTTAATGTCTTACGTTTTCTCTGATGATGTCACACAAAATTATCATGACAAATATTACCAGAGCAAAGTGTAACGGCCAACACTTTGTTCGCTCATTTTACACTGACTCTGACATAAGGAGTGCCTGAATAGCTTGGAAAAGTAACATCTCCTGGCCATCCCTTCATTTAACCAAGCTATTCAAGTATTCCTATGCCAGAGCAGTGCCAACTCTTGGAGGTCCCAGGGTGCAGCCAATGCCTTTGTGTGGTAGTTCTAAATTTTAATTGCACCTGAAAAACCTGGGCACCTAAGCAATGAGCCACAGCAAAAACTAAAGAACAACAACAAAATAAAGCTGTCGTTAAATTTTAAACAACAATATTACTAATTGCCCAAAATGTCAATTTGATGTAGTTCTTTTCATGCAAGTATAAATTCAATTGTTAGTTATAATTGTTGGACCTCCTTGAGATAGTAACAACAAAATAAAGCAAGCTATCTGCACCTCAAAATGTGTGGCTGGTTGTTTTCTGTGAAATTCTGGGGTGGGGAAGTATGCACCTTCAGGTATCACAAAAACAATCATAGATAGATAAGGCAACTCAAGTTCAAAACAGCCCATACTATAAGTTCTTTTAAGCAAATGTTTAAATTATCATGTTAGATGTATTCAGCAATTTTGTTTAAAAAGCCTAGATAACATTTAAGTCTCTAATCCATCTTGAATTAATCTTCGTATAAGGAGTAAGGAAAGGATCCAGTTTCAGCTTTCTACTTATGGCTAGCCAATTTTCCCAGCACCATTTATTAAATAGGGAATCCTTTCCCCATTTCTTGTTTCTCTCAGGTTTGTCAAAGATCAGATGGCTGTAGATGTGTGGTATTATTTCTGAGGACTCTGTTCTGTTCCATTGGTCTCTATCTCTGTTTTGGTACCAGTACCATGCTGTTTTGGTTACTGTAGCCTTGTAGTATAGTTTGAAGTCAGGTAGCGTGACGCCTCCAGCTTTGTCCTTTTGACTTAGGATTGTCTTGGCAATGCAGGCTCTTTTTTGGTTCCATATGAACTTTAAAGCAGTTTTTTCCAGTTCTGTGAAGAAACTCATTGGTAGCTTGATGGGGATGGCATTGAATCTATAAATAACCTTGGGCAGTATGGCCATTTTCACGATATTGATTCTTCCTATCCATGAGCATGGTATGTTCTTCCATTTGTTTGTGTCCTCTTTTATTTCACTGAGCAGTGGTTTGTAGTTCTCCTTGAAGAGGTCCTTTACATCCCTTGTAAGTTGGATTCCTAGGTATTTTATTCTCTTTGAAGCAATTGTGAATGGAAGTTCATTCCTGATTTGGCTCTCTGCTTGTCTGTTACTGGTGTATAAGAATGCTTGTGATTTTTGCACATTAATTTTGTATCCTGAGACTTTACCATAAAAACCCTAGAAGAAAATCTAGGTAGTACCATTCAGGACATAGGCATGGGCAAGGACTTCATGTCTAAAACACCAAAAGCAACGGCAGCAAAAGCCAAAATTGACAAATGGGATCTCATTAAACTAAAGAGCTTCTGCACAGCAAAAGAAACTACCATCAGAGTGAACAGGCAACCTACAGAATGGGAGAAAATTTTTGCAATCTACTCATCTGACAAAGGGCTCATTTCCAGAATCTACAAAGAACTCAAACAAATATACAAGAAAAAAACAAACAACCCCATCCAAAAGTGGGGAAAGGATATGAACAGACATTTCTCAAAAGAAGACATTCATACAGCCAATAGACACATGAAAAAATGCTCATCATCACTCGCCGTCAGAGAAATGCAAATCAAAACCACAATGAGATACCATCTCACACCAGTTAGAATGGCAATCATTAAAAAATCAGGAAACAACAGGTGTTGGAGAGGATGTGGAGAAATAGGAACACTTTTACACTGTTGGTGGGACTGTAAACTAGTTCAACCATTATGGAAAACAGTATGGCAATTCCTCAAGGATCTAGAACTAGATGTACCATATGACCCAGCCATCCCACTACTGGGTATATACCCAAAGGATTATAAATTATTCTACTACAAAGACACATGCACACGTATGTTTATTGCGGCACTATTCACAATAGCAAAGACTTGGAATCAACCCAAATGTCCATCAGTGACAGACTGGATTAAGAAAATGTGGCACATATACACCATGGAATACAATACTATGCAGCCATAAAAAAGGATGAGTTTGCGTCCTTTGTAGGGACATGGATGCAGCTGGAAACCATCATTCTTAGCAAACTATCACAAGAAGAGAAAACCAAACACCGCAGGTTCTCACTCATAGGTGGGAACTGAACAATGAGTTCACTTGGACTCGGGAAGGGGAACATCACACACTGGGGCCTATCATGGGGAGGGGGGAGGGGGGAGGGATTGCATTGGGGAGTTATACCTGATATAAATGATGAATTGATGGGTGCTGACGAGTTGATGGGTGCAGCACACCAACATGGCACAGGTATACATATGTAACAAACCTGCACGTTATGCATATGTACCCTAGAACTTAAAGTATAATAAAAAAATTAAAAAAATAAAAATAAAATAAAAAGCCTAGATAGAGTTCTCATGGATATATTTATCCCCAAAAATTTATCTTCTAAATATATCAAGAAAAATATTTTTAGGAGAGCTGATTCAACTCGGAATCAGCTGTGATTCAATATCTTTGATGGATTTTGACCATCTACAATTTCACAATCTTTTGTGCTAAACACCACAGGGAACAATACAAAGATGATTAACACGGTATAGATACTGTCCCTCAAAGAGCATAGTGAACGGAAAAGGACAACTTCAGGGAAAATGATCAGTTGTGCATCTGAGTCCATATTGGCTACTGCAGCTCCAAATTGAGACAGAACAAATAAAGGACCTCAGAACTAAAGAACTACTTTATTACCAAGTCTAGATCAGTTGTTTTAAAAGCATGGTAGAATGATAGTATATGCAAGATTGACACTATTTTAAATAGTGTCATTCTACTACGCTTTTTAAACAACTGATCTAGACTTGGTAATAAAATAATGCGAAAAATATCTGTATTTGTCCACTTCAATTTGCTAACCACAAGCCTATGACGTTATTTGCCTAAATTGACCGCCTTAATGTAAGTACAGGTGACCAAAGTTGACGCAAATGTACCGTCAGTTTTCATTCTCCAGAGGAAGATCCTGGGTCTTCACCAATTTATTCAGCAAGTTTTCTGTCTGAAGTCAGATTCCCTAAAAGCGGAGCCTGAGACGGGGATTCTTGTCTCCCCGTCTCAGGGATTTGAGATTATCACTCTCAGGGAAAAAGGGAATGGGGCAACCAGCAGATAGGGCAGAGGAAGAAAGCTCAGCAAGAATGGGGCCTCGGCAGAAGCGTCAGCCAGATCTAACATGGAGCTTCAATTGTACCACAGAGTTGGTACCATCTAGGAGCAAGGGGGCTGACATTTTGTACCCCCTTACCAACCCGTCAATGGCTACAGGCTATAAGCTGAGGGGCTGAGGAGGGATGGAAGAGGGAAATAACCTTCCCAAGTGAAGAGGGGTGCCTGTTGGCCAGGTCAATTCTCCGTGGACTGGGGCAGCCAAACAGTGAACAATCAAGAAATCGATGGAAGAATACACATTCCCTCGATATCTGAGTGATGCCAACATAAACCACTACATCATCTTACAATGTTAAACGCCTATTCTTACCTTAATATGAGAGGCAGGACTGGCTAGGTGATGCCTAAGGATGATTCCCAGCCTTGACATGCTAGTATTCTTACATATCCTATCCGTGGCTGATATAGTCTGTGCTGATGAAAATTCCAAAACCGAGGACAGGATTTCGCACTTGCTGCAGTTGCGGCTCCCAGGTGCTGAGATCCAATTTGGGCCTGGGAGAGTGGGGAGGGAGAGCAATCTGCCCAGTGAAGGACAGCTGCGCTAAAGGCAAGGTTTTATTTCTGTCTATCCCTTAGCGAAAAGCCCACTGCGCTCCAACACAATGGCCAGAAGCCCCTTTCTGTCTTACCGGGCAGCCTCTTTCAGCCCTAATTCCTCCAAAAACAGCGTTCCTCTGAAGACGCAGGGGGAGGGTCTTCCTGCCCCATACCCCACCTTCCGCAACGCCAGGAGTGGTTCCTCAGCATCATGGCGTCATTTCCGAGTCAGATCCGCTCTTCTCTTCCCATGTCAACAGAGGGCGACAGGGAGCACCAAGCCAATGCGTGCTTTTTGGTTCCAATCTACCCCCTCCACAAAACGCATGAGCAAGCTTCACTGTCATTCTGCCCCTTTTTCTTAAATCCTTCACGTCTATTTTATAAACCCCACACATGGCTACATGATCAGCCGAATAATGTTGCAATTACACATCTGCATTCAAAACCCTGAGGGCCCTGCTCAAATCTAGGACCTGCTGTTTACTAACTTACTTCACCTGGGGCAGATTACCGAACTTCTCCGTTCTTTGACATTCTCGTCCATAAAATGAGAATAACAGCAGCAACCTCACAGTATTCTGAGGATTAGACAAGTTACTACATATAAAACTCAGAACAGTGCTTAGCAGAGCACCCAATAAATACCAGCAATCATTATTCTGTTAGGGACCACTGTACAGAATATTGAAGCTAGGGACTAGAGAAGCAGCATTTTAGAGGGGACCTAGCCTAGGTCTCACTGGTACTCATTAGATGTACAGCAGGCCACCTTCATTCTTGGGGAACCTATCCCAAGATCCCCCAGTGGAATCCTGGAACTGGATTATACTGAATCCTACATATACTATGATTTTTCTTATACGTACATACTGATATGGTTTGGCTGTGTCCCCACCCAAATCTCATCTTGAATTGTAGCTCCCATAATTCCCACCTTGTGAGAGGGACCCGGTAGGAGGTAATTGAATCGTGGGAGCAGTTTCCCCCATACTGTTATCATGGTAGTGAATAAGTCTCACGAGATCTGATGGTTTTGTAAGGGGAAACCCCTTTTGCTTGGTTCTCATTTCTCTCTTCCCTGACACTATGTAAGATGTGACTTGCTCCTCCTTGCCTTCGCTGTGATTGTGAGGTCTCCCCAGCTATGTGGAACTGTAAGTCAATTAAACCTCTTTTCTTTATTAAACGACCCAGTCTCAGGTACGTCTTTATCAGCAGCGTGAAAATGGACTAATACACATACCTATGAAAAAGTTTAATTTATAAATTAGGCACAGTGAGAGATTAACAACAATAATAGAATATAACAATGTACTATAATAAAAGTTATATGAATGTGATTTGTCTAAATATCTTATTGTACTGTACTGCAGGTAACACAAACAGCAGAAAGTGAAACCACAGATTAGAGGGGACTAGTGTATTCGTTATCTAGCACTGCCGGAACAAAGTACCACAAACAGTGGCAGACACAACAGAAATGTATTGTCTCGCAGCTCTGGAGGTTGGAAGTCTAAAATCAAGGTGTTGGCAGGGTTGGTTCCTTCTGAGAACTCTGAGGGAAGACTCCTAAGCCTCTCTCCTTGTCTGTAGATGGCTACCTTCCTGTTCACACGACATTTTCCCTGCATGTCTGTATCCAAATTTCTCCATTTTGAAATACCAGTCATACTACTGAGGCTCATCCTAGTTACCCCACCTCAACTTAATTACCTCTATAAAGCCTATCACCAAATAAATTTGCATCCTGAGGTACTTGAGGTTAGGAGTCCAACATCTCTTAGGGAGGGACATAATCCACATCTATCACCCTAGATGTGACGGACATAGAACAGCACCTCTTTATAGTAAGTGTTCTGATGGAATTTCTGAAAAGAGAGATTTATTCTATCCAATAGTACCTGATTATGTAGATGGTTGTAGAGGTTGTTAAACCAGAAACAGTCCATAAAATAACAAGTTAAATTTGTATCTCCATGGTGACTGATTCAAGAAGAATGTTTTATGATTGTGCTCCAGAAAGAAAAAGTAATTTTCAATTTTGTTTACTGTGCCGCAAATGTAATTTTGAGAAATTCAGTAGAGAAAGTCATTTCCTTGTAATAGGAGAAAATAGTGTCTGCTACTTAAGTAGGACTTTTGAAAATAGATTGGCCCATGGGTTTTTATTTTAAGGTTATAAAATGTGAAAACTTTTACGCATTTTGGTACCCCTGGGTCAATGTTTCCCAAACTCTGCTCCTCAAGATGTTGTGGAAAAACTGTTTCACAGCCTAATAAACTTAGGATTTGGGTAACTGTTCTTCTCTATACAGGACTTCTCAGAGTCTTTGATGATCTATGAATTATGTTTCCAGGAGGTGGCACAGTGCTCCCCAAATTTATTTGAAAACAGAATTTGCTTTTCACTGGTGCTATGCACAATGCAGGTGCATAACACGTCAAGACAGGCTATATAAGGTGGAAACACTGAAGGTGTGGAAAGGAATAGATCTTGGTTGAAGGGGCAACTGAATATCCCCTAAGAAACAAAGTTAAGTGCTATGATCGAAGAAATCCAGAGTGTTTGAGAGCACATTGCTGAGGCATCTTATCCAGTCAGAGAAAGGGGCAAACAGGCAAAAGCTGCAACCTAAAATGTGGGATAAGAAGGGGCAGGCCTCGCTTTCCAGGCAGAGGACCTTTGCACCTGCAGAGACCTTGGGGCAAAGGACAGCACAATACATCCAAAAAAGTTTTAAAATTTTTTATTTTTAGTTTAGTAGAAAAAATATTATAGTGGAACAACCTTTGAAGGGCTGGGTGCAAGAGACAAGGCCACCTTGCAGAAAGCCTCATACACCATATAATAGAGTTTGGACTTTTCCCTAAGAGGTAAGGGAATCACTAAAGAGATTTAAGTCAACTAGAGACTTGATAAAATTTTATTTTTACCAAGTCTTTAGCTGTTCTGAGAAAGCTATGACATTTGTTTGCTTTCTACATCAAAGAGCTTATTTCCTCCTATAGAATCCCACTCACAGGAAGACTTTATCTACCACCAAATTTCTAACCCATGGTGTTGCTTGTAATTATAGCACTGGGAGGTTATAGTCAATCATGGAAAGGTCTTTCCTAAGATTTTCGTGGGACTTGGGGGTGCATATAAATGAAGTCAATCTGTTAGTGACTTCCCAGGCATAGGAAAAGTGGCAGCAAGCGGTGGATATAGGAGGGCACCTTACTGCCCCAAACCTTCTAAGTGACAGAGGCCACTGCTATGGCATTGGCAGTGAAGATGCAGAAGAGTCCCACCCAGCAAGCCAAGTTACACTGAGGATGCTGTGTCAGGAATACAGCCGATGGAGATGATTCCCATCCACTCCTACTCTATTTCAAGAAGAGATGGGGAGCAGGTAAGAGGAATGGGCAGCTATGCCAATGCTTCTCAATCTTGTAGGAATTCCCTGCAAAAGATAGCATGTCCTAAAAGTTGGAATTCCAAACATGAAACTCACGCTTATCCTGAGATTGTTAGTGATCCACAAGGTCCCTGAGACTGTGTCTATGTATATTTTTTAGGTTTCATTTACAAAGATGCCAGTGACTTTAAAAGTTTAAGAAATGCTGTCCTACATGTGTCTCAGAGGTAGCAGGCTAGATAGGATTTATGAAAATAGATTGGCAGGTGGGTTTTTATTTGAAGTTATAAAAAGTGAGAGTTTGGTTTTGTGCTTTTTTGGTATCTCTGGGTCAGTACTTCCCCAACTCTTTTCCTTGGGATGTCTAAGCCATCTGAGAAAAACCTACACATAGTTCCCCCTAAAAAGAGGCAGTGACGAACTCCATTTTTGAAACCCCTACAAAGGCTTGATGCTCAGAATTTCCTTTCCTTCTGCATCCAAGAGAGGCTGCTGCCAATGAACCTTGTGTTTCCTGAACCAGCAGAGCCTCAAGGATGAATACTTCTTGCTATATGCAATAGATATGAATTCCCTGAGTTACAGAAGTCTCCAGGGATGCTGAGTCTCCAGACTGGTGCTCTGTCAGACACCAGTCTCAGCCTTATGAAGGGATGTAGCACATGAATGAATGCAGTTTTTTGTTGTCAGCTGCCAGTTCCAAGACCACCATAATCAACTTTTAGCTTTTGGTCAGATAAAGGACACAGGTATTCCTTGTTCTCCAACTTGCCAAGAAATTCGGCCCACATGCCAGCTGTTTCCCCTTCACTTCCATGTCCCTGCCACAACCCAAAGAAGCCAGAGAGAAGGGACACCACCAGGCCCATCAGGCCAAGACCAGGTGGGAGGCTGAGATGCTCTGTCCTAAAAACCTGAAGGACTACTAAGGGGAAGAGAATGAGACCCCTGATGGAGATAACCACCAGAAGGAAAGCTCAAAATGGAGAATATTGAGATCCAGGTCTTTGAATAACATGCCCAGAGTCACATGGTTAGCAACAGAGCTGGAACTAGAGGCCAGGTCTCTGTTTATTAGCGTTGTCTTTCCACCCCTCCACAACACCAAGAACCAAACCTGCTGGAGGGTAAGCAGGCAAGAGAGTACTTGCTTAAGGAGAACAGGGCTCTTTTCCACTTTGAGAATCACTGTAGTTCCAGGGTAGGGTCCACAGCAAAATGCCATTAGGTTGCTTCCTATAAAAAAAAGCCTCTCATTTCTAGTGTAGGGAATTCCTCTTCTCAGAAAACTCAGGCCAGAGATGCTGAAATACAATCAGGAAATAGGATGCTTACCTGACCCAGCATGTCACGTGAAGGGACAGCAGTGGGAGAGCTTCCCTGAAACTACACTACTGGACCCTACAGTATTCATAGAAAAGAATCTTTCCATCATTGCAGAAAGAAAGCATCCTAGCAAAATAATCTGCCTATTCCTTGGTAGGGGTTGAGACAGAGGAAAGCAGACTGAAAGTTCTTGAAATATTTAAGATACGGGATTGTAGCCACTATAAGAAAGGTTTCTGAGTGCAGGGCATTATACAGAAATTATTTCAGAGAACTTGAAGGATTTGGCTTTATTCATTGCAGTTTGACACTGGGATGAGTACATTTCTTACTTAAAGGGAAATAGCTTTCTCTTTCAGAGAAGAATTCTCAAAGGTATGTATAAAGCAGTATCCTTGCAAGTACTGTACTTCTTGTTTTTCCTTAACACATAGGGTATTTGAGAGAAGAGACTGAAAGAGCACTGCCTTCAGCCCAGTGACCATTCTTTGAGCTGTTTTCTCTTTCCCCATCTCAGGGAAGAGTGGAGTTTTGTGGTGATGGCAGTCATCTCCTTCACATCTGCTCCAGATCAGAAACTCACCACAGCTATTAATCTGCTGATGTGAGCACACAGTACTATCCTCATCTTCCAACCCCACATAAAAATGTCACAACTTTAGTCAGAAAACCAGAGAGAAGCAAAAGGCAGGGTGTATGGAGATCTACATTTACCCTAATATCACCTCCAGTAGTGCTTCTCAAACTTTAAAGTGTGTGGGAATCACTGAAGGAACTTTTGAAAACGCAGAATCTAGTTCAGCATATCTGGGGTGGGGAGGCTGAGATTCTGCATTTCCAACAACCCCCAAAGTAAGGCCGATGCTGATCCTCAGACCATGCTAATAAGGACGTGTTTGGCCTTTCTGACTGCTAGACGATGGCCACAAACTTTAGTGAGACAGATATATAAAAGAGATAGATCTATATCTATCTATACACACATACAAACACACACCCCTCACTTCTTCTAAAATACAACAATCAGAATTGAGAATTTCCATCCAGCTCAATGATTTGCCAAGTTGGCTACCCATTGGAATTACTGAAAAGCTTTCAAAAAATACTGATGATTGGGCCCATCTTGCCCCCAGAGGTGTTGCTATAATTGGTCTGCGTCAACCTACCCATCAACCTAGGAAATTTAAATGCACCCTGGGGAGTGGGGTTTTTGTTTTTGTTTTTTTTGTTGTTGTTGTTTGTTTTTTTGAGACAGGGTCTCACTCTGTTGCCCAGGCTGGAGTGCAGTGGTGCAATTACAGCTCACTCAGCCTCAACCTCATGGCCTCAAGCAATCCCCGCATCTCAGCCTCCTGAGTAGCTGGAACTACAGGCACACAACACCATGTCCAGCACTTTTTTTTTTTTTTTTGGAGAGATGAGGTTTCACTATGTTGCCCAGGCTGGTTTTGAACTCCTGAGCTCAAGCAATCTGCCCAACTCTGCCTCCCAAAGTGCTGGGATTACAAGCATGAATCACTGTGCCTGGCTGCACCCTGGGGGTTTCTGATGTGCAGCCAAGGTGGAGAACTCCTGATCTAAACAAATAGGGTGATGCACTGTACGCTCTCGTTTAAAGGTTAGCTATCATCCTACTATCTTTTCTCACATCACAGCACTAATCTTAAAATAGCCAACTAGCTTTTACATTTAAATGTGCAGCAAACCAGTCATCTTTGTAAAAAGCAAAGTGTTATTCTTCCTTGAACTTTCAAAACATGCTGTATTTAAGTTTTTCTCAGTGGCATGGCAAATTTATTAAACATTTTCCCCCACACTGTTCACATCACTCAGTTTTATTGAATTTATAAAATTACTACAATATTTTCAACAAGCAGAATTTTTATGACAAAAATATAGAGTACACACCTTTTGGAATTTGGAAAAGAAAAAAATATTCACAAAGTAAGTATACATATATTTTTAAATGAAGTTTATTTTCCCCTGGGTATAGAAATCCTATTCTGAAACTTTTTCAAATTAAAGTGTTTAGTTATACCAATTAAAATCTGTACTTGCTACTGGGTTTCTAAGTTAATTTAGAGACTAGCTTTTTAAAACAATTCCATTATTTCCGATTTCTTAACTTCTAAAGTTACAAGTTTTTCACTTAAATACCCATAACTACTGTTGCAAGAATTGTATGTATATATCTGTATGTACATATATATATGTATGTGTATATACACATATATAAGCTATATATACATCTTATAACTAGCTACAAAAAAGGCATTTAAAAGGCCAAAAAAAAATTCATGTGCTTATGTTTCTAATAATATTTAAACACACAAAGAAAAGGCTATTTTAATAGAAATCATGCTACTTTCTAATGCTTGCTTATTTATGTTTAGGTTAAAACAATAGTTGGGGTGCAAATGTGGAAGATAAATACTATTCAACTAGTTAACTGAAAAAAGTGAAAATTTTGGAAAGTCAATTATAATTAAGATAGTCAGTGTATCTAAGCTATTAAACAATAAAGCAGTGAGTTTTAAATTCACTCAAAAATTAGAAAGCAAAAAAATTACAAAAAAAAAATTAGAAAGCAAAGATAAATACTAGCAACATAGCACTTAGTGAGTGGTCAATGAATATTAACTGAAGAAATTTTTTTAAAGAGGTAAATAAATATATAAACAATCCTAAATTAAATGGTTAACAGCCCCTCTGAACTCTCCACCATTCCCAAGTGATTATTTTCTTTTCTGAAATAATATACCTAATATAGAAATAGTAACAAGGCCATTTTGGGGAACTCTATAATCATCTATCAAAACTGAAGAAAAAGATAAAGTAAATAAAATGTTTAAAAAAGTAGAACGAGAAAAGTTCATATGACTTTTTTGGCTAATTACAGATAATATTGGAAAGCTCTTAGAAATTTACTAACATTCAACCGTGATTTCCATAAAAGCTCTTCAGGGCAGGTAGAAAGCACATGTTGAGAAACTGTACAGAATTCTGAAAACCAGAGGGCAAGAAAACTCATACAGTGAGTCTTTCATTTTCTCTAGAGCAAGACACTAATGGACTTGAACTATTAGTAACATCATCTAAGACTATATCCACTGCCATCACACTTCCCCAAAAGAAAAAAAAAAACCGGCAGGAGTCAAATCACCAAAAGTGGTAAATGCCAACATACAGTAGAGGAAGCCATATGCTACAAAAAAAAAAAAGAACATTATAAGACCAAAAATTGGTAAGTCATCGGTACATGGCTTCCTCACTCCAGTCACCTTCAAGGACCCTGTGTGAACATGGCCTGATTCACAAAAGCAGGAAAGAAAAGTTGCAATCTGTGCCTTTTCCCCTCAAAGGTCATGGCCTATATTAACCAAATATCGCAAGGAGAAAGAAGGGCAACTCATCTCTGTAAGGAGGTTTGCCACTAAAGCAAAACCACAAATGAATTCAAACTCTTCTCTCCAGTGATGACTAAGGGTGATCAAAACACAAAACGTGACTAAGGTAAAGCACTGATATGCTATTGAATTTCACTTACCTAAACTAGTACTTCTTAAAAAAAAAAAAAAAAGAGTATTGGCACTTTTTTTTTCCTGAGCACCATGCGACAAGGGTCTTTGAATTCATGAAGGCACTACTAATAAGTGAAGGATACACATTACTTATACACACATATGCCTAAATAAAGACATGACAGGCTATGTTTGTTCCCATTTTAAAGTATATGTACGAACTTAAACTTCATCCTAGTTGGATAGTGAAAACAGAAAACGGAATCAATTTTAAGTTGTTCAGCTTTGCTTATTGTGAGTAGCAAAGTTATGCAAAGTTAGAGTACACCCATTTCCCTATATTCTCGATGACAGTTACTCCTGCCACCATTCCCCATACCCTCTTAGTAAGCCCATGCAGACATCATTAATCAAGTAGGTAGGTCATTCTCTGCTAATCCTAGCTGCAACATCAAAGTCTTAAAATTAGCCACAACATCAGAGATGACACAGGAGTTTAAAAAAAAAAAGCAGTTTGCTATCCATGGTCATTATGGTAAACCATAGTAAGCGTGTGTACTTATTGCTACACACCCTTCTCTAGCCAACTACTGCAAAACAAGAAAAAAAAAATGAATAATAAGCTAAATGAGAGTTGTGTTCTAAAACCTCCCCAAGATGAGGCACCATTGCAAGAGGCTATGGACAATCACCTGAGGATGCCAATTCTGAAAGCGTGCTGAATCACTTGGATAACCCAGCAACCCCTAGTGACCACAAATACCACTGGAATAGGCATAAATAGAAATGTTCTAATACTTAAAAGATATTCATTTTATGCTCATTTACCATATAAATTTGTCAAATGAAGACTTTTAATTACATGGACATGTATATATTATCTGACAAAAATCTGGGTGGTTAACCCTTACTATCTGTAGGCCACACTTTTGATTGCTGTCAAACAAAAAACCCCCACCACTCTCTATTTTGACCAAGTAGTGGTAACTTCTACAGCAAATTTGTCTCATCTTTTATAGACAAACTTTTAAAATCAATTGGAAAACTAGAATGATTCCAAGTTGCATTGTCCACAACTAAGAAACTGTGCATTACAGATGCATGCACAGATACAGATACAGGCACACACTCTCACACTCATGCATATACAATTAAAGAAAACCACTAGACACTCTAGGACTGTCTTTTGAAAGAAAATGGCCCCAGCTAGCCAGAAAAAAGCAATCCACAGTTTCTTGCATAGAGGAATTAAAAAGAAAACGCCTGTCCAGCCAACAATAATAGGAGTCAGAATTGTTGAACTATCACACACAAAAAAAATACTCAAGTAAAGGTCATAAAGCCAGCTCCTTTTCTGGTACCAGATGCATCATAAAAATGTGCCACTGGGGCTAGGATCCCAGCACTTTGGAAGGCCAAGGCAGGCAGATCACGAGGCCAGGTGTTCAAGACCAGCCTGACCAACACGGTAAAACCCCGTCTCTACCAAAAATACAAAAATTAGCCAGGCGTGGTGATGAGCGCCTGTAATCCCAGCTACTCAGGAGGCTGAGGCAGGAGAATCACTTGAACCTGGAAGGCAAAGGTTGCAGTGAGCCGAGATCGCACCATTGCACTCCAGCCTGGGCAACATGGCGAGACTGTCTCAAAAAAAAAAAAAAAAAAAGTGCCACTATTTATTTAACCACCCTGCTATGGATGAGCTAATCCAAACTATTGGAATGCACATCTATATACAAGTCAATACACAGGAAAAAGGTCTGGAAGAATATATACTAGAAAAGAATGGTTACCTCTAGGGGATGGAGTGTCAACGTGAATTTTGGTTTATTCATATTTTCTAAATGATTGTTTAATAACTCAGGTATTGCTTTCAAAAAGTAATAGGAAGGATAGGAAATACCCTGTTCTCTCAGAATTTTAAGTCCAGAGTGCTGGGAGAAAAAGATGGCAGCACTGAGTGGGACTGAAAAGTTTTCCTAGAACATCTCCTTTCATTACATGACTCACCATTGTTCACTCCTAAAATGCCTCATCGCATCCAAAAGGACTTCTGCCTACTAATACCAGAAAAGGCTGGGAAAGAAGCGTGTAGTTATAGCTCCTGATGGCTGATTCTATTCTCTCTCCTTTGTTCCTAACTGTCCCCATGCTGCCAGATCTAGCAATATACTTTATATTGAGATTTAAGTGGGTAAAAGTCTTCGTGCCAAACTTGCAAAAGCACAGATTATCAACAGCACCATCCTCCCACCTTGTCAGAGTAAAACTGAAGAAGGAATTCATTATAGTCATACATTTTACTCATCTTTAATACTCTGAATATATTACCCATGGAAACAACCCCTCATTTATGTCAAAAAATTGCTTAATGCATTAATATTCCTTTACATTAATTTATTTGGTTGATCTACACTAACTAAGCAAAACTGAATCCACCCTGTCATATATTCTAGGTTTTGTGGATACATTCTGAATTACTTATTTATTCAACAACTAATGCTAGTCCAAAAAAAATCAAGAAGCATGTGAATTTAAATACTAAATAAAGAGATAACTTAAAGGCCTAATGTTTCAGGATACAATAAGATATTCATCATTCTAATCAATCTCATGAGTTAATCCTGGTGCTGTGCATCTTGGCTGCACTAGTAGTCCTGTACTTCTGCATCTCTGTTATAAGGCTAACATGAGGTAAAGCACCTGGCCCACAGTAAATGCTCTAAAATGTTTTATTACCAAAGAGACCAACAAAAAACTTTTTGGGGGAAGAGGAACATATTATGGGACAGAAAGGACAAATTCTATCCTATGAAAATATGCTAGATTAGTTATTGCATTTGGAGGAGAGGCAGCATGAGGACGCCAAAGATGGAGAGGTCAGGTCGGGCGCAGTGGCTCACAACTGTAATCCCAGCACTTTGGGAGGCTGAGGCAGGAGGATCTCCTGAACTCAGGAGTTCAAGACCATCCTGGCCAACATGGTGAAACTCCTTCTCTAAAAATACAAAAAATCAGCTGGGCATGGTGGTGTGTGCCTAAAGTCCCAGCTATTTGGGATGCTGAGGCACGAGAATTGCTTGAGCCCCGGAGGCGGAGGTTCCAGTGAGCCAAGATCGTGTCACTGCACTCCAACTTAGGCTGCAGAGTGAGACTCTGTCAAAAAAAAAAAAAAAAAAAAAGGAGAGGTCAAAGTTCCAGAGACGGGATATCAAAACAGATAATAAGCGGACCCAATAAAGATAATAACAGTCACATCAGGGAAAGAAGAAAATGCCAGCATCAAGCTAATAGCAGGCAGTGTGGTTTCTTTAGCCACTTTTACTTTATTTACAGCCATTTGCCACACCCACGGGACTCTACTTTAATGAAAGTTAATACAAATGTCCTTACAAATAAAAATCTCCCTTCTTCAAGTATGCAGCTCTATAGCCATAGAAAGAGTAGTATGATCACCTACTCCCACTTCACCTCTAGAAGAGAATCTTGTTATCATACCTCTCTGAATCCAGACACAAAAAAGATACTTAAAATATCTCAAAGATATTTAAAAACCTAGACTCAGAGTAGCTTCTACCTAGAACACAATTATTTTGTTTTAAAACATTAACCTATAAAAAACAATCTGAAGCAGACCATTAAAAAAATTGAATATAGTATTTGAATTAAATGTTCCCCAAAACACTTTAATTAGAAATAGATTAAAATTTTACCTATGAAATAAATGCAGGCATTTTGCTTATGTAAGTCCACAACATTTTCTGAAAGGTGTACAACTATTTATAAGAGGTTATGGACACAGTGATGGGAATTTACTATAAAGAATGAAAATTTATTTTTTCACAGTTTTGGAGGTTGAGAAATCCAAGATAAGGCACTGGCACATTAGGGCTCAGTCTCTCTGCTTCCAACACTATGTAGAACACTACATCCTTTGGAAGGGAGAGACATTTGGCAGAAGAGCAGGAGAGTGTTCATCCACTCCCACAAGCCCTTTACACGGCAGCATTAATCCATTCATGAGAGTGGTGCCCACATGACCTAAACACCTCCTGGTGGCCACCTCCCAACACTGTTGCATTGGGGATGAAGGGAATCTACTATTTCTGTACTCCATATATTAAGAGTATTACATCTACCGATGGTAGGTAAGGCATAACAAACATCGTCTGCATTATCTCCTATACTTCATATTTATATGACAAAAACAAAATATAATACCAATAAATCTTAAAAGCACATCAAAATTGTTATACTCTTTTTAAAACTTTTAAAGTAACTATTACTGATTAGATTTCTTAAGGCTTGAATGTTTCTCAGAAAGATAACACCTAATACTTGAAAATTTCATATGAAGTCTATTTAAATGCAGGGTCTGCTGGGCATGGTGGCTCACACCTGTAATCCCAACACTTTGGGAGGCCAAGGCAGGTAGATCACCTGAGGTCAGGAATTCAAGACCAGCCTGACTAATATGATGAAACCCCATCTCTACTAAAAATACAAAAATTAGCTAGGTGTGGTGGCGTGCACCTATAGACCTAGCCTGTAGCCTAGGAGGGTGAGACAAGATAATTGCTTGAACCCAGGAGGTGGAAGTTGCAGTAAGCCGAGATCACGCCACTGCACTCCAGCCTGGGCGACAGAGTGAGACTGTTCAAAAAAAAAATGTAGGGTCAACATTATCAAACACTAGATTTTCCCATATATTAATAATTCTTCCTATGGTGAAACATTTTCACTCAAGAATAAACGGGTTACTGAATTGAGAGAGAGAGCAGAGTGCAGTGGCTCATGCCTGTAATCCCAGAACTTTGAAAAGTCAAGGCAGGCAGATCCCTTAAGCCCAGGAGTTTGAGACCAGCCTGGACAGCACGGCAAAACCCTGCTGCTACAAAAAAAAATACAAAAATTAGCCAGGAGTGGTGGTGCATGCCTGTAGTCCTAGTTATTCAGGAGGCTGAAGTAAGAGGATTGTTTAAGCCTGGGAGGTCGAGACTGCAGTGAGCTGAGATCACGCCACTATACTCCAGCCTGGGTGAAAGAGTGAGACTCTGTCTCAGAAAAAAAAAATGTGATAGTAGTAATAATAATGATAGCAAACAATATTAATAGCTAACACTTACTCAATACACTATGTGCCTGGCACTTTTCTAACTGCTTTTTATGAAATGATTCTTCTGATCCTCACAACCCTATGAGGTAGGTAGTACAGTAAAACCATATGAATTAAAAATCACTAGAATGAATTATAAATTAATACTAAAGAATTTTTATTTTCTATACACTATTAGAATTTAAATCTAGACTCCAGTGAAAAATACAAACCAACCACATGAATTTATTTCCTCTACCTCCAAACCACCAAAAAGACATTAAAGGAATATAAATGGTATTAAACCATAAAGAGAACAGACTACAAAGCCATGAGATTTTAACAAAGTTTGTACAGATAAAAACCAGGAGGAAGTGTGATACCTAACCTAGCAGAGTGGAGGAAGTTAAAGCCTAAGTACCCAAAAGGGAGAAACCAAAAAACACACCCCACCAAACCTCTACTAAGTTCAGGAATTGGAAGCACTAGGTATTGTAGAAGATGAGAGTGAGGTATAGGGCTGAAATCAGGACTAGAAGTCTGTATAAAGAGCAACTGGAACCCAGGTCCTCTCCCTGACTCTCCACAGCCAGCCTACCTGCCACCCTCAACCTCCACTGACAGGAAAAACTGAACCTGAGGGTCAGCAGCCAGAGGAGGATTTGCAGGGTGGGGCCGAATGGGTCTGAGAGAGGCTGAAGATAGAGGAATTAAGCAAAAGTCATCATACAAACCTCAGCTGTCCTTTTCTTACCCTACTACCAGGACCCAGTTTTCTAGAGAAACTGGCCCCAAAGAGAAGACCTCCACTGAAATAGGGGACCTCAACAGAAAAGGCCAACAACTCTCTACCTGATGGCCCTTTAGACAATTTATAAACACTGCCCACACATAAAGACCTATGACATTAGCTTTTTAATACATGACTAATATGAATAGATGATCTCTAAGAAAGGCTGCTGAATCAAAGAGACCAAAACAAAGAGAAAACAGAAACATGGTGGGGGAGGAGGAGCACCATTCAAGAAACAGGAAAGATGTAAGAAAAAAATCTTAGTTTTATCCTCAGGGAGATATGGGGAAACATTTAATCTATAAAATAAAAATAGGTTTTTATGAAATGAAACAGAAAAAAAGACCGCTTAGAAATTGAAATACATATAAAGAAAATTCAACAGAAGAGCTGGAGGATAACAAAGAACACAGATAATATAACTTAGGAACAACTAGAGAGAAAAAGCTTTTTTAATTTAGAGGAGGTCCAACATTCAAATAACAGAAATTCTAGAAAGATAGAACAAACAAAATGGAAGAGAGAAAATTGTCAAAAAGATAATACACACACACACACAAACCCAAAACTGAAGCAGACAAATCTCTAAATTGAAAGATTCCACCAAGTGCCCATCAAGATGAATGAATAAAGATCCACATATCATTATGAAACATCAGCAGTAACGAGAAGTTCCTAAAAGCTTGCAGAGTGTAAAAACAGATCCCAGGGAAAGGAACGGTATCAGAATTCTCACAGAAAAATTAAATGCCTTAAGACAATGAAGTGTTGCCTTTAAAATTCTGAGGGAATGTTATTTTCCAGACTCCAAACTACCAATCAAGAATAGAGACATTTTCAGACCTGTAAAGCCTTAAAATCCTTACTTTCTATGCACCTTTTCTTGGGAAGTTACTGGTGGAGGAGCTTTGCCAAAAAACAAAAAACAAAAAAAAAGGAAAAAAGGCAGTAAATCTAGAAAGAAGTCACAAGATCCACAATGGAAGATCTAATGTGAGACTGAAAAACAAAGGGACTTTCAGAATGACAGCTGAACCATGGAACAGGCCTGGAGGACAACAGTAGAAATGGCAGAAGATGAAGGACTGTGGAAGAAATGTCCCTAAAGGATGAAAAAATATTTTTTAGAACTGTTTTAAATAAAGGGAATTGATAGATTATCTGATATTTTTCAGCATTTAAGTCTTTTGGATAGTCATTGTGACGGGTACATTAAAAACTAAGCAAATTTCAAAATCAGGCAATACCAACCCCAGAAAAAATAACATTCTAGTAAAAAGGAAATAATGAGGCCGGGCGCGGTGGCTCAAGCCTGTAATCCCAGCACTTTGGGAGGCCGAGACGGGTGGATCACGAGGTCAGGAGATCAAGACCATCCTGGCTAACACGGTGAAACCCCGTCTCTACTAAAAAATACAAAAAACTAGCTGGGCGAGGTGGCGGTGCCTGTAGTCCCAGCTACTCGGGAGGCTGAGGCAGGAGACTGGCGTAAGCCCAGGAGGCGGAGCTTGCAGTGAGCTGAGATGCGGCCACTGCACTCCAGCCTGGGCGACAGAGCGAGACTCCGTCTCAAAAAAAAAGGAAATAATGATAGTTAATCATGTGGTACATCAGTGAACTACATTTATGTCTATCTATTTAACAAAAAGTTTGTTCTAACAAGAAGTTGTGTGAATATAAATCTATTTTGGGTGGGGGAAGAAAAATGGGAAGGTGGAGATTTTAATTTAAGTAAATCCTGTCTACCATGAAAGGCATTAGAGAAACTGTTTCTGAAATTGGTAAATCAAGAAAAAGTGGTATAACATGTTCAAATAGGAAGGTAAATGTTAACACAAACCACTAAGAGTTCCAAGTGTTTGTCTTTGGAATGCTAAATTGGGGAAGAGGGAACTAAACTTTTTCACTATAAACCTTTTAGTTCTATTTGATTTTTTCAAACTATGTACATTAACTAGTTTAATAAAAAGAAAGCTAAAATAGAAAAAAAAAAAAACAGAATTTCAAGTTAAGAATTCAACATGAATTCAAAGAGAGGATTGAGGAGACAGAAAGACATGAACAAGAAGGCCTATCTACCAGCTACCTACCATTCATTTACCCGCCAGGGTTATTAAAAGAGAGACCTCCTCAAAGGAGCTCCTGCAGCCTCATCTGGCTTTCTTTCAGGCCAGGACACTCCCTCTGCACCAAGTAGCCAGAGCAAGGCTCAAAGTACAGACCTAGAGGTGCCTCATTAAATAAAAGAACTAGCGGAATCCAAATTAATGGTATTATCATGTATATGAAATTAGTCTAAACAGCAGTCTGGTATTAACATATTACAAGGACATATTTCCTGAGATCTTGTTATGATTTTTAAATTTCTAAGTGTGATAATACATACTGAAAAACTACAATTCAAGGTCAAAGGTCAAAGGTTCCATGGCATCTGTGGAAATAAAGATGCTCTATCTCCTGCCTTGGAATTTAAGTTTAAGCAATAGTATCCATTTCTGGACTCTTCCTGACTGAAGATCATGCCATAATCCCATATGATGTAAGAAAATTCAAATTCAGCTCATTTATAAAAGAAATGTATCAAACTCCCTTTAGTCATGGAGGCCTGTGATTCCCAAAGAATAGTGAGCAAGCACTTGAAATGAAAAACAAGCACTGCTTTTGCTTAGAAGATCACTGATACGCTGCCAAAAGAACCTCCAAATTTCTCTTTCTCAATAACTTTTCATGTTTTTCAATAACCCCATGACCTAGACAAAGCAAAAAAGGGACTACTGATAACTAATAATAACCAACAATTTTTCTATAAAGTATAGAACAACTTGACAAGCTTAAATTCTTACAGAATTGTTATTTGGTTCATCTTTTTCTTCAAGTTCAAAAAAGGCACACTGGAAAATAAAGGACTCCTCAAAATGCAAGAGTCCCTTAAGCTTTATAGGTTTCTTCACGCTACTAATTCACTGATCAAAACCTGGATATAATTCAAGATATATTTATACTCCCACAAAAAAAAAGATTTCACAGATGTTTTTGGTTCCTAACAATAACAACAAAAAGTGGCTCCAACTCATAACAAAAGACATAATTAGGGATACCGCAAACCTGTTCAAGGACCTGTTTCAAGGGGGAAAAAATGATACAAACCAGAAATAATTGCATTGTATTTTAAAAATATTTACAGAAAACTCTTCACGAACCCATCTTTTTGGATAAAGCAATAGAAAATGGCTGTGACCGTTTTCTATAAGTTCAAAAGCTTGTTATGGTGTTTTCATTATAAAACTATTACTTCAAAAAAACTCACTACCAGAAAAATCTCCCGATCAATAGCACCCTGAACTTCATGGTCTTAACACTGTACAAGTTCTTACTACAAAATAAAAAAAATAAAAAATAATTTAAAAAACACTTGATTACCTGCTCAACATTATAATTTACTACATTATCAAACTTTTTTTTTTCAAATTAGACATATGAAGTACAACTCACGAGCAGGAAAAGACTCCACTGAATATAAAGTAGTCTGATGACCTGTGTGCTATTTAAAATTACAAACACTTTAAGTAGCAAAGAGTTTACCCAAACACATATTAATGTATAGACTGTTTATGTCCATTTTAAACTTAAGATGGAAGGCCTATAATTACAGTTTTTTAAATAAATACCAAATATTATTTCAAAATATCCCATATAAACTTACAAGAGGAACTGAAATAAAATGAAATAGGCCACACCATTCTAAGCTCACAGGGCAACAAAAACTAAAAGCAATCATTTGTGTCTTCACCAGCAGGCCTAAATATATAAACTCAAATCCATTAGAATTATATTAGTGCCTAATAAAGATTAGACAGAATATCAATGAATGTAAAAAATACAATGTATTATATGATGTGTTTGAATGCAAAAACCACACATTTATTAAACATATGATTAACTTAAAAACAACACACCAGTTTGTTTTAAAGTGCTCCTTCACCAAAACCTTAAAAAAAACTATCAACCCAAAGTGAGTTCAAAACAACAGATTATAAGGCAAACAATGACAATAGGTATAGACAGGCACTACCAAAAAATGCTATTTGTTCTTTAATTAAATAATGCCATTCTCAAGTGATATACAGCAGTCATCTTGACAGAATTCCTTTTTGTATAAATATTCATAAATAAAAATGTCTCTAGACATTGAAAAGAGCTGCAAACAATACTTTACAACAGCAGCTTAATGTCTATTTTAGGAAAAAAAAAAAGCACTAAAATCCTCTTCCATTGAAAGTTGTTTATTTCTCTGGTATAAGTGAGCAAAGTCACTATAGCATTAAAATCTCTTTTCTAGAACAATGTAAAGAACAACGTATACACATCTTAAATTTGGTAGGTCACAAAAGTTAGAATGCAATCATCTTTTGAGGCAACAAGAAAATAAATAAAAATTAAACACTTTAACCAAACATTTGGAATGACAAATCAGTAGTGTCAACTTCACATATGAAGGACAATACAGTCTGGTTAAAGATGCTCAATATGTCATGGTAATTGGGCTAAAGATACTTAAAATATTGTGTTTCCTTTCTGATTAAAGGAATATAATACAATCACCATCAAGCTGTTATCGTAACTCATTTTTAGCTGTGGTAAAGTGACCATTTGGTCCATGGCACAAGTTACATATATCACACTTCTGTCAAACTGAAACCTTATAAGATTTCATGTTTATAAGCTACAATACACCCTGACCAAGCTGTCAGTCCTCTCACAGTTTTTTAGAAAAATATCTACATTTGTCCTTATGGATGTCAAAATGTTACACCATCATTTGTCTAAAAAAAAAAAAAAAAAAAAAGATGCACATTCATACTGTGAGTTATTAGGAAAATACTCTTGCAAACAAACTATATAAAGATAAAATACACTTCAAAAGTATGTGGTTTGTTTTCTTGTCTGTTTTACAATATTCTATAAAGTGCAGAGTCCTAAGGGAAAAAACTAGTCCCTATAACAATAGTTTAATTACAGCAGCTTTTGCATAGCAATACTTAGAGGAAGTTGGACACTTCAGTTTCTTCAGGAAGAGAAGGATGGAAGAGTATCTTCCGATTCAGATTTTTTTTTGGCCATAAGTCTGCTTTCTTCAGGAATGGTTGCTGATGCCAAATCTCCATTAAGTGTATTTTTTGAACAGTGAACAGGTCCTATGAAGACATTGGTAAAAACGTTAAACATCCTGTCAATATTAACTCCAGTCCTCTGTGAAAGAACATTTTAAATTTCCTATTCAGGGACATGAAATTCCTTTAGCTTCCTGCTAATTTTTTATTTCCTTGTTTGTTTCACACAGGAAAACTTAACTTTTAGAGTAGAGTATCAACAGTCACAAGGAAAAACATCAGAATTCATGGGATAAATGACGAAACTGCCTGAAGTAGAGATTTTTGTTTTGTTCATTGCTAGAATCATGGTTGGCACATAACAAGCAGTCAATAAATACCTGCTGAATTGAATTTAATCTTTATTAATTAAATATTGCTCTTTCAGCCTATTTTAATGCTGTTAATATCCTCCTTGTTCCTAGGCAAACAAACCAAGACCCATAAAAGGATACATGCCTTACCCAACATCACACAATTGGTAACAGAACGAGGACTAAATTCAGGTATTCCTCTTTTCATTCTAAGACTTTCTGAGCAAAGCTGACAAGGTACTTCACACTGAAAGATCCCATTTCTCCATTTGTAATGTAGCTCACAGAACTATCACTGCAGCTCCATGTTAATACAGCTGACTACACTGGCATAGTCCTGTTCTAAGGCAGTTGTACCTTTATACACATTGTTTGAGTTTACCATCATCATTTATTACTTTCATACTTTTTGAAAAAGCTTGTTTAAAAAAATAGAAGCAGTTGCATCTCACAAGAAGAATATTTTTGAGTAACAACTTTCAACCAAAACTGCCAACTGCAAAATATATACTTTCTAGAAGGAGCACTAATTCAATCTTTGCTTTGTCAGCTAATTAAAACACTAAACTAGTATAAACAGGAAAAACTCTAAGGATAAAATTTCTGACCTAGTCTATACTTGCTAATAGTTCTAGAGAAGTGAACTATATGTATGCATGTATATATGTGTGTGTGTGTGTGTGTGTGTGACTAGTTTTGTTACAGTCCATAACAGTTAAACTGGGGGATGCTAAATACAATGAGCATGTACACCTAGATCTTTTGAAAATTATTTTCAAATATTCAGGACTAGGGTAACGAGAAGAAAAGAATTCTAAAGAAAAATGGATGGCTTTTAAAAAATTATTTTAGTAATCACAAATGATCCTCTTAAAAAAAAAAAAAGATGTCACACTTAAAGAAAAGTACAAGGTAGCATACAGAACTCCTTCATGAACTCTGGATTAAGAGTCATGTGTAAAAGGCATAAAGAATAAAGAGAATCAGAATCTATCTTACCTGCCTCAGATAACACTTTTTTCACATACTCAACCTCTTTAACCCTCCTTCTCTCCTCCTCTTCTCTTCCAGGTCTTGCTTGATTGGCCCAAGAAAGTTTCTTTCTCCCTTCCCCTTCCCGGTTTCCTTCCTTCATTTCTCTACCCATATCTCAATTTAAATTCAAAATGTTAATAAGCATAGAATAGTGCCATATATTAATAAATAGATGATTAGTTCAGTTAAAAAAAAAAGTGAGCATTAAAAAAAAAAAAAAAAAAAAAAAACAGATGCTATCACTCCTAAAACTCCAAAAATGACCAGCAATCCTTTTTAAAATTGCCATGTGTGTGAACTAAACCTGTTTAACTTTCTGGTTACATAAAACAACTCCAGCTTAACCAATGTTTTCAATACACTCAAATGCTAGAAATACACCATTGTTTTGTCCCATTTCAGCCATACTATGAATTCACTGGGTTCTTCTAGGCTATTCAAAGAGCTAACCACCACTTATCATGTCATTTCCACAAGAAAAATAAAATCTGTTTTCCAAACAAATGACTTACAAATGAACTACTAGAACACAACTTGTTCCTTAATTGGAAATTGTACATAGTTTCTATCCCACATGCTTCCTGAGAAATAGTAAAGACTTGGAGAGTAGAAGTCTATTTATAGAGATGTAATAATAAGACTATATTTGCGTTCACTGCAAATCATGGTCACTACTATCTTACTAGATATTCTGACACACTTTCAAAGCTTCTTCTATGAAGAGAAAAATTTTAAAATTTTAACATAAATCACAAAACCTTTCCCAAAAACATTCAATCACAGTATGCTGCCTCTTTAATAAGAAAAAGGTACAGGAATGAATGCTACTATAATTCACCATGACTGCCAGACAAAATTCTTTTCCTTAGCCATTTCAAGGTATTTTAGTAAAGTAACAATGCTGACTTTTATATGAACTTGGAACTTGCCTTTATTTTCCCCTAGAATCCTGCTAACAATTCATGCCTTCTTCCGAAATGTTTTTTAAGTGCAAGTATAGTGGTGGTAAAAGATCATGATATTCTATAAATATATATCTAAGATACAATATTTACAAAGCAATCCTCAGCACTCCTTAGTTAATAACAAACCTGTCCGTAAGAGGATATATGAGTTTTCACTGATTGAGCGCTGTTTGCTTACCTCTGAATGAAGGAATCAATCAAAGAAACAAAGTACAATGTTCAATGTTAGTATACTTCATTTCCAGAAACTACAGAGCCCCACAGTAATTTTGCTGAATATGCCAAAGAAAGAGACAGAACCTATGTCACTTACTATCTGGGTCTTCAAGAGGAATATCATTACAAGAATCTGTATCTGAGTAGGTTCTTCGGCGTCGCTGGGAGAGTCGGTGAAGTGTAGATACTGGTTCTTTTATAGAGTGGCTACTCCTGCAAATTAAATAAAAAGCATTAAATTGTAAGGCCTTACATAAATAAAAACACCCTCAACTGGAATTTTAAATGACTTCTCTTTAAGTGAAAAAAGAATTATTTTTATGCTCAACGTCCCATGTTAGCAACATTCTACTCAGAAGTCAAAAACAAGTGAACCCATTTAGATGACAGCTGATAACCTGGAGAATATGGCTTCTGAGCTGAACTAAAAGGAAGAGGGGTATAATGAAGAAGTAGTGACTTCTATAGGGGAGACTCCAGAGAGCAGACATTATCAGTCGGTTTACAAATGTTTGAAAACTAAAAGTCATAGGTTTCATGAGTGCATGTATTTCAAGTCAATCCATATCTGATCAAAACCAGCAGACTGAAAGAAATGGGCAAGGAGTTCATAGAGCTAGAGGTAGACTCACTCACAGCAGCAAGAGAAGATAAAGATGGCAAAAAGGAGCCTAGAAAAACTTTTTTAAAAATCTGTCTCAAAAAATTAAACAGAGAAGCAAATCACCACCACCTAATAGCACCTCCGCTACTATTTTTGTAACAGCCCAACATTACTGTACTTAATGACAACCTTGATTCATCAGGAAACAAATAAGATTTTAAAATTATTATGTTATGAAGTAGAAAGGATAGAAAACTTTCTTTCATAAAAATAAAAGTTGATTAAGCTTCCATTTTTCTGAAAAATTCAGTTGGTGGGACTCTTGATTCCCTGACAACGTTGGGCATATACATCACTGGACTCCTCTGAGTATTTGACGGTTTAATCAAAGATTGTATAATCATCAGGGTAAAAAATTAAAACATGACAAAACAATAAGGGCCCAGCATTTAACAGTGCAAATATAGAGAAATAAATGCTAATGTCACTAAAATTAAATCACTTTCCAAAGAACCAAGTAAGACAACCATAGCAACTTAAAGGACTATTACCTAACAAAATAATAGTTTAACAACTTAGTATTTTGAGATCTATCCAGAAGGTAAAATTTTTTAATGTATTGATATGAATAGGTACTTTAAAATATCAAGTGGTTTTCTCTTTTCAGCAAGATCTTTTTCTCTTAATGAAATAACAGCTCAGCATGAATAGATGATGCTATAAACAGCTGAGGTAAAATGAGCCCCAGCTGTGGAGTCTTAATACATAAAAAATGTACTTCTGTCTAACCATAACTTGATATATAGTCATGCGTCTCTTAATGACAAGGATGCAATGTATCACCAGGTGATTCTGTCACTGTGGAAACATCACAGAGTGTGCTTACACAAAGCTAGCTAGTATAGCCTACTACACATGTAGGCAATGTGGTATAGCCTATTATTCCTAGGCTACAAACTTGTACTGCATGTTACTGTACTGAATGCTGTGGGTGACTGTAACACAATGGTACATGTGTATCTAAACATACCTAAACATGGAAAAAGTACAGTAAAAATATGGTATTATAATTTTATGAGGCCACTGTCACATATGCAGTCTATCATCGATGGAAAAGTCATTCTTCAATATATGACTGTATTTCAAACATCTAAAAAAGGTAAAATGGCTGGCAAGGTGCTTACCTTGCTGGTTAATTAATTAATTCATTTTTTTCTTTACGACTACCTACTGAGGCCAGGCCCTTATACTAAATACTAGGAGATAAATACTGAGAGATAAAATGCTGGTTTCAGAATCAGACCTAACCCATACAGAGTTTACATTCCACACCACTTGTTAAAGGCCCAGAGAACTTCCCTAGATGGGTATAGTTTGAGAGAACTTAGTCAAAAGAAAAGGTTCTTTTACCTCTCTGAACTGCAAGAACCAGGGTGGCTGACAGAACGCTTCATCTAGAAATTTTGAAAAAAAAAAAAAAATTACCATAATCCACATCAAGTAGAATCATGCAGCTCTAATTTACTATTATCATAATAAACATAAATTTATTCAGAGAAAAAGATACCTGGGAAAACAAAATTTATCTTTCACAGACTTGAGTAACATAATTAGCACAACATCAAGCTTTCTCTCTAATAACTGTTAACTGGAATCTTTTCAACACACACCAAAAACATATTGGATTCTTTTTTCAAAAGTAAAAACCAAATTTTATACATAATACATATATGTGCATGTGTACACAAATATAAAAAACAGGGTATATAACTATAAATAGGATATAAATGTGATAAAAAGGAGCATCTAGCAAGCCAGAAAATATTCTAATAAATATCTCTTTTTAAAGGGAAGTAGTAGAAGAGTCAGGTAGCAAAGCTTCTCTTTACCATTAATTATTTAGGTAGCTGATATACAAATGTTCTGAAGTGTGGTTTTCATGGAAGACAGCATCAATAATTTAAGACTTTAAAGAACTCAGAAGAGCCCTAAGTCTCAATGGATTTCTAAAACATATATTTAAAAAAAAAAAAATACCTAATTAGGCAGAGCATTTAAAAAATATGATAAATACTAAACATAATTTGGAAGATCCAACTACTCCATCAAAATATGAAGGGAGGCAGTCAAGAAAAATTGATTAATTCAAAGTTTAACACGGTAGCAGAAAAACAAAGATTATACTAAAGGTTTAGGGTGACTGCTTTTGTATACATGAGCCCAAGAGTCTAACAAGCCCAGGTCTAACATTTATGTTATGTAAATGCCTTCTATATTTGGAACATGAGCCATTAGTTGCTCTGAGAAATACCAGTTGAAATGATAAGAGCTATGACCCACCCAATCTGTAGTCTGGGAACATCTGATAAGATTGACATTAAGATGCAAACGGACATTAATATCTCCTTTAACAGAAATTACTTCCTCTAGGCTTACTAACGCAAGGACATCCCCACTATAATAATCACTCAGTCTGTAGGTCCAATGACAGTTGTCTGAACTTTTATGATGACTTGAAATAAAGTTAAATGCAAGTTTACTCTAAGATGGATTCATTGAGATTAACTATATAAAGCGCTCATAAAGATCAGATTAAATTGTTTTGGAATACTCAAATTTTCAGCTTTATTTTTCATATAAATAAATGTAAGTTTTTCATATAAATAAATAATGTTCTTAAAAAAAAAAAAAACATGAAGACTGTCTGACCTTACTTTCCATGCTATTTGTCTCTAGAACTATTACATAAGCCACAATTCTTGCTCTTTTTATCAAGTTTTTGAAAAAGCTTGTTTTGAAAATGGCATAGCTAGCAAAAATAAGCAGCTTCTAATCTAATATTTCCTAAATTAATGTATCAGATTTCCTGTAATTTTTCTATTGAAGGTTTTAGCTTTAAAAAAACAATTATTTTAGTTTCTTATATGTAAAATACACATTATGACTACTCTGGACTAGAGAGCATTTGTAACATAAGGGATTTCCTGAGAAGTTCAATGCAGAAGCAAGGCAACTCTGAGGTTTTACTGCATTTGACTCTAAAAAGTATAGCTGTAAAAAAAAAAAAGTGTACCCTTTGCATATCAACCTCAGGAACATAGCACTATACATCCATCTCAAAAGATGGGTTTATTTGTTCACATATACATGTTAATTAACAGTTTATAGCATATCTACAATTGTCCTAAAAAGCAACATTGTCAAACTATGTTTTACTCAACACCACAGTCCTGTAAAATGGTATTAAAAAATACATACAATGGGTCAGGCGCAGTGGCTCACGCCTGTAATCCCAACACTTTGGGAGACTGAGGCGGGCGGATCAGGAGGTCAGGAGATCCAGATCATCCTGGCTAACATAGTGAAACCCTGTCTCTATCAAAAATACAAAAAATTAGCCGGGCGTGGTGGAGGGCACCTGTGGTCCCAGCTGCTCAGGAGGCTGAGGCAGGAGAATGGCATGAACCCGGGAGGCAGAGCCTGCAGTGAGCCCAGATTGTGCCACTGCACTCCTGCCTGGGTGACAGAGCGAGACTCCATCACAAAAAAAAAAAAAAAGGAAAAGAAAAAAAAAAAATCTATATATATATATATGAAATGGGCTCAATTGTCAAATAAATTTCAGAAACACTGTACACTACACTTCCACCTCTCAGAGATTCATAATACACTTCAGCATAAAAGAGGGTGTGACAGCTGGGCATGGTGGCTTATGCCTGTAATCCCAACACTTTGGGAGGCTGAAGCGGGAAGACTGCTTGAAGCTAGGAGTTTGAGACCAGCCTGGGCAACAAAATGGGACCCCATCTCTACAAAAAATAAATTGAAAAACTTAGCTTGAAGCCAGGAGTTTGAGACCAGCTTAGGCAACAACATGAGATCATCTCCACAAATAAGTTAAAAGAAGTAGCCAGG
Source organism: Piliocolobus tephrosceles (assembly GCF_002776525.5). Lineage (NCBI taxonomy): Eukaryota > Metazoa > Chordata > Mammalia > Primates > Cercopithecidae > Piliocolobus > Piliocolobus tephrosceles. The sequence continues at coordinate 64,516,972 of NC_045444.1, read as the reverse complement.
CATAGTGGTGTGTGCCTGTAGTCCCAGCTCCTCAGGAGGCTGAGGTGCGAGGATCACTTGAGCTTGGGAGTTTGAGGCTGCAATGAGTTATGATGGTCAGCCTGGGTGACAGAGTGAGATCCTGTCTCTAAAAAAATAAATAAATAAAAAGGCTGTGACAAGTCCTATCAAAGTGTCCTTGTCACATTAGAGAAACTCAATTCATATCATTTAAGTTAACCTAGCAATTCCCAAATTAATCTGGCCATAAAACTCACTTTCATGATACGTTTGTCTCAGAGGAAACTATTAGCCCATCAAACACTGATTAGAAAACAATTATCTAAATAAATCTAGGCAATAATCTTTACTAACTCTCATATAACTAAATTTGCTGGGATAGGTAAGAGAACCTAGGAATAAGTTAGACCCTATTCTCCTAACAAATAGATCTTCAGGTAATTGCTGAAACAGCAACAAGGTGGCATTCTTACTCCTATAAATGGACTCCTGAAAACACTTTGATGAAATAAACTTAAAGTCTCATTAAAGCTTATCTCACCTACAAGTTTCTCACAGCATGCTAGAGCAAATTTATTAGCTCAGAAAGGACAACAGATCTGCCACCCCTGGCAAAAAGAGGACTTGTTGTTCTGAGCAATGAGGAAGTAAGAAACTAACACCGAGCACCTAACAGTAAGCAGGTCAGATACTTTGCAGTGACTCTCTGATATACACTGTATTTTTACACATGAAGAAACTGAAGATCAGCTACTCTGAGGGTTCAGATCCAAATAGTGAGTACAAAACACTGTTCCCACTGGACTATGTTTCAAATTCCTTCTAACTCCTTTAAAGATTTACTTAATTGTACCCCATTGTGACTAAAACCTCATTCCGTTGTGTAATTCTTACTAAGCAGAATAGAGCCTCCCAATTTTTTCTGTGTCACAGCACTCTGTAATATTGTCCTAGATACTGGGGGAAATGGATGAAGCAGCCTGTGGGCAGGCCATGCACAGCCCCTCCAAGCGGAAGGAGACGAGGACACTAGCACAAGTGCTGACCTCATCAGCTGAGAAGCTCTAATATGAAACAGTACAAACAAAAAAATTCAACTTGTTAGCTGTTTCCCCGCCACTGCCTGTTTCCGCCCTGAAAAATAAATACCAAAATGAAACAAAAACCACATGCAACATTACTACTAAAGGAAAAAAAACAAAACAAGAAGTTCAAACCATTTGAACAGGAGAAGGTGACACAGGAGAAACTAAGGGATCCGGATGGGGCAGTTGAAACATCTCAGGTTTAAACTTGGCATTGGCTATCTTCACACATTCCTCGAGCGTTGTGATGAACGTGTTACACGTGGCACTAAGCAGAGAAGAGGCTTCATTCATGTTCTGAAAAATTACACAAAGACTTGAACAGATTTGCATACAATGACATGGAATCATATACAACATTATCACTAAATAAAAAGACATCTCCAACAGACACATTACTATGTTCAAATTTATTTAAAATACAGTACCTTAGAAAATTAAGCTGGGGCAAAAAAAAAAAAGAAGAAAATTAAAACATCTATGAATAAGAAATGCCTGTCTCCTAAACAATGTATGAAACTAGATTCTAAGAAAAAATAAGTTTTGCATTGAATTATCATATTGAAAAATCGTGTACAAAAATTTATCTTAGAGAAATCTAACCTAAACAGTAATTTTCATTTTCCCAAAAGTGGTCACAGACATGGAATACCCTTAGAATTACTTAGTGGCAGTACAATTCATGTCTACCCTCTATCTGTTCTCCCACTTCTTCCTTGACAGAGTAAAAATCCCAATTTTGTTCAGGATCGCAAAGTGCCCTGATCCTGGGGGATGAATAGAGACTGATCTAAGCTAGTCATGGCTATTCCAAGACTCTTTACCAAATGCTCATTTTTTCCTGGTTTCCCTTGAGCCAGAAAAAAAAAAAAAAAAGATGAGAAGTCTGCTGGAGAATTTCTGGGATTTTTGTTCCCCAATTCAAAACCAAGCATAGCAAGTTGAGAAGGACTCTCTCCACCTTGGCAACCCCACTGCCTCCTTGTGAGCTTGACAGTCATCTTGACACCTGGGGCATTAGGAGAAAAACTCAACACATCAAGAATGGCAGGTGGAAAGATGCAACAAGCCTGGGTCCCTAATACTGTCACCGAGCTCCTGTAGCAAGTGTGAGAGCACCTACCTCCAGGGAGCTTGTGGTCAGTTTGTCCTTGGGCTTCTTACACAAGATTCCTCCCCAACAGGAGAAATTCACAGAAGAAGTAGGAAGATTTCTTGCTCCACTTCTATCAAGTTAGGCAAAAAGGGACAGGCAACATGCTGGCCTTTCACCCAGAGAGTGGGATAGCTCACTGGTCCTATTTTACCATAAAGAATGAGCCTATTATAGCCTGATCCTACTAATCTGAGTTTTAATTCCTAAGTCACTGTTCTGAGAAGGATTTGTTTTAAGTTATTCCATAAAGATAAGTTATCAACTCTCACAGTTGAAGCAGGGACCTTATTACCAAAAAAAGAGAATAGCAGCTGTCCAGTGAATTTATGCCGCTAGCCTAGAGAGCAAAGCCTGGAATGCTTCTTCCCCACTCCAACCTCCAAATTATTAGAGTGGCTGCAAAGACAAGCCTTGATCCCTGGAGAAATATGCTACTTCATGTTCTTCTCTGGCCACACAGACAAAACCGAGAAGATGCTACAGATTTCCAGATAGTCTACAGTAGGCAGAACCCAGAAAAGCTGAAAATAGCTCAATGTGAAAATGCCTATCATCTTATGGAATGACTGAGGATCCCCCCAGAGCACTCCAAAGCATAACCACACATGAAGAGATCCTCTTTGCTCTACCTCTGCACTAGGAGATGAATGATTCTCATCATGGTGAACAAATTCCTGTATCGTATGAACTTGCTGCATTAAGAGGTCACAGTAGAGGCGAAGTTCAGACATTTTGGTTTTCAGCGATTCACTGGTTTCACTTATTTCTGAAAAGAACATATATAAATAACCAGTTAGATCATTTTCATATTCTTTGGGCAATGTAACAAAATGTAATCATTTAAAAAAGCAATGAATATAAATACCTATAGCTCAAGAAATGTGAGAACTTGGGAATAGGATACCAGAGCCCTAAGGAAACATCTTCTCTTTAGATAATTGGGAAAAAGCTGACAGTTATATGCCTGCCATGTTTAGGTGATTTCCAGAGATAGGATGATGACCACTGGATATTTTATACAGGATATTTCCATTCCATTACTCATCTTCTATTTAAATAGTGCTTAGTGTTCTTTTGTGAATTGCTTTTTTATTTTGTCCTTTATACATTTTTTTCCAGCTCTGATGGAAAAATATAAACTGATAGTTTGTAAAAGTTCTTACAAATTAAAGATAGTAATCTTTCCTCTATCTTATATACTGCAAATACCTTATCCAGATCTATTAGCTTCCTTTCAGTTCTGTTTATTTTGGCTTACAGAAGTTTTAAATTTTTATGTAATTAAAACTATTATATATAAACATTCATTTATTTTCTTCTGTTCCTTTCAGTTTCATTTTCACATTATACTATTTTCAACATTTTTTATTAAGAGCATATTTTCTTCCTTAGTATCTCCAGACAAACTAAACATCCAGCCATAATCTCAACCACTCACAAGCCAATACCTTTTAAACTAGAAGTATAAGCTACATAGGAGGAAAATTCCTAGAGTAAATTTCTGGTGATTCTCCACACTCCCTGGGCCAGGCCCCAGTGGCCTTGCTCTCTGATCCTAGCCACAAAGCCACTTTTGCCAGAGTGGACAAAGCAGCTCTATCTGCCCATGTAATCTAACCTAAATAAATTCCTGCTCACATTTAAGCCTATTCTTTCTCCTTTTTAAAAAAAACTGTGGTAAAATATACATAAACATAACATTTACTAGTTTAACCACTTTTAAGTATTCATTTCAAAATGTGGCATTAAGTACATTCGTATTTGTAAAATCATTACCACTATCCATCTCGAGAATGTCTTCATCTTCCCCAGCTGAAGGCCTGTACCCACTAAACATTAACCCTATTTCCACCTCCCCCTGGGCCCTGGGAACCAACATTCTATTTTCTGTCTGTATAAATTTGACTGTCCTGGGTATTTCATATAAGTGGAATCATAGACTATATGTCTTTCTGTGATTAGCTTATTTCACTTACTGTAATGTCTATAAGGTTCATCCACAGTGTAGCATGTGTCACATTTCCCTTCCTTTTTAAGGCTGAGCAACATTCTATTGTATATTTTGTTTATCCATTCATCTACCAATGAACATTTGGGTTATTTCCATCTTTTAGCTATTGTGAATATCCATTCCTTCTTATCCTACCTGTAGCCATATTCTGTAATGTTTTCATATATTTCAAAATTGTTATAAATTCAATCCTCAGCCTTCATTTCTCAATACCTGTAATTTACCTGCTTTCACTAATGTAATGTGTATTCAATTATAAAAGTAATACATACTTAATAAAAAATTTTGAAAAATAGAAAAAATATAGAAAACAAAAATCAAACAACTGTACTACAGTTTGAATATGGTTAGTTTCCAGCAAAACTCATGTTGAGGCTAGGTCCCCAGTGTGGCAGTGTTAGGAAAGTAGTACCTCTAAGAAGTGCTTAGGTCATTAAAGGGGATTGATACCTTCCTCAAAGGAGTGAGTGAGTTCTCAACCTCTTAGAACTACATTATGGGAAATATAGTTACTATGAGAGCAGGTTGTTATAAATCGAGGCTGCCTCTTGTGTTTGATCTCTTTCTGCACACGCCCGCATTCCCTTGCTTCCTCCACCATGCTATGATATAGCATGAGGCCCTCACCAGAAGCCAACTAGATACAGCTGCCCAATCTTGAACTTCCAGCCTCTAGGGCCATGAGTCATACCTCTTTTCTTTAGAAATTACACAGTCTCAAGTATTGTGTCAAAGCAACAGAAAATGACCTAAGACAAACTATAATCTCACTATCAAGAAATTGTCATTTTCACATTATATCTGTATATGGTTGAACTGATAACATAAATCATTTGCTTTGCTTTCAGTTTCTAAATATCTTTTTGAATTGGCAATATGCATACATGGTAAAGTCAAAAGATACCAAAGGGTATACAGTGACAAGTGAGTCTCCTTCCCACAAATTCCACTTCCAAAGGTAACATTCTGACCAATTCTTACATACCTTTCCTAAGCTAGCCAAAGAATACTAACACTATATATAATTATGAATCCTGCTTTTTTCAATGATCATTTAACCTTGGGCATTTTCTCACACTGAAATTCCTTTTAAACATCTTACTGTCTATATATTAGCCAATGAAAGCACGAGTTCAGGCTGGGCGCAGTGGCTCACGCCTGTAATCCCAGCACTTTGGGAGGCCGAGGCGGGAGGATCACCTGACATCAGGAATTCAAGACTAGCTTGGCCAGCATACAAAATTACAAAAATGCAAAAATTAGCCGGGCATGGTAGCAGGTGCCTGTAATCCCAGCTACTCGGCAGGCTGAGGCTGGAGAATCGCTTGAACCTGGAAGGCAGAGGTTGCAGTAAGCTGAGAAAGCGCCATTGCACTCCAGCCTGGGCAACAGAACGAGGCTCCATTTCAAAAAAAAAAAAGAAAGAAAGAAAGAGTTTATTGAGCCATTCCCCTAAATTTATAGCTTTTACAAAATGTTTACTATGATAAAGATAAATGTAAATCTACATTTCTAATTATTTCCTTGGGATAGATACTAAAAGTGGACAGGCTATTTTATTTATATTTATATTTTTAAGAAACTACTCTCACCACAAGGGAAAAGTTTATAGTTACCTTTTTCTTTTTTAGTCCTTGTATCAGTCAAACACGCTTTGGAGCTCCCCAGAGCGACCAGCCACCTCTGTCTTTCAGCTGCATTCACTGCCTTCATGTAGAAATGCTGCTCTCCAGGAATGATTAATTCCATTCTTGTGTTGTCTGCTGAATGAACTATGATGAAAAACAAAGGGGAAATACAGTTATAGACTTAAGTAATTTAAGGGGAATCAAATAATCATCTAATCACACAGTATCAGATGCTTCATACACCTAAAACAATGATCTATCATTCATGATGCAGCCAGTGCTGCTCCCTGAGGGGCCACCCAGTGGCACTCCCCAAACCAACATTCTCGTATAGACCCAGGGTGATAATGGTGCCAAAGTGATGACAGAGTATGAAAAAGAAAACAGGGACATACTAACTACTGAGAAGTGAGACCCCTCCCCCACCTTGGGGCCACTTATCCTATTAAATACAACTGCAATGAATGTTACACTATCACACATTTTTTACTGATTTCCTTGAAAGTAAAGTCTTTGTTTTCATATCCCCCAAGACTAGGATAGTGCCTGACACATAGAAGGAATGTAATAAATGACTACTACAGCCACCTTCTATCAGAAAAGTAACTCTATGATATGCCCTTAATTATGGATCATAGCATAACACACGGAAGCCATGTATATTTTGAAGACATTTATCTCTTTGCCTCTTTCTACTTCTTCTCCTACACACACACACACACCTCCTTTGATGCTCTGAGAAAAGAGAGCTAATCAGGAATTATGATGAGCCAATCCCAAGTCTTTGTTGTAAAACAAAATTTGTGTTAAGCTGTCATTCGTCAATATTTACTCAGCTCAGAGCAGTGCTAGTAGAAGGGAAGATAGAGGGGAAGAAAAAAAGATGTCTTCACTTCTATACAGTTGACTATTTAACCAAGATACAAACGGACACAACAAAAACAATCAGAATACATATATGTTTAACTCTTTGGTGCAGAGATTTCTTGCGTAATTATGAGAGAAAGTAATTTAAGACAGGAAATTAAAAAGGCTTCAAGAAGAAGGATTTGATGAAAGCAGGATTTGGTTAAGAAAATGAATGAGAAAAAGCTTAAATGAGAAAATAAACACAGAATGTACTGAGATTAGGAAACAAGCAAAAACAGAGGCTTCCATTGTAATGCAAAGTAATATTGATATTCGTTTAGCCAGCACAGTGGTGCAAGCATGTACTCCCAGTACCTGTAGACCCAGCAACTTGGGAGGGAGAAGGCTGAGGCAAGAGGATCGCTGGAGCCCAGTACAGGCTGTGGTGAGCTACAGTCACACCACTGCACTCCAGATTGGGTGACAGAGCAAGACCCTGTCTCAAAAAAAAAAAGAAAAGAAAAAAGGCCGGGCTGTGGCTCACGCCTGTAATCCCAGCACTTTGGGAGGCCGAGGCGGGCGGATCACGAGGTCAGGAGATCGAGACCATCCTGGCTAACACGGTGAAACCCCATCTCTACTAAAAACACAAAAGATTAGCCAGGCGGGCTAATTAGTAGTGGCGGGCGCCTGTATTCCCAGCTACTCGGAAGGCTGAGGCAGGAGAATGGCGTGAACCCAGGAGGCGGACCTTGCAGTGAACTGAGATCGCGCCTCTGCACTCCAACCTAGGCGACAGAGTGAGCCTTGGTCTCAAATAGAAAAGAACAGAAAAAAAGAAAAAGAAAAAAATTTATATTCATGAATGGATAAGTTGGGAGGAGCCAAATTATGAGAGTCCCAGCAAAATCTGGCAGAAGCCCCAACTTAAACAATTAATTGCTATAAATATTGACTAGATGTTTAGTCTATTATGGTAAGTAAGTGCCACAGAAACATTGCTATCTTATTATTCTACTTACATGGGCCATTCTTAGTTGCAGACACTGAAACATACAACCATGCAACAGTCAATTATGAATGCAAAAGATTTCTAGGCTAGGGTAAAACTACTGAACTCCTAAAGCTATAAGGGTAACTTCCTTGCTACTTGCCAATACTAGTGAAAGCACCAGTAATACCTACTTTAAAAGAAAGCAATGCTCTAATTTCTAATGATGTTGCTACAAGATGAAACTAAAATAAGAGGACTCATTTTTAAACATACCAGAATTTATGTATCCAATCAAGGGTGGTCCCCTCCAAAGCTGTCACCTGAAAAGGCAACAAACTTAAAAATGATGCTTCCAAAACATCAGAAAAGATGGACGAGACCTCTAAACACAAAACTACAAAACATTACTGAGAGAAATTAAATATCTAATTAAACAGAGTTAATGGAACAGAAGACTCAATATCATCAAGAATATAATTCTCCTCAAATTGATCTGTAGATTCAACACAATTTCAAACATTCTGGCAGACAGCTGTGGAAATTTATAAGTAAATTCTAAAATGTATAAGGAAATGCAAAGGGCTAACAGCCAATACAGTACTGAAAAAGAACTACAGTTAGGAGACTTTGGCTATCAGATACAAAGAGAATAAAGCTAAAGAAATTAAGGCAATGTAATATTGGCACAAGGATTAACAACAACAACAACAAAAAAAACAGACCACAGAACAGAACAGACAGTCTAGAAAAAGGCCCACACATACATGGTCACTTGCTTTGTGACAAAGATATCTCCATGATGCAATGGGGGAAAGGTTGTTACTAAGTCAAGTACAGACCTAATATAGACCTAAATATAAAAAGGAAAACTATAAACATTCCAGAAAGCAACACACAAGATGTTTTCAGTAGGTCACAAAGGGATCCAGTAAAAGAAATTAACAAATTGGACTTCACTGAAATTAAGAACTTCTGTTCCTCAAAAGGTATCATTAACAAAATGAAAACATAAACTACAGAGTAGAAGAAAACATCTGCAACACAGACTCATCCAGACTATACAAAGAACTCCTACAAATCAACATGAAAGATAGCCAAAGTTAGAAAATGGGCCAAAGACTTGAAGAGGACTTCAAAAGAAGAAAACATTCAACCTTTTTTTTCCTTTTTGTGAGACAGGAGTCTCATTTTGTTGCCCAGGCTGATCTCGAACTCCTGAGCACAAGCGATCTGCCTGCCTTGGCCTCCCAAACTGCTGGGATTACAAACATGAGCTAACGCGCCCGACAAGAGGACATTCAAATGGTTAACATCTAAAAAAGCATTCAACATCATAAGTTATTGAAGAAATGCAAGTGAAAAACCACCATGAGATACCACTACAACACCAGAAATATTCTGAATTTTTAAAATGGATAATACCAAGTTTTAGCAAAGATGCAGAACAACTAGAACTCTAATACTCTGACTGATTGCAGAAAAAAATTGATATAATCACTTTGGAAAACATCTGGCATTGTCTCTGAAAAAGGTTATTGGCCAGGCACAGTGGCTAATGCCAGTAATTCCAACACTTTGGGAGGCCAAAGCGGGCAGATTGGTTAAGCTCAGGAGTTCAAGATCAGCCTGGTTTTGAAACCCCATCTCTACAAAAAACACAAAAACTAGCTGGGCATAGTGACATGTGCCTCTGGTCCCAGCTACTCAGGAGGCTGAGGTAGGAGGATCACCTGAGCCCAGGAGGTCAAGGCTGCAGTGAGCCATGATCACACCACTGCATTCCAGCCTGAGCAAGAGAGTGAGACCCTGTCTCAGAAAAAAAAAAAAAGAAAAGAAAAGAAAAAAAGAAAAAGATTGTCTTCTTGACCAAATTTTAGTCAGGCTCATTTGAGTCCTGTACTCACCTAAGCTTCCTTCTCCATCCTTGTAGAATCCAGTTTTAGTAAGAATCCTACTAAGTCAGTTTAGCCAGAATCCCCTAACACCATATTTCATCACCTGCCCTACCATCTCCCAGCAATGTCTGATCACCCTGGCCTTGGCCTGCCTTCAGCAAGAATCCTGTTAGGTCAATTTAGCCAGAATCCCCACTTACCTCTTAGTAACTTTCCCTCCACTGATACCCTCTCCACCTAACCCTATTCCTTGGTTATAAATTCCCACTTTTCCTTGTACTTGGAGTTGAGCCCAATTTCTCTCCTCCAATGCAATACTCCCTATATCTATCACAATAGTCCTAAATAAAGTTTGTCATACCATTTCAACAAGTGTCAAGAATATTTTTTTCTTTAACAGCTATTAAAGCTGAATGTATGAATATTCAATGCCTTAGCATTCCACTCCAGTTCCAGAGATACACTAAACAGAAATACACACATATGTTCAATAAATGTGTAAGAATGTTTATGGCAGCTTTAGTCACTGTAGTCCCAAAATGGAAATAACCCAAAAATCCTTCAGTACTAGAATGGATACCGAAATTGTGAGATATTCACACAATGGAATACTATACAATAAGAATGACTGAACTACTGTTACATTGAACAATATAGATAAATTTCACAAACACGATGTTGAGTTAAAAAAAAGCAAGACACAAAAGAAAATAATGAATTATTCCATTTATAAAATGTTCAAACGTAGATGACACTTATATATGGCAATTAAATCAGATTAATGGCTACCTTTCAGGAAGACTATTTGATAGCTATGACCCAGAGCTCACCACATCAAAAGAAACACACTTCATGAAGGACAAGTATTTAAGCTAGAGTGGAGAAATGAAAATGACCAGGGGGAAGTCGAACAGTCACTCCCCTGGCACTCTAGTTTTTCCTTCATTCTCTTTGAAGAATTCAGTACTTTTCACTGCCATTTCATCTGATTTCGCCTCCACCCCACACACCCCAACCACACACACAAATGAATCAATGGCCCATAAAATCCTCCTTCACAAAAATTATAGCAGGACCTATCGCTTTATTTCTCCCCTTTTGGAAGAAAAGGAAACCATCTCTATCACCCAGAGGAACTTACCTCCAAATTCAGCAAAGAACCAGAGTTTACGACTCCAACTTCATACTTCATCAAAACCCTACAGAGCTGGCCTCATTATCTTTGGAGTAAAGCTTCCAACTTTTACAATATCTTTCTATTAATTACAACAATAATGAAATAGAATGCTTGTAGACTGAAGGTGGACACTAAAGTAGTATCCACAAGAAATTGTTTGTCAAATCCAAATTGGAAGACTAGCAAAAGTTATTTCCATTCAAAATACATTTGTAGAGGGAGAATTATCAAAAACTGTTTAATTGTGTTAACTGTGATGAAATGCCACTCCTGACTGCTAAGGATATAAATGGTATTAGAAGATCCCTACATGGTTAGAAATGCCTTTTTTACTCTTGTCTGGAGTATGCTGAAGAACCCTTGACTAACCTCCAGTTCCTCTAATCCCATATATTCACTTACCTTTAATTTCACAAACTGCCATCTTTATGCTTCCTTTGCTCCCTTTGCAAACATCATCCTGTGAATCATAGTAGGATAAGATTCCATTATCTAAAACAAACCAACGAGGCTGCCAACCTAAAAAGATCATAAATAACAAAAGGTCAATTGGAAAGACATTACTTTTACCATGTAGAAAACTATGATTTCAAAACTTGCCATCCACATTATTTCTTGGCTCTCAAATAACATTCTGACAATGAAATTTTTAATCACCAAGGCTTATCAAAAATGTTTTTGCATGAGTCTCCACTTTACTGGGAGAGATTTCTGGAGAAATCTCCAGAGCAGCAAAAACACAGGGAGTAATACTTCTAATTCTAGCTCACAGTGTTCTCATTAACAACCCATAAGGCCCATCCTTAGTAATAGCCCTAAACCAGGTATAGCATAACTGCCCTCTTTTCCTAAAAAGGAACAGAGTTGGGGTTATGATATTAAGGGAAAAGCCATGAAGACAGGGATTCTAGCCTTACCTATAGTATCATTCTTTAATTGGATAGTCATACCCTAGGGGCAAATCTTTTCATTTCAATAAATCTCTAAAATTCCCACTCTCTAAAATGTATAGGTTGAACAAGATGACCTCTCAGGTGCCACCTGGCCCTCTAATTCTGCATTGTGACTCTTATAAAATACATACTTCTAAGCAAACTCCCTTAAACACAGTGAGTGCTAAATGAATTCCAGTCTCTTAAATAGAAGCTACATACCCTATGGTGAGAACATAGATTCCCCATGTGATCCCCTCTTCCCTTGTCTGCAGTTGCACAGCTAGGGCAGAAATCCTAGAAACTGCAATTGTTCAATTGATATTTATTCAGTGACCAGAGCTCACATCTATCACAGACTTAGCTCCATGCCAAAGCTGGTGACAAGGATGATGGCTTTCCTTGGCACCCAATTCCCACTCCTCTTTGAAGCCAAACTTGGTGTTCCCTGGAGTCTTATCAAGCATGCTACTAATTTACAACAGTTCACTGACTATTAACATGGTGACCATGCTGGGGGCAGCGTGACTGTCCTTGTTCTTTCCGTGACTATTAAATAACAATTCAGCACAAGTGTTCACGGCTAAAATGTACATTTTAAACCGTGGGTGTTCAAATCCTGGTCACTTTTGCTATAGCCTGCCACATGATTAATCTGATCTTTCCAGGGTCAGATAGTGCCGAGAGGGGAGATGGGTCAATCATCCTTACACTTTAATACAGATCCAGGACTTAATTCCCCAAAAGGATTTATCTTTAACACTTTTGAAATGACAACACTGAGTCATCATAAAAGATTAAATTTTACTTTGTAACCTTGTTTAGGAAGGCAGGGAATGCAGTAATGCAGTTCAGAAAGATAGATATCTAAAGCAATTAAAAACCAGCAACTTTCAGGTTCCTGGAAGATTCGTTTTTGTGAAACAACAGAGTATTCCCTAGTGAGACCTAAACAAATTAGAAAGTAAGTTATTTTGGTATATGGACTTTATCTTGCTCATCACTGCATTCCCAGCAACTAGAATGGTGCCTGGCACATAAGAGGTACCAAAAAAATCTATTTCTCAAGTGACTGAATAAATAAATGAATGAATAAATACCCCAAAAGTGAGGTATTTCATGGATTGCTGCTGTTGTTGTTTTGTTTTTTTGAGACAGGGTCTTGCTCTGCTGCCCAGGCTGAAGTGCAGTGGCATGAACATGGCTCACCACAGCCTCGACCTCCTAGGCTCAAAAGGTCCTCCCACCTCAGCCTCCCAAGTAGTTAGGACTATAGACATGCCACCAAGACTGGCTAATTTTTTAATTTTTTATAGAGATGAAGTCTCACCATGTTGCCCAGGCTCGTCTCAAATTCCTGGACTCAAGTAATCCTGCCACCTTGGCCTTTCAAAGTGCTAGGATTACGGGTGTGGGCCACCACACCTGGCAGATATTTCAGATTAACCATGAGAATATAGATATACAATATATCTTTGAGAGTATATTGTATTGATCATGCATGGAAATGATAAAAATATTATCTTTCCAAACACTAATTTACCTTGTCAAACAAATTATAAGCAGGGGGTGGTGAAAATACACTCCTCCACCCAGGTCTAGTGTGCCTATAGGACAAATTATGATTTTGCAAGCCTGCAGTACTGCAATTCAATATCTCTTTAAAACAAATATTGGGCAAAATGATTCATTTAGAATTTGTAGCAACATGAAAGGTGAGTGGTTGAACATATTAATATAATCAAGCCTGTTAATTATCTCTACACACTTTTCGAAGAAACATTTAATAAAACAATTTCTAATTGATTCACACACTCAAATAACACAGGGTAATATCTGTGAAAAAGAGTCACAGGTATTCCCTTTCTAAAATTCTTTTTTTTTTTTAATTCTTTTTATCCCAAACTACCAAATGTTACTGAAATTCTTACTCCTTACAAAGGATTCTCAAATAACACTATCTTTTTTTTTTTTTTTTTGAGATAGAGTCTCACTCTGTTGCCAAGGTTTGAGTGCAAGTGGTGCAATATGGGCTCACTGTAACCTCTGCCTCCCAGGCTCAAGTAATTCTCATGCCTCAGCCTCCCAAGTAGCTAGGACTACAGGTGCACGCCATCATGCCTGGCTAATTTTTTGTATTTTTTGTAGGGACAGGGTTTCGCCATGTTGGCCAGGTTGGTCTCAAACTCCTTACCTCAAGCTATCTGCCCGTCTCAGCCTCCCAATGTGCTAAGATTACAGGCATGGGCCACCGTGCCTGAACAACACTATCATTACACTGAAAGATCACTTAGTATGAATAGCTGCTCATCCTTATGACCTATGATGAACTAAAATTAATCATCAGCACGCTGTCGACTCAAATTTAACTTTTAAAAATGAAATTATTCCAACCAAAAGATTTCTTTTCGACCAGCTTCTACAATGCATACTAGAAGTTGACTAAATGCCCTGCAAAGACTAAAATCTAAATCACATGCAGTGAAAAGCTCAACCACTGGTTATTTAGTACCATAGGAAATGAGGAAATGGCCACCAAGACCAGGTTTCACCTCAATTCTTAAATTATGACTCATCTCAGTAATGACCCAATGGTTCCTCTGGCATGACCTCCACAATACATGACCTCCACAATTCCTAAGCATGCTTAGGAATACTTGCAATGAGATGAGCTTTTGCATCTCAAAGCATACAAGCTACTGTCTTTTTGTTTTGTTTTGTTAATTTGAGACAGGATCTCGCTCTGTTAGCCAGGCTGGAATGTGTGGGTACAATCATAGCTCACTGATCCTAGCTCACTGCAGCCTCCATTTCCCTAGCTCAAGCAATCCTCTCGCCTCCGCCTCCTCAGTAGCTGGGACTATAGGCGTGCACCACCACACCTAGCTAATTTTTTTGTTTGTTTGTTTACTAGAGACCACATCTCCCTGTGTGGCACAGGTTGGTCTTGAGCTCAAGCAATCCTCCCACGTCCGCCCCCCAAAGTGCTGGGACTACAGGGGTGAAGCACTTTACTGTCTTTAACAGTTAACACTATACCTCAACCAAACAATATAACTGCTGTATAACTGCTCTCACAAGGGCTCAAATGAAAATGCCCAATAAAAAATATTTATCTAACTTTTAAATGTTTCCCGTTAAAACATGTCACTTATAGAAATAAATTGACTTTTAAGTTTGAACAAAATAAAACATCTGTGTATCATAAATGTTAAAAGCATTTGCTGCTATCAATCTGGCTTTAGCATTCTAAGAAATCAAAAAGCAGGTATAACTGTAGCCCAGTGCTTATGCCTGAAAAAGTTTATGTGCACATTTTGCACAAGATGAGGTGGACACAAGTTGAGAGTACCACACAATTACTGAGGGATTCGATACTTTTGGCAGAGGGAGTAAGTGGGCAGCAAGTCATGATTTGCCTATGCTAGACCCCCCCAAAAAAAATCTGTTTACTGTTCAAATTTATGTTAAAACCATCCTCTCACTTAGTGAGGTCACGACATGTCCTGGACATGAGGAAGGCATGTCCAGGACAAAATAGCTAATCACTCTGGCCTTATCAGACTGAGATCCTGAAAGAATAACTGACTTGGCCTGATTGTTGGTTGATGGCAGAGATTGGACTACAACTCAAATTTAAGGAGCTTTTAAATAAGCCAGACTGCCAATGTCATGGAAAGGAGCCCTTTCCTGCTGGTCTCTGATTTCTTCAAAGTTCTCCCTTCTACCCACTTCACAGGTGAAAGTGACTTGCCTGCTCCCTTTCTGTGTATTGGCACTGTCTTCCACTATTTCTCACACAGTTAACAGAATTCCCCAACGTAAGGATACTTCATTGACAATCCTTGAGAGAATATTATCTGGGGACAGCTTCCAAAATCATGCTCGCTAAGCTCGAACAACCTCAACAAGACAACTTTTTTAAATAAAATGTTAAGGAAATTAGAAGAAATACAGAAAAGAGTTCTTAAAATTAAATCTTGTAGTTGAAACAATTAAAGGGTCCTTTCCAGTCCAATACTCTGACAACTCAGTTATTAACAAAATGCTCTTAAAGTATGAATACTAAGTGTGAATAAGGACGGAGATCGCAACAACACATGTAGGGTGACTTGAGAATTTTTCCGGAGGCTACAAGAGGCAAAGATTGGTATTATCACACTAGCAAATAAGTGGCAGGTGCACTTCCCACCCTCTAGAAGGTGCGCAGCCTCAAACCCTCCCCTGAAGAGGCCAGAAGGACTCAATAAGCCTGGAATCCAGTACAGCGAATTCGCTCTGAGGGTCCGCGGAGGCCAGACGGAGGAAGAGAAGCCCCGGACCCGCCTTCTCCGCAGCTTCCTGCCTAAGCCCCTCCAAGCCCCCCGCCTCTCCCCTCTTCCCTCATCACGCGAGCCCCCATACCTGTGAGATAGTTGGTCCACTTGTACAAAACCCCCTCCATGCTTCAGAGCCCCACACCGCGCATCCTCCCGGCCCGGCGCCAGCCGCGGTGATGGGGTAGGCGCGGGGCCTGGGGCAGCCACTCCCGGCCCGCCCGGGCCCCCTCCCCCGGCGCCCGCCGCCGGCAGTAAGCCGCCCTCTGCCTGCGCGCGCCGCCGGGACGTGGCGGCCCTTAGAGGCCGGGACAGCGGGCGCCGCGTGGAGCTCGGGGGCCGCGAGGCGTGGGCCTGGACATCCTGGAGTAAGCCTCGGCGGCGGCGGCCGCGACAACGGCAAAAATGCGACCGCGACCGGCCTCCTGCTCGCGCCTCCGCGGCCCGGCGCTGCCTCTTCCTCGCCTGCCTTCCTTCCCCCCGGGCTCCCCGTTTGTTTTCATTGACCCCGACGTCGCTTTCACTTCCTGGATAAAAGGGGCCGGATCGTCCCGGGAAACCCCTCCCCGGCGGCGGGGCTGAAGGAGCGGGCGCGGCCTGCGGCCTCGCCGCCTAGCCAGAGGCTGCGTGAGGAGGGCGGACCTACGCGTCGCACCCTCGGCCTGCCAGCTAGGGCCGCCCTTCTCCTCTCACGGGCCCAGGGCCAACAGTCCCCAGGCTCCCTAGTCTCCCCCTGGCCGCCAAGGCCCAGGCCGACCGTCCCCGGGGGCCGAGGCCTTCGGGCTCCACTGCGCGCGCAGCCCCGGTGCCCACCCGAGGAGGAGCTCCCCGCACACTCATCCCTCGGGCACTTAGTTCTCTCGGGTTTTCCGTTTTTTGGGGGGTTTTTTTTCTGAAAAAGTACATAATATCCTGTTTTTTCATAAAATCCTGTTTTTTCTTCAAAAATAAATAAAAGCCTTCCTATTTCTGTTTGCTTCGTATTTTCCTCATATTCAAAGGGTCTGAAATTATCTCCTATGAAGGCAATGTGCAACAGACGGGGTCCTCTGACAAGGAATGGCGATGGCTCCCCAATGAACTGTCATCACGCCAATAATTAACCTTGGATAGCCACAATTTTATTTAGAATATTAAACGTGGAACTTGACTTTGGAATTTGAGTCTAGAAAGGGGGACTTCCCCCTAGCTTTTATGACTTTTGAAACTCCTGCTTGGACGCAATCGTCATCTTGTATAATAGACAGTAATTTTCAGGTTTATGGAATTTTGCAAACTTTAAGCAAAGCACATCAATCGGGCTCAGTGCTGCAGCTTTTCTTCGCATCACCCAGGTGGAATAGCACCTCTACTCCCAGAACTTAATCCAGGCGAATGCAGAAGGCCTTTTTGCTAGTTTTCTGGTTTGGGTAGTCTTTGGGTATTCACTTGGAAACAAGGCAAATTGATGGAGGAAAGAGTGATGGATGGATATATAATAAATATAATTCAATGACAGAATCTAGGCGGTGGGTGTACAAGTGTTTACTGTAAAATTCAACTTTTCTGTGTATTTTAAAGGTTTTCATACTAAAATTCGTGGTAGGGGGGTGTGGTCACACAGATTTGACCAAAAACCTGTGTATTAGCTGCGAGATTACGAAAAAATGCCCAATACTCAAGTTTTCTTGACTGATGTGGAAAATTACGTATCCCATGGGATTGGTACAAAAAAGTCAAAAGAACATTCCCCGCACTACCACAGGCCCTCGAATCAAGGGCGGCCCCGAGTGGCGGGGGAAAGAAATGCCAGCCAGCGGCGGACGCTGAATCCTGGAGGTCGGCTCTGGGAAATGCCTGCAGCCAGGCGGAGGAGCTGCTGCACCGCAGTTTCGTCGCGTCGGGCTGGCGTTCAGGTTGTGCGACTCAGCCTGGAACTTCTGAATGCAAGACTCCGACCTGAGGATTCGCTTCAAGGACACCCCAGAAGCACCCAGAAAGCCACCGCCAACCTATTTTTTACGTTCCTTTTCCAGCATGCCTCTTCCTCCCCCAGTATCTATCTGCTCGTTCCCTAGGGGTCTTAGAAGTCTTTTGTTTCCACAATGACAACCATATTCCCTGACTCTACGACATCCTTGGCTGTTTATTTCGTCTTATGCCAGTTCCATTTTAGAAATGCGAATGTTGTCACCGAACCCTGAGGAAACCTGCTGTAAAATATGCGAGTTTAGCGAGAAGAAGCGGAGCGAGTGTGCGGTGCAATCTTAGAGACTGAGAACAGCCAGCCCGAGGGCCTAGAAATAGCGTTAACTGCGCTGATCCCGCTGCCCGAGGAGGAGGGGTTGGGCCTATGAGAGGGCAGGGCCGCGTCTATGGCCCAGCCCTGGCCCTTTGTGACAGTGTACAACGCCTGCCACGCGTCGGAACTCGGCGCGGGGCATCCACGGGGCGCGAGTGACACGCGGGAGGGAGAGCGGTGTTCTGCTGGAGCCGATGCCAGAAACCATGCATTTCTTATTCAGATTCATTGTTTTCTTTTATCTATGGGGCCTTTTTACTGCTCAGAGACAAAAGAAAGAGGAGAGCGCCGAAGAAGTGAAAATAGAAGTTTTGCATCGTCCAGAAAACTGCTCTAAGACAAGCAAGAAGGGAGACCTACTAAATGCCCATTATGACGGCTACCTGGCTAAAGACGGGTCGAAATTCTACTGCAGGTAGGAAATGCTGCGAGCTGCCCACCCGTCCAGTTGCACAAAATCTTGCCTGCCTCCACCAAGCCTAAGCCTTACTGGTTGGTTGGTTGGTTGGTTGGGGTTTTATTTTTTAACAGTAAAAGTTGAGCCCTTTATTCATTAAAAAATATATATATATATATATATGTGTGATTCTCTAATAAACTGAATATTTCTATTTAAAGTATTGAAAATGTTGGTCCAATAAATTATCGAAAATACAGTACATCCACGCACACACCAACCACTACCATTGCCTTTAATTCTGGGACCTCCAGAATTAAATCAAGGTTCTGCCTGTAAGGATGTTCACATTTTTCCCTTGCCGGAAGTATTGAGTCTTTCCGGAGGAATACATGGAATAAAGAGATTTAACTCAGGCCTTCAGAAGCACGATTTTTATAGGTTGTGGCCACTTTCTATCAAGAAAAACCATTACTTCCCTGGTGACTTCTGGTGTGCCCTGCTCCCCCATTCCACCTGGTGCCTACTCTGATTTAATTGATGGCTTATTACTCAGAGGGAGAATCTTTTCTTCATCCTGTAAAGATAGGATTGGGTAAGATAGTTCCATCCATTTAGAATAAAATAGAGAAATTTAATAAGAATTTATACAGTTTTTAATTTAATATTATATTAGGATTTAATAAGAATATAGACGATATTACTAGAATTTAATAAGAAAATATACCATTTTAAATTACTTTTAAAATGACTTTTTAAGGCTAAATCTGCCTCATCATTTTTTACAACACACTCAGGGGAGTTAAATGAGTTCTTTGTACAAGCCAAGCAGCTAGTTAGGGGCTGGAGACCCATTAAAAAGTTAACTGTTGAATAGGTTTTGTAGAGATAACAATTTTAAAAAATGAGATGGCTCTTAATGATTAGCTTTGGGCAAATCATACTTCTTTCTGGTGATTATAGGGAAGTTTGAGTCAAACACCCCATTAGGGGTTTTAGAAAGAGTGCTTATACGGGAATGATGTTAGAGAGGACTCCAGTTTTAAATGCCCAGCTGTATTTTCAAGTTTGATTTCTTGAAATCAGTTTACATAAGTATTGTTTTTTATTATAGCCGGACACAAAATGAAGGCCACCCCAAATGGTTTGTTCTTGGTGTTGGGCAAGTGATAAAAGGCCTAGACATTGCCATGATGGATATGTGCCCTGGAGAAAAGCGAAAAGTAGTTATACCCCCTTCATTTGCATACGGAAAGGAAGGCCATGGTAAGATGTTTAATTTTAATTTCTTGTTTTAGTTATATTTAAAAAATGATTAGTAGATTTCTGGGTATGTAGGTCTGAAATAATTGAAAGCCCAGTCTCAAAGAAATATTTGTACAGCCATGCTCATAGCAGCCATGTACAGTAGACAAGAGATGGAAGCAAGCCACATATCCATAGATGATAGAGAAATGGATAAAGAAAATGAATATATGCGTATATGGAAGCCAGGCACAGTGGCTCACGCCTGTAATCTCAACAGTTTGGGAGGCCAAGTTGGTAGGATCGCTTGAGGCCAGGACCAGCCTGAGCAACAGCAAGACCCTGCTCTACAAAAAAAAAAAAAAAAACATGAAATGGACTATTATTCAGCCTTAAAAAGGAAGAAAATTCTGAGACATTCACCAACATGTATCAGCCTTGAGGACATCATGCTAAATGAAATAAACCAGTCACAAAAAGACAAATACTGTATAATTCCACTTATATGCGGTACCTAGAGTAGTCAGATTAATAGAGACAAAGTAGAAGGGTGATTGCCAGAGGCTGAAGTGAGAGAGAAAAGGGGGAGTGTTGACCAATGGGTATAGAGTTTCAGTTTTGCCAAATGAAGAGTTCTGGAGATTGGTTGCATGGCAGCATAAATGTACTTTACTGAACAACACTCTTGAAAATCGTTATGATGGTAAATTTTATGTTATGTGAATTTTACCACAATTAAAAACAAAAAAAGTAAAATAAATAAAAAATGATAGATGAAATAAAGAGAACAGTTGAGTCCAATGACCTTAAGCTCTATCTAGTTCAGTCCAGTCCCCTCTTTTTGTTTATAAAGATAACATGACATTGTTTGAATATAGATATCTGGCCAGAGTTCTTTCTTCTACATTGTGGCAACACTCATGATGATTCTATATATTCTATAAGCTCTATCTTAAGCATTTTTTTTTGAGACGGAGTCTCACTCTGTGGCCCAGGTTGGAGTGTAGTGGCACAATCTCGGCTCACTGCAAGCTCTGCCTCCTGGGTTCACACCATTCTCCTGCCTCAGCCTCCTGAGTAGCTGGGACTACAGGTGTCCGCCACCACGCCTGGCTAATTTTTTGTATTTTTGGTAGAGACGGGGTTTCACTGTGTTAGCCAGGATGGTCTCAATCTCCTGACCTCGTGATCCGCCCGCCTCGGTCTCCCAAAGTGCTGGGATTACAGGCTGAGCCACTGTGCCTGGCCAAGTATTTTTATTGTTTTCAGCATATGTTATTATTACATAAATATTTATAACAGATCTTTGGTAAGCAGTACCAAAGTTAAATTCATAAAACTCAGAAACTGGAACGTGTGGGTTTAGAGTAAAAGGACAGGACGGGCACATTGTAAAAGGAACATCTGAGATATAATAAGCTGGCAGTCATTATTACCCCAATACAGGACAAGCCTTCAAATGTGTAAGAAATGATCTTATTTTTTCAGTATCTTGCCTATTTTTAAAATCATAGAGCAAAAAGATCTGAAAACCTAGGTAAAGCAAATAAATGGGAAAAATGTTTGTATCATGTATGAAGACTGACTTACTAACCAATAATGAAAATGACATATCCCTAGAAATGGGCCAAATTCATAAATAAGCACCCACTAGCAAAAAATTACAAATTGCCTTTAAGTCTGTGAGAATACTTAATTTTATTCATAATTAAAGAAATTTAAAATGAGACACCATATTTCACTCATCAGATTAGCAAAGACAAAACAACTTGGCAAAAGCATGGAAAAATCAGCATTATTGCTGGGAATGGAAATCATTCAACTTCTCTAACAATTGTTATCAAAAGTGAAAATGCAGACCCAGGTGTGGTGGCTGACGCCTGTAATTCCAGCACTTTGGGAGGCTGAGGTGGGCAGATCACTTCAGGTCAGGAGTTCGAGACCAGTCTGGCCAACATGGTGAAACCCCGCCTCTACTAAAAATACAAAAATTAGCTGGTTCTGGTAGAGTGTGCCTGTAATCCCAGCTACTTGGGAGGCTGAGGAAGGAGAATCACTTGGACCTGGGAGGCAGAGGTTGCGGTGGACCGAGATTGTGCCACTGTACTCCAGCCTGGGCAACAGAGTGAGACTCCATCTCAAAAAAATATAAAAATGAAAATGCACATGCCTTCTTATTCCAGTAGTTCCATTTCCAGGAATATGCACAAAGGTATGTGTAAAAGAACATTCACTGCAGGCATTTTTGTGGGGGAGGGTAGCAAAAGGCTGGAAACCACCTGCCTATCCATCAGTGGGAAAATAGTTAAATATAATATATCTACACAATGAATTACTGTGTAGCCAGTAAAAAGAATTAAGTAGAGCTATACTTATTAATATGTTAAAAATAAAGTGGAAGCCAGGCATGGTGGCTTCATTTCTATAATCCCAGCACTTTGAGAGGCTAAGGTGGGAGGATCACTTGAGCCCAGGAGTCTGAAAGCAACCTGGGCAATGTAGGAAGATCCAATCGCTACAGAAAATTAAAAAGTTAGCCAGGTGTGGCGGTATCCGCCTGTGGTCCCAGCTACTCAGGGTGCCTGAGGTGGGAGGATCCCTTGAGCCTGGGAGGTCGAGGCTGCGGTGAGCTGTGATTGTGCCACTGCACTCCAACCTGAGCAACAGAGCAAGACCCTGGCTAAAAAAAGAAAATGTGGACTAGACTATATTCCACTTTTGGGATATGTATTGAGCATCAGTGCCAGGCTTTGTAGGCACTGGGCATAAAGCAGTGACCAAAGTAGACATTACTCCCGATCCTCTATGAGCTTGTATTTCAGAGGAGGAGTTTCACATATGCCTGTATCTACACAGAATACATCTGAAAGAATATGCAGTCATCTGATGACATTAAGTGTTCCTGGGAAGGAGGCCTCAGGGTCAAGGATGAGAAGATTTATTTTCATTCTAACATTTTGTACCATTTGAAAGTTTTATAGTGCATGTATTAATTTTTCCAAAATCAAATTTTTAAATTACAAAAATTGAATGTAGCAGAACAGAGAAGAAAAAAATTTTTTTTTTTTTGAGACGGAGTCTCGCTCTGTCGCCCAAGCTGGAGTGCAGTGGCCAGATCTCAGCTCACTGCAAGCTCCGCCTCCCAGGTTTACGCCATTCTCCTGCCTCAGCCTCCCGAGTAGCTGGGACTACAGGCGCCCGCCACCTCGCCCGGCTAGTTTTCTGTATTTTTTAGTAGAGATGGGGTTTCGCCGTGTTAGCCAGGATGGTCTCGATCTCCTGACCTCGTGATCCGCCCGTCTCGGCCTCCCAAAGTGCTGGGATTACAGGCTTGAGCCACCGCGCCCGGCCAGAGAAGAAAATTTTTAAAGCAGGCAGGGAGGATGGGCAGCCTGACAGACAGGTTGCACCTTGCATCCTTTGTTAGGTTCTTGCTCCACGTTGCTGCTTGAAGGCTATACAGAAAGAATCTTTGCCTCCTTACCCTATTTAGAGCCACTGCTAACTCCACCTGTTTGAAATAGTAAAGATTAATTTTCCACAATGAGATATTGGCATTGCTCCCAAATATTTCATGGAAGTGGCATGCCTTCTTTGAGGCAGTTGTCTTAGTCATTAAGAGTTCTTTCCAGCAAAATCGGGGCATCAGTGCCCCGCCTTGGATTGGCGGGTGTGGGGGGTTGTCAGTGCTTCCAGTCAGACCCAGTCAGGCTTAAAACTCCTAAAGAGACAATTTCCAGATAAAGTCAGCTTTATTTTTAATGCTTTTTGCCAATAATTTGATCACATCAGAACAGCTCCATGGTACCATAATTTATATATCCTGTTTTTATTTGTATAAGAACCTGGGAAAAAGAGAAGGAAAATTGAAAATAAATTAAGTCAAATGCAATACTTGTGCTAAAAATCTGTCAAAAGTTTAAGGCCACTTCTAGGCAAAATCATGGAGGAAGAGTTTGCCTTTCAGTCTCTTTCTCATTTTCAAAGTTTTCCTTTCTGTCTTGTGTTGTGTCTTCAGATGCCTCCACATTCTGCCTACCACTAGAGCACCCACTCTCCTATCTGCCTGGAGCACACACATCTGTCATCATCAGGTGCTCATCCAGGGTTCACCACCCTCAGGCAAAGGACCACTTAGCTTATCCTTTTCATAAAGTAATTTATGCTTAGATATGAATGACTACCCAGGCTGCCTAAGCTCTTAATAAATCAGAAACTTGCTGCAGAGATATAGAAGTTTGACATGAAACAAGTTCATATTCAATTGGAGGTATCTCTAACAAACATTAAAGTGATTAATCTCACTAGTAATACCACCAGCACCCTCATTTTACAGGAAAGGAAACTGAGGCCCAAAAAAGTGTGTTAATTGGACCATAGTTAATACTGGCCTTGCCTGCATTGCAATACCTTGGATTACATTATTTTAAAAGTTGCAGTGTAGACCTTAAGTAACTGTTTAACAACCTCTTGATTAAATAAGCATTTAAAAGTAAGTTGTTAAGACCTGACATTAGCTATAACTTTATTTTAGGTAGTACTTGAAGAAGTCTTTCTTCTGTAAAATATCCTTGTCTCATGTCACAGAACAACCCTGCATGTCTTGAAATGCATGTGACTTGTTAGTGCTTAAATAACAATATATAACAAGAAAAAGAGGTAATTGGCAATATATCCTTTTTTGTGTGTGTGTGTGTGATGGAGTCTTACTCTGTCGCCCAACTGGAGTGCAGTGGTGTGATTGATTTTGGCTCACTGCAGCCTCTCCCTCCTGGGTTCAAGCTACTCTCCTGCCTCAGCCTCTGAGTAGCTGGGATTACAGGCACACGCCACCATGCCTGGCTAATTTTTGTATATTTAGTAGAAACGGGGTTTCACCATGTTGGCCAGGCAGGTCTCAAACTCCTGGTGGCTTATACCACTGCGCCTGGCCAATATTTTCTGTTTATAGCAAAATTGTTCAAAAACTGCCTATGTACCTACGATATTTTTTCTTAAGAAATTTATGTTTTGGGCTGGGCACAGTGGCGTATACCTGTAATCCTAGCACTTTGGGAGGCTGAGTGGGTGGATCACCTGAGGCCAGGAGTTCAAGACCAGCCTGGCCAACATAGTGAAACCCCATATCTACTAAAACTACAAAAAATAGCTGGGCGTAGTGGTGCATGCCTGTAATCCCAGCTACTTGGGAGGCTGAGACACGAGAATCACTTGAACTCAGGAGGTGGAGGTTGCAGTGAGCCAAGATCGTGCCACAGCACTACAGCCTGAGCAACAGAGCAGATTCTGTCTCAAAAAAAAAAAAAGAAAGAAATTTGAATTTGTGTTTTGAATTTGCCTTGAATTATTGTCAGAAGTAATTGTTTTTCTGTCATAAGGAGATTATAACTGGAAAAAATAGGAATGGGTTTTATAAAACGACCATTGACTCAATCTCTAGCTCTTCTACTCTAAAGGCAAGTAATATGTGATGCGTTAGGTTAGGACTTTTATGTTAGTCATATGATGCATGAGTAGATCTTTCCATGTTTTCTCTTTGAAAACTACTAATCTGCTACTCCTTTTGGCTATAACTCACAAACTCTTTTCTCTTCAGACTATATAAAGACTTTAGCTAGAATGCTTCACTTTTTTATTAAAGAAATTGCTGTTTCCTTCCAAGGACAAACATTTTAAAAATAAATGATATGGGTCATTCATTTGACAAATTGGACTGTCTGTAGTAGATCAGGCACTGTGTGGAACACTGGCAATATACTGATGACACGAGCTACCCACTGCCCCTTAGCAAGTCATTTCTGCAGGTCAT
Source organism: Piliocolobus tephrosceles (assembly GCF_002776525.5). Taxonomy (NCBI): domain Eukaryota; kingdom Metazoa; phylum Chordata; class Mammalia; order Primates; family Cercopithecidae; genus Piliocolobus; species Piliocolobus tephrosceles. The sequence continues at coordinate 64,491,197 of NC_045444.1, read as the reverse complement.
TTTTATGACATATTAATCTGAAATAGCCCATTGTTTATTAAAATCACCTGTGACATCATCGCCTGGCACGGTGGCTCATGCCTATAATCCCAGCACTTTGGGAGGCCAAGTGGATCATTTGAGGTCAAGAGTTTGAGACCAGCCTGGCCAACATGGTGAATACCCATCTCTACTAATAAAGTACAAAAAATTAGCCAGGAATGGTGGCAGATGGGTGTAATCCCAGCTACTCGGGAGGCTGAGGCAGGAGAATTGCTTGAACCTGGGAGGCAGAGGTTACAGTGAGCCGAGATCGCGCCATTGCACTCTAGCCTGGGTGACAGAGGAATTTTCTTGTCCAAAAAAAAAAAATAATAATAATAATAATAATCTGTGACATCAGCTAATAGGTTAACTTAATTAAAGAGCAATTCTAGCCAAGCCCAGTGGCTCACATCTGTAATCCTAGCACTTAGGGAAGCCAAAGCAAGTGGATCACCTGAGGTCAGGAGTTCAAGACCAGCCTGGCCAACGTGACGAAACCCTGTCTCTACTAATAATACAATGCCTGGGGTGCACCTGTAATCCCAGCTACTCAGGAGGCTGAGGTAGGAGAATGGCTTGAACCCAGGAGGCAGAGGCTGTAGTAAGCGCAGATCGCGCTACTGCACTCCAGCCTGGGAAACAAAGTGAGACTCCGTCTCAAAAAAAAAAAATAGATAAAAATAAAAAGAGGTATTCAACTTAATGCTTAAAAATGTATACAATTTCTTTGTAAAATTGTTACTGAATTTTTCTTTTATTTTTAATTCTTTTTTTTTTTTTTTTTTTAATAGAGACAGGGTCTCACTATGTTGCCCAGGTTGGTCTCAAACTCCTGGGCTCAAGTGATCCTCCTGTCTCAGTCTCCCAGAGTGCTGGAATTACACGTGTGAGCCACCATGCCCAGCCTGTTACTGGATTTTTCTATCATTGCACTTATTTTTTAATGTCTATAAAAAATTTGAAAGACAAATATATTGATACTTATGTTTTATTTATGCTTCCAAATAATTACACAAAATCATTTTCTGAAAGATTACTCATCTATGCTTTGAAATTTTTCTGCCCATGCATTTCTTCTCTGTGCCACCACTCTTCTGTATTGATGATAGGAGAGTACAGTTGTCTCTCAGTAGCTGTTAGAGATTGGTTCCAAGACCTTCTCATGGATTCCAAAATCCACAGAAGCTCAAGCCCCTAATATAAAATGGCATCACATTTGCATATAACCTCTGCACATCTTCCGGTATACTTTAAATTATCTCTAGATTACTTATAATATCTAATACAATGTAAATGTTATGTAAAAGGTTGTTGTATTGGTTAGGGAATAATGACAAGAAAAAAGTCTGTACATGTTTATTACACACACAACTATCCTTTTTTTGTATGAATGTTTTCAAGCCGAGACTGGTTGAATCCACAGATGCAGAACCCACAGATATGGAGGGTCATATCCATGTATTAATAAAAATTTATGATTTGTACTTAATCAAGAAATAGTGGTCCCATAGGTCCTTTGAATTGACTTGGTTCAGAAACGTGGAAAAAATATTCCTAAAAAGTATTTATAAAAAAAGAGAAAAAAAGCAAAAATGAAAAGTATTGAAAAGCTGAAAGAAGTTATAAAAGATGAGAAAAACTTAAAAATTGTGACTATTCAGATAGCAATTCTTATCAACATGAAATAATGTAATATGGTTATAGCAGTCCATGAGTAGATATTTGAACCATATCTTTACGTAAGTTACACTGTTAAAATTTATACCCTTAGCAGACGGCAAGATTCCACCTGATGCTACATTGATTTTTGAGATTGAACTTTATGCTGTGACCAAAGGACCACGGAGCATTGAGACATTTAAACAGATAGACACGGACAATGACAGGCAACTCTCTAAAGCCGAGGTAATTTCAAACCAATTTCATGTGTATAATCTAATTGTTTTATCTCAGTTTAAATACATCTGTGTTACAACTATTACTTTTTAGATCTAGCTAGCATGGGCTCTGATCACTGCTTTTTATAGAGCTGGTCACAAAAAAATAATCTAAGCGCTTAGAAAAAGCTCGAAGCTTTTTCAGTATAAACCTTGTGAGTCATCCTGTTCAATTGCCTTTCTCCCTGCAAGAGAGTCATTAAAATCCCAAATTATTCATCTCTACAGTGCTCTTGCAGTTTCTAGACTACACTAGCATATCTCTTTTTCAGGCAGCACTGTAAGAATTTGCAACAGGGCAAATAATTCACACCTCATAGGATTATGAAAAGAGCTAGCAAGGATCTGAATTGAGTGGGCTAGAAAGCTGGTAAACAGGAGCCAGGAGTTCAGCCAGCTAGCTTCTGTATCTCAGTCTTGTAATAAAGATCTTGTAATAATAATGATAATTGGGCTGGGCATGTGGCTCATGCCTATAATCTCAGCACTTTGGGAGGCTGAGGTAGGAGGATCGCTCGGGCCCAGGAGGTTGAGGCTGCAGTGAGCTGTGATCGTGCCACTGCACTCCAGCCTGGAAGATAGACTGAGACCTTGTCTCCAAAAAAAAAAAAAAAAAAAAAAAGATAATAATAGGTAGCAATTATTTTGTACTTTTAGTACCAGGTACTATTTATAAGCACATAAGTATGTGAACTTATCTAATCTTCATGATAGTTTATGGGGCAGACACTATTGTCATCATCTCCACTTTTAGATGGGGAAAATAATAATAAAGTTAACTAGCCAAAAATCACACAGTAGTAAGGGGCAAAACCTGGGCAATCTGGCTTCATGAGTCTTCTTACAGTTTAATTTTTCTTAGAGACAGGGTCTTGCTCTGTTGCCCATGCCAGGGTGGAGTGATCATAGCTCACTGCACCCTTGAATCCCTGGACTCAAGCCATACCCCAGCATGCCACCACACCTAGCTAATTTTTTTTGTTTAAGAGATGGAGTCTCACTACATTGCCCAGGCTAGTCTTGAACTCCTGGCCTCAAATGATTCTCCTTCAGCCTCCCAAAGTGCTGGGATTACAGGCATGAACCACCATGCCCAGCCCACTACTATATTTTTAACTTTGGACCTAGACTGCTTCTTTTAGAGAAAATCATGAATGTTTCAAGTCTAATACTATTTATTGAAGTCTAATGTTTTACTTAGTCCCACTGACCATACTCTTGCTTAAAATTAGTAAACCAGCTGTCTCCCCTCTTAACTAGTTAGGAGACATTTAAAAATGCATAACTCTACCACATAAGTGAGTAATAAAAGGTAACTAGGTTGATTTCGAGTGATAAAAATAAGTCTTTTTCTCTGTTGCTTTTTTATCTCCCTCTCCAACCCTTTCCCCACCCAGCTCAACTTCTTACACCTGGATATTAGTAATGACTTCCCTTCAAGCATCTTGGTTGGCCAACAGTGGAAGAAGGATAAGGGAACATGTCCTGTTCTTAAGAAGAAAGGCAGTTACAGGGGTGGCAAATGGTTCCCAAAGTGTACTTCTCCATTGACTCCTTATCACTTCTCTATTGACTCCTTATCACCCTTTTTTAGAGTGAATAGCAGCTGCAGATGAATTTGCATAGTACCCAAGGGCTCAGCCTATGCACACAGACCACTCATTATCACAGGCACACCAAGAGCCATGTTCTGCAGTATGACTACTCCACAGTAAGACATTAGACAATCTTAAATTCTTTTCTGGAAAATAAAAATAGAGAAAATTCAAAATACTAATCTACTTAGCTACAATTTCCCTGGATGTCTTTGTGGTATCAGCTGCTTTATCGCCAGATGGACGAGAGTGATTTTCACTAACTTGAATAACAATAGCTATCTTTTATTGATGGCCATAATCATTATTCTAATCCTTGCATCAATCCTACAATATAGATACTTATTTATCTCCTTTTACAGATGACAAAACTGAGGTTCAGAGAGGTTAATTTGCACACGACCACACAGCAAATCCAAGGCAAAGCCTGAATTAGAAACATGAACTAAAAAAAAAATTTATTCTTTGTCAGAAAGATTAAGTAAACTATTTCATCAGTTTCATCTTTAAAAAAGAAAAAAAAATATTTATTTAGTATTAAAGGGGAAGGATGGGGGAAATACAGTGTTTTATTGAATTAAAAAGTGGAAATAGTGTGTAACCCATTACTAGCAAAATTAAGGTCATGTTCTTACCCACCGTCTTTCTGTACCTCTGTACTATAGTGTACTGGAAAAGGAGTCGAGTTTAAGAATCAGCAATATTAGTTATGTAAAAATAAATGAACTTACTTAGAAACTGAGAAATATTTGAAGCTATTAAAAATTGTTTACACCTACATAGGATTGCTAAGCTTTGGCTGGAAGAAAAAAATGTGTCTCCCTCATGTAGGACCAAAGTCCCATTTGAGAACAGTTGATGTATCCTTCATTAAGGTCCACTGATTGCTCTAAAATAAAGTCAACTTGCAATGGGTTGACCCCAGGATATGTATTGCTAAAAACCTCTCAAACTCTAGCTTTCAAAAATACTCTTGCCTCTATAATGCCAGCCTTACTGAACATTACCTCCAGATGATTGTGTGTTGCTTTCTTTAGTTCTTATAAGGATTAGTGCTTTCCAATGGAAATATAATTGAGTTACACATATAATTTTAAAATTTTTATAGTCACATCTTAAAAAGTAAAAAGCTATAGGTGAAATTAATTTTAATGTTATATCTTCACTCAATATATCTAAAATATTGCCATTTCTATATGAAATCAATATAAAAGTTATCAATTAGATATACTTTTTGAAGCCTTCAAGATGTTATATATTTTACATTTATAGTAACATATCTCATTTTGATCTAGCCATGTTTCAAGTGCTCATTAGTCACATGTGGCTAGTGGCTACTATATTGGACAATACTTTTAATGTGTGTTTGCATAGAGAAATTTTATATAATTAGTGAATACTTCAGGATTCCTTTCTTTATTTGACATTATTAAAGAGATTATTATAGTTATGTAGAGTTGGAGGAGAGCAATAGAAGCCTAGAAAAACTTAAAATACTAAATTTTATTTCAAAACCCATAGTTGTATTTTATTGATTATACAACATATTCATTAGTTTTAGAGATTATAGAAATGCCAATTTGGGTTTTTTTCACTAATGGCAGTCATGCATGATTTTCCTTTGATAATATGAACAGCATGGATTATTAGAAAGCATTTAGTTTCAACAAAGTTCAATTTAAATATTAATCTTTGAGTATGTACCACTAACCATCTATCATCTTAGGGAAAACTAATTTGAAGACCTGTTTCTCTCCAAAACATTGCTTCAAAGAGTAAGAAAAATAAAACCTCAAATAGCTTTTCAAACTGTTGTGTCATTTACTATAAGTAATCTTGGACATGAATTTTATTATTATAAATATTCCTCAAAGTTACTGGAAATTTACTGTGATGCCTTTTGATTAAAGGAATGTTGTTTTGGCCTTCCAGATAAACCTCTACTTGCAAAGGGAATTTGAAAAAGATGAGAAGCCACGTGATAAGTCATATCAGGATGCAGTTTTAGAAGATATTTTTAAGAAGAATGACCATGATGGTGATGGCTTCATTTCTCCCAAGGAATACAATGTATACCAACACGATGAACTATAGCATATTTGTATTTCTACTTTTTTTAGCTATTTACTGTACTTTATGTATAAAACAAAGTCACTTTTCTTCAAGTTGTATTTTCTATTTTTCCCCTATGAGAAGATATTTGATCTCCCCAAATACATTGATTTTGCTATAATAAATGTGAGGCTGTTTTGCAAACTTAACTTGTAGGAATGGTATGATTGTGTTTCCTGTTGCTTTATTCTGTAAACGAGAATTGTAGCACCATGAAACAGACCTCTCGGTCCCAGTGGGCATTTCTTCCCCTTTCAGGATGTAGGAGGACATGTACGGTATGTCAAAAACTGCAAGCTTTTTCCAACTTTAACCTTAACAGCATGTTAATATCCAGTTTTTTTATACTTTAAAAGTTAAAGTGCCTCATATTTTTAAAATATCCAGTAAGGACCCAGGAATTAGCATTTCACTTGTTTATACATCTTATAACATTATGAAGAGGATATAAAAATTCTAGAACTGAAGAGTCTTCCTTTGGTATATGTGCAGGAAGAAAGTTGTATATCTCTGTTCCACAAAGAACACAACACAGTCTCTATACTTTTTGGTGTAAGCTTCTAGCCTTGGTTATTTTCCAGTGGGGAATGTTTACAGATATTTGACCAAACCAAAGACTTTGCCTCTTATAGCAAGCATAGAGACTGTACTGCCTGGCTTTTGCATTCCTTCAGACATTACTATAAATGTGCAACTCCTCTTCCTTCTTTAAACCTTTATAAGATGTCTGCCACCCCAAGCTTTTGTCTTGATAGTTTTAAATTGATGTCATGAAATTTCTTAGTTTTCGTTCCCTTTTTCTAGTTATCTCTTTCCTTATGTCACCTCATTTCCCATCATTCTTGTCATTAATGATGAAAGATCATTACAAATTGGTAGGCTGTCAAATTTTGATAAATGTGCCAAACAAAGGAGGATATACAGTGCCATGGCAATTTTGTGTCATGGTCAAGTTATGATATCATATGACTTGAGAATAGTACGTAAGAGATGCTGTAGAAGAGCACGTTGGTGCCAAAGAAAGGGCACGTGTCTATCAGAACATAGAAGATTTTGCATACTGCATGATATGGTTAGGCTTTGTGTCCACACCCAAATCTCATCTTGAATTATAATCCCCATAATTTCCATAATCCCCACATGTCAATGGAGAGACCAGGTGGAGGTAACTGAATCATGGGGGTGGTTTCCCCCATGCTGTTCTCATGCAATCTTTGGTTTTATAAGTGTTTGATAGTTCCTCCTGCATTCATTCTCCCACCTGCCACCTTGTGAAGAAGGTCCTTGCTTCCCTGCCTTCCACCAAGATTGTAAGTTTCCTGAGGCCTCCCCAGTCATGGGAAACCGTGAGTCAATTTAACCTCTTTCCTTTATCAATTACCCAGTCTAGAGCAGTTCTTGACAGCAGTGTGAAAGTGGACTACTACACTGCGTATATAGGAAAGTATGGTCAGACAGTAAATAGCTCTGTTCAAAATAATTGAGTTCCCAAGAAGTAAACTTTTTTCTACCTTCTGAAACTTGCTCTTCCCAAACCATTGTTCATCCTTTAACTTCTTTACACTATCAAAAATTCTATTTAAAAGTAGAGGGCTTTCAGATGAGTATGTACAAAAACAAGTGTACATAGGGGTAACACAACCATGAGATTAGTAAATAACACATGGCTAGCACATAATTTGACACCTCATAAAACAAGAATCTGTACTATCTTTTCCTTCCTCTCAATATTTCCTCGTTTCTATGCTCAATTTTCTAACACTTCCTCACGTGTTTAATCATTTACTCTTTCATTGCCTTCCCTCAGAAAAACCTGCTCCGTTGAAGTAAACTAAAAAACTCAATATTCTTTATTTTGGTTTGGAAGCTGTCTCCATTCTCTGTATCCATATTAAGTCACCCTATAATCTAAACTTTGTAATTCTAATTTTTTTGTCCCATTATTTTTCATACAAAGTGCTTTTAAACTTGTTTTTTAAAAATGACAGATAATGGCACATGAATAGGGAGATGATTCATTCTAAAACTTGTATTTACATAATTAAAAATAAATTTCTAATCATTCTACATACAATACAGTGTACAAGTATTTCATATTGGCATGATTGCCTTCTGCCTTCATATGCATATATGTGGCATTCAGTGCTGTGACTACATTTTGAGTTCTAGAATTTTAACATTTTATTCATTATACAATTATTTTAATAAAGGTAAATAGTAATTTAGGTTGTGTATGAAAAATTCAGATTTCTCAACAGAGTAGATTAAAAAGATCTTTCAGAACTGAATATGTTAAATGTTTTAAACATTTTCAAAGAAACAGATGTGTCTTATCTGTCTTAACTTTACAATGACAGTATTGCGTTTTATGAAGACGAAACGCGTGAGCATACCCACATCATAGAATGGCAGCCCATTACTACTATCAGTCACCTTGTTAACTGTGTACACAAAATCCCATGTTGAGTTCAGTGCGCTTTTAATTTGATACTGCAATTAAACATTTAGGATTGCATTAAATTATTAACACATTTTTCTCATTTTACCAGACCAAAGGCAATAGTTGAAACACCATAAAGTTGCTACTTGTGCAGTCTTGTCATCCTTACATGTTGAATTGAAAGTTGATTGAAAACAAAATTGGTATTTACAAAAATCTCTTAATTATATAAAAAGTTATCTAGGCCAGGTGCGGTGGCTCACACCTGTAATCCCAGCACTTTGGGAGACCGAGGCAAGTGGATCACAAGGTCAGGAGTTCAAGACCAGCCTGGCCAAGATGGTAAAACCCCGTCTCTACTAAAAATACAAAAAATTAGCCAGGGGTGGTGGCAGGCGCCAGTAATCCCAGCTACTCAGGAGGCTGAGGCAGAGAATTGCTTGAACCCAGGAGGCAAAGGTTGCAGTGAGCCAAGATCGTGCCACTGTACTCCAGCATGGGCAACAGAGCAAGGCTCTGTCTTAAAAAACAAAAAATAAAGTTATCTAAAATGATAGACTACATCCCAAAAATGATTCTAAAGTGACTGGCAAGATTATGAAAGAACATCTCTATTCTGAATATGTTAATTTTTTTGATATAAACAATGTTATTAATTTTCATGACAACTTAAGCAATAGACACTACTGTCATCATCACTACTTTATAGAGAGGGAATATGATACCCAGACAGGTTAATTTCTTTCTGTTTTTCTCATTTTAATTTAACTCATCAAAGCAAACCTAGATAATTTAGGGAAGGTTTGTGGCACAACTGCACCTACAACACCAACATGGTATATTCATTTTTCATTTTATTTCATCCTCTTGTGCCAAATATCAAAACAAGGAACTGCATGAAGTCTCACATACTTCTGACCATCAACAGAACACTGAAAGCACCCATAAACCGTCTCCCTTTTGAAGTTCCCCATTCCACAGAGTATGCACGGCCCTTTGGGAATGTTGTGATTAAGTAAGTTAACTCGAATATGGGTCCCTTCTTTGAGTGAAATATCAGTCATGCTGAGAGGTTTGTCATAGTAGTCAGAAAAAAGATCATCCAAGTAAAGCTGTGAACGAGAAATTACATCCATCACTCTTCTATCTAAAAAGACAAAAACAGAACAGAAACGTGTTAGAAGTGAAAATGAAAAGTACATAATGCAAATAGCATTAATAAATATGTGAACCCACTAGTCATGAAATAATTTGGCTTTTCTTTTTTTTTTCTGGCTCCGACACCCAAGCTAGAGGGCAGTGGCGCAATCTCCACTTACTACAACCTCCGCCTCTCGGGCTCAAGTGATCCTCCTACCTCAGCCTCTCAAGTAGCGGGGACTACAGATGCACACCACCACAACCAACTAATTTTTTTTTCTTTTGTTTTCTTTGTACAGATGGGGTTTTGTCACATTGCCCAAGCTGGTTTCAAACTTCTGCGCACTAGCAATCTGCCTGCCCTGGCCTCCCAAAGTGCTGGGATTATAGGCATGAGCCACTGTACCAGCCAGGCTTTTAAATTTAAATTTTTCCTTAACAGATGGGATTACTGAACAGAAAACCTCATGCATTAAGCCAGGAAAGAAAAAAAAAGACATTCACAATGGACATACTTCTTTCAAATAGGATATTTCTCAACCTGTACAGCAGTGCAAATGTTGCTGTTTCTTCCCTTTCAAATCCTCCTTTTGACACTGAAGTGACACAAAGGTCTACAAAAAAAATTGTTAGAAGATGTTATAACTTGAATAATTCATGTTTTATTGTTTGATGGGGTGATGAATTCTGGTACAAACCATTCCTTGTATTTTTTAAAAAGTTAACTTTTACATACTTTTGGAAAAGGTAACATTCACATGGTACAAAATTCATACAAAAAGGAGATACAGCGACAAATAAGTCTCTGGCCCACCCTGTATCCAGCCACAGTCTTCTACCTCAGGGGCTCACGGGCAACCATTGTTTAAGTTTCTTGTGTATGCTTCCAGAAATACTCCATATATTTTACAAGCATAAAGAAAGATGTATGTATACATGTATGTGTATAAAATTATTTATGGCCATATAGTTACATATTATCCTCAGCTCTTTAAAAATATCCATTAAAAGTATTATATTCTTATTGGCTTCATAGTATTCTCTTGTAAGGATGCACCATTATTTAGTCTCCTTAAAGTTGTTTCCAATCTCTTGTTATTGAGGACTGAATATACTTGCACTCCTATCATTTCATATATGTGTAAATATATCTGTAGGATAAATTCCTAGAAGTGGAAGTCCAAATTATATGTATATTTTAAATTCTTGTGGATATATCAGTCCATTTACATTCCTCCCAACCATCAATGAAACTGTAAAAACTTAAAATTTACTTAGTAAGACCTAGTATTTGCAAGCGTAATAGGGTGACTATAGTCAAAACAATGTAATTGTACAGTTTTCTCTCCATCTTAGACTGAGAATTTGTACATTTTTAAATAACTAAAAGAATTTGGGCCGGGCGCGGTGGTTCAAGCCTGTAATCCCAGCACTTTGGGAGGCCGAGACGGGCAGATCACGAGGTCAGGAGATTGAGACCATCCTGGCGAACACGGTGAAACCCCGTCTCTACTAAAAAATATAAAAAACTAGCCGGGCGAGATGGCGGGTGCCTGTAGTCCCAGCTACTCGGGAGGTTGGGGCAGGAGAACGGCATAAACCCGGGAGGCGGAGCTTGCAGTGAGCTGAGATCCGGCCACTGCACTCCAGCCTGGGCCACAGAGCAAGACTCTGTCTCAAAAAAAAAAAAAAAAAAAGAAAGAAAAAAAAGAAAAAAAGAATTTGTACATTTTTAAATAACTAAATAACTAAAAGAGTATAATTGAATTGTTTGTAACACAAAGGATAAATGCTTGAGGGGATGGATACCCCATTTTCCATGATGTGATTATTATGCACTGTATACCTGTATCAAAATACCTCATGTACCCCATATATAAATAAATATATATATATATATCTACTATATAGCCACAAAAATTAAAAATATTTTTTAAAAAAACAATTTACTTAACATGTAGTTTTGTTTTGTTTCTGGACTCCCTATTCCCTCCTCCTACAAAATTGCAGAAATGAACAAAAACAGGTCTAAAAACATTTGTAAATTACCATGGCTAGGGGACTCCCTTTCCTGATCCTTTGGGCTACACCTGGGCTTGTTCCAGTTGGCCAACAGACCTTAAAGACCTGTGAAATGTAGAGACCTAAAGTGAGCTGCACTTAGGTATTATACAAGGTGACAATTTTGGAGGAAGTATTTTTACCTTTTAAAGTTATTTTTTAGGAAGAGTGCAAGGGGAAGCTGGGTCTATGATAAGTAAAACTGAAGTAAGAAAAGCTGTCTTTAGATGCCCTGGTTTGGGAATCCTAACACTTCAGGCATCCTACTATCTACCTGCTCCTCTGTTTGCCACCACCAAAAACTACCTATAAGAAAGTCATTTATTATCTCCCCATGTATGCTAAGGAATACTTTGTCAGTAGATGGCATTTTAGCTCTTATTTATAATTTTAAATAGGGTAGTGGAGAGTTTACAACCTTCACCAAGAAGCAGAAAAGTGGAATGGGGAAGCAGGGAAGGGAAGACCTTTCCCAGCTATTTTGCCCAAGCATAAGATTGACAGTGCTGACAGCATCTTCTATAATTGTTAGACACGAGAAAAAAGAGAGAGAGAGAGAGAGAGAGAGCCCATGCCCTGTTGAATGTTCCTTAAAAATATAGTCATTTGTATTTCATGCAGACCCTTAACTCACCAAAGGCACCATCCAGGTATATGAAGAGTTCAAAAACACTGAAAGCTATGGTTGTATGTGCTGGGAAAACAATAGCTTTGTCCCTTCCCTTGGGATTCTGTTCATCCATAAAGTGAAACTATATTGAATAAATATATAACATTATTAAGGATTATAACACGTAAGGATAGCTTTTTGGAGAAACAAAACATCTCCTATAATCCTACCAAACAAAACAAAAAATTCCCAAGTAAAGAATTATTGTGCTTGAATTAAACCATTTTTTATAGCAGAGATCCAATTGGTCCAACAGAAACTCCTGCTCTGTATTAGGAAATACCTCTGCACTTTTCACTGACTTTGGTATTACAGCCCATGATTAGTGCTACCACAACCATAATGCTCTGGAGTAGAAGCCTTTTTTTTCAACAGGAAATCTTAGAAAGCAGTGCTAGAGTTTAAGTTTTCAGCCTAGCCTGTCTACCATTCCAAAGCCCTCCAGCGTTTTAATCCAATCAAGTCATTATTAGGTGTCACTGAATGACAAAGATAAACAATATCATAATTGAGCTGAAAATTAAACACAGATAATTTTCTAATTCTTTTAATTTTTTTAGAGACAGGCTCTCTCTCTGTCACCCAGTTTGGAGGGCAATGGCTCAATCATAGTTTACTGTAACCTTGAACTCCTGGCCGCTCCTGCATCCTAAGGTGTCCCCGCTAAGTCCTGAGCTCGAACCTGCAAACTGCTGGTTGGACAAGGAGCCCAGGGTCATCAGCTGAGCCCGTGGCCCTGGGTCCCTAGTTAAGTGGTTGCTGGCCCCAGAGAAGTCTGAAGGCAAAGGAGTGGTTTGGAGAAGAGGCTGCTACATCTTCCCCAGCACAATAGCGGTGGGAGGGTCCACGGCTTTTCAAAGGCTCCTAAATTCTAAAAGACAATGACCCAAACCCCCACAGGCAGCCCCCTGCCTCAGGACTATAGGCGTGTGCCACCACACCCAGCTAATTCTTTTCTTTTTTGTAGAGACAAGGTCTCATTATTTTGCTTAGGTTGGTCTTGAACTCCTGGCCCCAAGCTGTCTTTCTATCTCAGTCTTCCTAAGCACTGGGATTACAGGCATGATCCACTGCACCTTGCAGCTAGTATTTTTTAAAGAATTTAACTAACCTTGAATAAAGCATGTATGGCCATTGATAAAATTAACTTTGAAAAACGATTTGAATACAAAAATATAAATTCAGCTTTTAAAAATTCAAAGTGTAAAAACTCTATCACTTAAAAAACAACTCAGCTTAAGCACTCAATTTTTATTCTTAAAACAGCACTTAAATAGTAATATGAGGGATTCCATTATGCATGTAATTGCACAAGGATTACTGTTTTTGCATTATGTTACACTTTTTTTTTTTTAGTTGGGGTTTTTGTTTTGTTTTGTTTGAGACGGAGTCTCACTCTGCCACTCAGGTTAGAGTGCAGTGGCACAATCTCGGCTCACTGCAACCTCCACCTCCTAGGTTTAAGCGATTCTTGTGCCTCAGCTTCCTGAGTGGCTGGGATTACAGGGGTGCACCACTACACCTGGCTAATTTTTGCATTTTCAGTAGAGATGGGGTTTCTCTATGTTACCCAACTTGATCTCCAACTCCTGACTGCAAGTGATCCACCCACCTCGGCCTCCCAAAATGCTAGGGTTACAGGTGTGAGCCACTGTGCCCAGCCAAAAACTATACCACTTAAAATCAATTCAACTCACTCAATTTTTATTCTTAAAACAACACTTAAATAGTAATTTGAGGGACTCCAGTATGCATGTAATTTCATAAGGATTACTGTTTTTGCATTATATTACACATGTTTAGAATCCCAAGATTTCTTTTTTTTATATATACTCTAGAGTAGACATCGCTGTGCAAAATCCCATACAACTGCAGCTATTTAGTCAGAACATTTGACAAAATACACAAGTCTGACGAGAAATTCAATCCTTAAAAAAATTCCCATGGCAACACTTTAGTTAGTAAGAGAAGCCCAAGGAGTGTGGTTTACCCGCATTGCTTCCCCTCGAATTCCAGCATGCACAGACAGTGAGCACTGTCGTGTGGTTCGGATGCTCTCCATGACCACACACAATACTGCCTTTCTGCTGCTCCTTGACTGACGTATCAAGCTGTGGTCAAAGTTAATTTTTCTAAAATAAAGAAGATACATTCACAAGACTCTGTAACATCTAATTACACATAATCAAGTACATTTTTTGCTGTCATGTGTTATTCATTCATAGTTCACCTAATAGTAAATCAAGGCAATTCTAATAATCAGAAAATACACCCAAAAGAAATGTAATAATTTGTCTCTCCTCTCTATTTTCTTAAAACATGCTTATACAGAATGTTTCACTCCGTCTGTTGGAAGTCTTTTGAGGTGGACTCTATTTGTTGCAGACAGATTCCTCTATTATTTAAATCTAATAATTTAGCAAATGTGTGTAGAGCCAAAGTAATTTTGTGGAACAATTAAAAGTTTTGTTTAAGCCAAGTGACTTTTTTTTTTTTTTTAAGCAAGGCAAATCATCTTAACGTGTAACAGTAGACCAACTGGGGAGGACAAGACCCCAAGCTCCAGCCTTTCCCCTGATGCCCTGGGACCTGTGTGCCTGGGCCAGTCCCATGCCTGCCCCAAGCCCTGAGGCCCACAAGTCCCAGAGAAGAGTGGGAAAGAAAGCTGGGTGGTTGCAGCTCGGCTCCAAGAGTTCAGGGAGGAAAAAACAGGGGCTAGTTGAATTTAGCCTTGGAAAAATACATCTCTGGATGCTGATCAATGAACTTCTTCAGAATCTCCTGTTTCTTCTGTTCGCCTGAGGTTTGCAGCCCCATGGACTTCTGTCTCTGGCCATACATCATCCTTTCCATCATGCTGCAAGTCTCACTGTCCAGGTCTGACAGCTTGGAATTCTCAGGGTTAATATTCTTGGTATTGATCTCAAGGTCAAGGTCACTGGACACCAAGCGGCTCCACCACTCTGTCTTATTGATCTTCTCCAGATGCACAGTCACCACCTTGCCGTACTCAATGAGCCACGAGCTCACCTCCATCTTCACTTCATTGTAGAGATGATCGCTGGCTGCCCCTTGAGTATCACCTGGAGGTGCCACCGCAGCATGTCCACCACCACGTCCTTCCCTTTCAGCCGGAAGTTCACACGGAAAGGGACTGCCAGGTCCAGCTCCGACAGGGTCTGCGTCCAGCGATAATTGGGCAGGTCTGCCCTGTTGCCTAGGTTGGGCTTCAGTTTTCCTTTGTCCTTCTCATCTTCCTCCTCCTCATCTTCCTCAGTCTCCCGCTTTCCTGGGGAGTCAAGGCTGCCCTTCTTGAGCTGGGCCTCATGATTCTCTGCATGCTTTTTCTGGTCAATCTCTAGCTGCAGCCTCTCTGCGTCTTTGTCAGTTAGCTCCTTGATGTGGGGCCCTGAGGTCTCTGACTTAAACCAAGTGATTTTTGATATCTATCCTAATTCAAAGTTTGGATATACCAGTAATGTATTTCAAACATACCTAGCAAATTACACTAGTAAAATACAACCTCAATGTTGTAAGCATTCTTTGTAATGAAGTTTATATAGCTAAAATATTTAATGAAAACACTGAAATATATTAGGATTATTATACTGACCGCGTAGTAATTTCTTTGAGTAGTGTTGATACTTCCACTTCATGTTTGGTCACTACACCAAACGAAGCTTTCACTGCAATGGAATCTGATCCAGCAACATTAATCCCAACGTCATTCACAATATGGTTACCTCGCCTTCCATAGAGTGAAACATCGGATTCATCTTCATAATTCAGTAATTGATAAGATGAAATACCTTTACAAGAAGAAACTTAGTATTTTTAAAACGTCTTTAATTTATCTCATGTAGATTATATATAGTAACACATTAATTTACAATTGAAGACTCAATTACCCAAACGTTAGAGAAAGGCAGCATTACTCACCAAGATTTAAAGTAGTAATTCAATTAATCTTACAACAAAAAGAAACACATAGCCAGAATTCTTAAAAGGAACTCAAATTTTCTATTCAGCCAACAGAACTTCTTAAGCATCAAGATCCACTGGGCAATTCAAAGAAAAAATAAGCGTTTATAAGCAGTAACTCATTAAAATATCAGCTTATTAAATAACCTACCCTTCAAATACATTTCAGTTTACCAATTGTAATAATTGCATTGTAAAAAATAAATACAAATTACTTTCATCTCATTCGACCATATAAGATAGGTAAGCCCAAATAATACCCCATTTTATAGATGAAGAAATATGTCATAGTCTAAGTTGATCTGAATAAAAATAATTGATAGATTTGAAAATTATTTGACCAATAAGAGATTTGATATTATACAAACTTTTGGCATTGTTAATCTTAATAACATTATTATACTACCATCATAATAAAAGTTGCTTTAATCATTGAAAATGTGTATTACTAATGTAAGTAGCATATATGACCTATGTTTAGGTTACCAATAATACAGATGAATGAGTTGGCACTCCCAAACATTGAAACTTACCAGCTGAAATTTCTCTGTCTCCTAGGAGAATATCTTTCAGTGTAAAAGGTGTTGAAGTAAATTTATATCTAGGAAACAGAAAGCATCGCTTCTTTTTTACCACCAGACTTAGAGGTTGATATTTGTCAGCTTCACTGAGGCTTGGAACAGGAACTAATCTCCCTCCATCTCCAACTTGCTTGACAAAGCTCCTGGTAGCAGCAGCAAACATATTAAACTCAAAATGTCATCAACTGCAACCTCCAGATAAATCCATTTTTAAAGAGGAAAATCAGGCACAAAATTAAGCATTGCTTGTTTTTAAATATAATTATACATCTTAAAAATACAAAGCATGGTTTCACCAAGTAGTTTACCACTGTATAATTCACTGCCTCCGCTCATGTGCTCAGGTAATGAATTATAGATCAACGGTGTAAAATGATATGCTAAGAGCATGTTTAATTTGGAATGGCAGGCTATAGCACTAAAATATACACAGAAAACTAATAACGTAAAAATATGACCAATGTCTATGATAAGGATGACAGCAGACAGCGATTTGCCACTGGCAATGGGCCAATTTTAAGGGACGTATATAGCGCTGTGGGAAGCAATGCAATTTAGGCACTAACAATAGTCCCGGATACAATCTACAGTGAACCTAGTCCAAAGGGAATTCCTTCACAAGTCCACACTGGAATTTTGGCAACACGAAAGTGCTGTTTTGAATCCTCATGGCATACAGTTCATTGATAGAGCATTTCATTCATTTTCCATCTTACATGTTTACAAAACTGTGTTTAATATTAAATATGAATTCACAGATATAAACAATTACATGCAGATCTTTATAAAAAAATAAAGCCACATTACATGTAAGTAACTATATAAACTATTACCTAGTGGTTTCTTACTCTGAAGTTGGACACACAGACTCTATCCCTTTGAAATGGAGTCCTGCTGCATCTTTTTGTTTCATTATCCCAGCTACTGGGATAGTAATAAGAGCTAGCTATATAAAGTCCTGCCCTGTTTTTAAGTAATTTTGTGGCTAAAAATGAACTTTACCTGAGTGCTGAAATGTTTTGGCATAGGTGTTATGCCAAAGTTCATATGCGAAGTTCATATATTTTGAAACAGTGACTATGTAGCCCTTCCAATAAGATATCCATTAAAACAGTGATGGATAGTAATCTATATACATACATACATAGACAGAGAAGAAGAGAGAATAGGCTCTAATTAAAGCATCAAATGATATAATTTGATTAGATTCTGAACATCTTTCACTTGCTTTCAAGCATCCAGGGCTCATTTGCTAACAAAATAACAAACCACTTTTTTTTTTTTTGAGATGAAGTCTGACTCTGTCGCCCAGGCTGGAGCGAAGTGGAGCTATCTCCGCTCACTGCAACATCCGCCTCCCGGGTTCAAGCGATTCTCCTGCCTCAGCCTCCTGAGTAGCTGGAATTACAGGCGCATGCCACCACGCCCGGCTAATTTTTGTATTTTTAGTAGAGACAGGGTTTCACCACGTTGTCCAGGCTGGTCTCGAACTCCTGAGCTCAGGCGATCCGCCCGCCTCGGCCTCCCAAAGTGCTGGGAATACAGGTGTGAGCCACTGCGCCCGGCCATAAATCACTTTTAATAATATCCTTTCGTAAGAAGAGCATTGTGCAAAGCAATCTTCCATAACACCGCGTAAGCACAGGAGGGCATTTCAGCTAGTGCCTAGCAAGCCCCTGGAGAAGCGACACGACATCCAATGGCCCACCAAAGGTGCTGCATCCCAGGCAAACGCCATTATAACCGACTACACAGGTCCCCAGAAAGGCCTTCGTTTACTCCTAACGTTTTGCTGGGATGCACTAACCCAGCGTTCTATCTCGCGACGAAAGCCCAGAAGACAAAGGAGCCCGCCTGGCGGGAAAGGAGGGGGTGTTTGGACGTTCCCGAGTGTTCCTAAACACCGGGCTCGGGAACCCGAAGAGCCCACCGCAGCCCCCTGGAGCGTACATATCCGGGGTCTCAAGCTTCAGAACCAGGCCCGGGAGATTCCCTGGAATTCTGCCTTTCGAATTTTCAAATCTTTTTCTTAAAGTGACACAGCCCCCAATCCGTCCTCCCCTGAAAGGGTTAACTTCAGGCCTCAACGACCCTAGACCCACGCCGGACAATCCCTCTAATCCCTCTCTCCCGGAAAGAAACGGCCTCTTCCTAAGGACAAAGAACTACGGCCTGAGGGCCAGTTACTGCAGGCTGGTCTGGACCGGCAGGGGCGGGCGCTGAGAAGCCCCAGGAGCCCAATGCCTGTGCACAGGCGGGAGCGGGACGGAGACGGGCGGGAGCGGGGCGGAGACGGGTGGGAAGGGGGCGGACCCTGGAGGGGACAGAGGCGGGGCTGGGCCGGGACCGTGGCCCGCAGAGGGGCAGCGAGGGGGCGTAGCCGGAGCTACGGCACCAAGGCTCCGCCCCCGCGCTTCCCGCCCCCTCGCTAGAGGAACGCAAGCAGTAGGAGGGGGAGTCGGAGGCGGCGGCGGCGCTGGAGCTCCTCCTGGGGACCAGCGACCCGGGGAGCTAGCACGTCGCTCCGCACCGCTCTTCCTCCACCCGCTGAGCCGTCCCTTCTCGCCATGTCCCAGAGCAGGCACCGCACCGAGGCCCCGCCGCTGGAGCGCGAGGACAGTGGGACCTTCAGGTCAGCGTGCGGGCAGTCGGGGCCCCAGGGCCGGGAGCGTTGGGCGGCGAGACCGGGGCGCGGGGAGCCGGCCCTCCAGAGGCATTCTGGGTAAAGCCTTGCCTGGCGCCCACGCCTCCGCGTCTGTAGGCGCTCGGCCCCGCCCTCTCGGATGCGAGGGTTGGGGTCTGCGGCCGGACCCCGCCCCTCTCGTGGCCCCAGGCGGCCCGCGGGGCTATGGAGGTGGCGCGCGGTCGCCGCGCCCAGGAAGGGATCGTCAGGTTTGTCCTGAGAGGCTGCGGCGCTGCTACCAGCCCTGTTCTGTTGAGACTGTCTCCTACCCGCATTCAAGTTCTCTCTCTAAGGACCTCGCTCACCCCGCCTGCCCCTGCGGGGAGACTGCCGCAGCGGGGCCGGAAGACAGGTGCTCCCCAGCCTCGCCAGCTCTGGCCCTGGCCGCCGGGGAACTCCGCGCCTCCCTCGTCACCGTCGGTGGCGGTCAAAACTGGCCTCTGTACGCTTCTGCTTCAGTCTCCAATTTGGCATGCAAAGCACACCTTTTTCTGGTTTTTGCAGTTTGGGGAAGATGATAACAGCTAAGCCAGGGAAAACACCGATTCAGGTATTACACGAATACGGCATGAAGACCAAGAACATCCCAGTTTATGAATGTGAAAGATCTGATGTGCAAATACATGTGCCCACATTCACCTTCAGAGTAACCGTTGGTGACATAACCTGCACAGGTCTGTATACACAGTTAACCTGGATGACCGAGTGGGTTGGCAGTCAATACTTGGTGTTGCTTTTCAGTTCGGAAAAGTGCTCTTTTTGCCAGACAGCTGTGAGGAACAGGTTCTGAAACTGAGACCTCTCATCTCCGGTCGTTAGGGCTTTTCAGCTTCATCTGATTCTCTTCCTAATTTTCTCTTCCCCAGATACCAAGGAAGCTCAGAAACTAAAAAGTTACCCAGCCATCCTGCACGACTCTTCTCATACCCCATGATCCTCCTAGGGTTCTTCTAAGAATTAGAGGGAAGCAGGAAAGGTTCTTGGAGCAGTCATAGCTGGGTCCCTAGGTACTGTGAAGTTTCATAGATTATAGCATACCAGCAGGCATGACCCCAGAATTTTCTGCACGTCTCTCCTCTCTTTATGGCACTTTAGGTCCATTGTACCACTTTTGATTCTGCAAACAAAATGAGGAAGGGGAGAAGGTCCTCATACATTATATTGCATAATAACTTTTAGTTTTTGAAACGTTAACATATTTTGTATATTATCCACATTTTAAACAAGAAGAAGCAGGTTCAGAGAGATTATAAGTAACATGCCTGTAGCAATGAAGTCACATAGCAATGAAATTTTAAAGTTCATGCTTTCTTTTGGTCTGTGAGCTTGAGCAAATGATAACTAAAGTTGCTCATTTGTAAATGTGGACATTATTTTTCTTATGTATCTATTTAATTGCAAACACAAAACATTGGATGCTAAATTTAATTTGGAAGGATGCCAAGAAAAAAATTTAGTAGGAAGGTTCAAGTTCTGCCATCTGGTAAATCTGACGGCAGCATTTGTTTGTGTCCCTGGAAGTTTGGAGTCCTTTATTTTAATTGACACCACTTTAAGGAAAGTTTAAAACTTTTTGTGTGAGGCAGTTAGATTGTAGGTGCTGGCCGGAAGGGTCCCCATGGGAACCATAGAGTCAACACTGCATTACTTACTTTAGCTAGTCTATTTCTAGAAAATCAGGAAGAATTCAAGAAAAAGGAGGTTTTTTCCCTCTCAATGTGTTTTAGACCCCAAATTAACAACCTATGGCAACCGTTCTGCCTACGCCCTCTTCTCACACTACCATGGCTTCCTGTGCAAGTTTATCTGCCTCCATGGCTTCCGATACTATCTAAAGGCTAATAATTCTGAAATGTCTGTCTACATCCCAAGCCCAGTTACAGAATAGTTTATCAGTCTGTGCTTGCTGAGCATCTTTGCTTGGATGACACAGAGGCCCCTCAAGCCTCTCATTGTCCCAAACTGAATCCATCTTTGCCCTCAAACCCATTCTTCCTGCATTCCCTTTCTCTGTAAAGGCTCCACAATCACCTAGTTCAGTAGAAATGTGGGTTTTGTCTTCCTAACTACTTCCCATCTCCCTCCCTCTTGTCCAGTCTGTTATTAAACTCCATCTGTTGGAGTTTAATAATCCACTAAATAGCCACTGAATCTGTCTGCTTCTCTCTCCTGGCCATTGCCACTGCCTAGGCGACCATCATCTCTCACTTGGATTGTAGCTGCATTCTTGTAACTACATGTTTACCTTCTAGTCTTGTGATGTCCTTTTGTCACATGACATCCAGTGTTCATCCTTTTTTTTTTTTTGAGAGGGTCTTATTCTGTCGGGGAGTGCAGTGGCATGATCATAGCTCACTGCAGCCTCAATCTCCTGGACTGGAGCAATCCTCCTGCCTCAGCCGCTTCTCGAGTAGCTGGGACTACAGGTGCACACCACCATGCCCAGCTAATTTTTCTGATTTTTAATAGAGACAAGGTCTCAGTGCGTTGCCTAGGCTGGTCTTGAACTCTTGGCGTCAATCTTCCCACCTCAGCCTCTCAAAGTGTTGGGATTACAGGCGTGAGCCGCCTCACCCACCCTTAACAACCAGTATTCTTTCTAGCATTCATATGTCTTCCTCTTCTCAAAATCCATTCAGTGGTTTCCCTGTAACCCTCTGGATAAACACATGTTTTTTGTTTGTTTGTTTCCGAGACAGAGTTCCACTCTTACACCCAGGCTTGATTGAAGTGGCACGATCTCAGCTCACTGCAACCTCTGCCCCCTGGGTTCAAGCGATTCTCCTGGCTCAGCCTCCTGAGTAGCTGGGATCACAGGTGCCTGCCACCACGCCCGGCTAATTTTTGTATTTGTAGTAGAGACGGGGTTTCGCCATGTTGGCCAGGCTAGTCTCGAACTCCTGACCTTAGGCGATCCACCCGCCTCAGCCTCCCAAAGTGCTAGGATTATAGGCGTGAGCCACTGAGCCCAGCGCAATACCATGTTTCTTAACATGACTTACAGCCTTGCTTCTTACACTTTAAAAAAGCTCTTACACTTTAGCAAAGCCAACTGCTTGGGATTCTTGAGAACACTGTGCTGTATGTTGCCTTTGAGCCTTTGCAGGTGCTCTTTTTCTCTGCCTAGAATGCTCTTCCTACTCTCCCATCTCTCTTCACTTTATTAGCTGTTACTCATCATTTAGGTCTCCATTTAGTTATCTCTTCCTTCATGAAACCTTTCTGAATCCTTACAAAGAGTCGGAGAGCTGCTGCTTTTATGTGCTCCCCTACAGCCTGCACTTAGGCTTGTTGTAACATATCCCATTCCATATTTCAGGTGCCTATTAACAGACAAAAATCCCACACCAGGCTGTTGACTCTTGAGGGCAGGGCCCCTGTATGCCATATCCCTAATACCTCTGTTAGCAGATAAATATATGGTTTGTGTGTCTTCTCACACTTGAGTGCCACACTTAAAACTTATCCCATGTGGGAACTTAAAAGGAAAAAGATTGAATTTATCATTTGCCATTGCGATTGCTTACTGAAATTAGACATCAGTCTTATCCCCAGTCCCAACTTAGCTACCCATGCAGAAGATACAGACTGTCCAGAAGATGCATAACAAGCTGTCACCTTACTCCATAAAACACTTTCCTGTTGTACCCAGCACATAATCATGACTGCTCAGCCTAGCAGAGCAGTTTGATACATTATAGGACAGGCTATTCGAATAAAATTATGCACATTTTGCTGTCAAACAGTTCTGTAAATGGTTTCTTTAAAAGAAACTTCTTGTTGCAGAAGAATTTCCCCTCCAGGAATAAAGGAAGAGTAAAATACTAAGCTGCATTTCTTCAGAGGTGTGACACGGTCTACTTTATTACCATGTTATGTAATAAACATATATAATGTAGAAATAAGGATTTTTATGCAGGTATGCATATAATTAAATATATAGAACTTTAAAAGTTATTTTTTGAAATATTTTTCACATGGTGAGTATTTTATTAGTGTGTAACCACATGTAGTGTATATTTTTATTACCTAGTATGTGTATGTAAAATCTATAGTGACTTTGTGTTGTGTTTTGAAAACATCTCGTAAGCTGCACATTTTTGTAGGAGATAAAGACTTCTTTTTTTAAATCTTAATTCAGGTGAAGGTACAAGTAAGAAGCTGGCGAAACATAGAGCTGCAGAGGCTGCCATAAACATTTTGAAAGCCAATGCAAGTATTTGGTGAGCTAAATTTCTTTGTATTCAGCAGCTCAAAAATATCATGGCTGAGGTAAGATTAAAAATTTAAACATGCTTACAAAAGCAACAAAGTGAACAGTTGTTAGCATCCTACCTCTCTAATTATATTTCCTTATGACGACTTATCATCCATGAAAGAAAACTTTATTGAATCAAATCCAGCAGGTAGCTGTTAAATGAAGGCGCTCATGAATTAGGCTTTACTGTTTTTTTTTTTTTTCACATGGGGTGCAACAGTAGAAAATCAGTGCTTCTTGCAAATATTAACATTTTGTATTTAGACTTTGATTATTTCTACATTGAAGACAACAAAGTGTGAGATGGAGAAAGATCCACTAAAAGTACTCTTTTAGGAATTATAATTTTGAAGAAGCAGGCAGAGGTTTTCTTTTATTATATAATATATACCAAAAGAAGAGAATGTTAAGTGGGATATTCTTGACATATCTTTCCAAAGTACGATTTTTTACTACTCTAGGTCTTTCTGGATAGAATATTGGTCCTGGAGCATCTCATGTATTATGGTAGTGTCCACTGGACATACTCTGGAGCTTGGCATATTTTCAAGTTCTTCTTGTGCATGCACTCACATTAGCCTGAAGTACGATCTGGTGTAAACTGCTTATAGCTGACAGTAGAGACCCAGGGAATTTGGGATGGGTTTTTTGTTCCTAGTCATAGAAAGGCTTTTGGATTAGGAGTGTAGTTAGGTTCTCATGTAGTATTCCTCTCTTTTTGTAAATCATTCTAAACCATTTGGGTAGTTAAGAACTAACCAGTGACACGGCAACCCTCTAGATAAGCAGCTGCCCAAGATAAGCCTTGCATTTTGCAAGATGATGCTTCATTCTCTAGCGTCATGCATTATAATTGATCTATGCCAGGCTGGGCGGGGTGGCTCACGCCTGTAATCCCAGCAGTTTGGGAGGCTGAGGTGGGTGGATCACTTGAGGCCAGGAGTTCAAGACCAGCCTGGCCAACATGGCAAAACCCTGTCTCTACTAAAAATACAAAAATTAGCCAGGCATGGTGGCAGGCGCCTGTAATCCCAGCTACTTGGGTGGCTGAGGCACAAGAATCACTTGAACCCGGGAGGCAGAGATTGCAGTAAGCTGAGATTGCGCCACTGAACTCCAGCCTGTGAAACCCAGTCCCAAAGAAAAACAAGGCCAGGCGTGGTGTCTCACATCTGTAATCCTGGCACTTTGGAAGGCCAAGATGGGCAGATCACTTGAGTCAGGTGTTCGAGACCAGCCTGGCCAACATGGTGAAACCGTATCTCTACTAAAAATACAAAAAATTAGCCAAGTGTGGTGGCATGCTCCTGTAATCCCAGCTACTTGAGAGGCTGAGACACAAGAATCCCTTGAACCCAGTAGACAGGTTGCAGTGAGCTGACATTGCACTATTGCACTCTAGCCTGGGCGACAGAGCAAGACTGTCTCCAAACAAACAAACAAAAGACATGCCAAATGACATGGCAGGTATTGAGTTCTCCCCCACTGGTGATGACCATGCTGTTTCTGTACAGCCTGAAGGTGAACCCAACCATTAAGTACACTTGTAGAAATGAGGGGTATGGAGTGTCCTTTCTGCATCTGGGCACTTCACTTTGTCAGCAAAAAAAGCTAACAAACTTTACTATATTTGTGCTTCTTGACAGATAAAATGGGAGTTACTAAGCTGTAATCAGGCCTAAAGTGGCCTGACTTAATACAGAGACTTTCTCACTTCTCCATCACAATTATTTGGGTAGCTTCGGCATGCAGCATTGTAAGTGAATACTCATGTCTCATCAGCCTATGTAAAGCTTGAAATTCTCGCAGTTGGAAAAAAAAAAGAAAAAACCTTGAGGAAGTGGCAATAACTAAACCTCACTTGTCATGGAAAAATGACTCCAGTTGCCTAGGTGGTAGTAACCTTGAAATGCCGCTTATTCAATTTTAAGCACTGACCTGCCAAGTAACTAGTAATTCCCAACTCCCTAGAAGAGGTCATTCTCTTTTTCCTTAATCATAATCCCTACATGCTAAAACCAAATTCATCTAAGCCATCTATTTTATGCAGGATACATGTAAATCTTAGAGGATTATCCCAGCACTGAGCAGATGATAGATCAAACAGATCTCTCTTCATAGTTCTCTGGATGAAAAAACAATATTTATAAATAATCTGTATTGTTCACATTGCCAGGTTCAATTTTCTGGATCATTGTTACTCTTCCATTTTTTGCATAGTTGTAACAGAGTATTCTTTAAATATTTTTTTATGACATGCCTATTACGTACAAAACACCACAAAGCTTATGTAGGTAAGTGATACATAGGCGCTACCTCAAGGAGCTTATAATCTGAATAGGGGAGAGGTATGGTGAAGGATGGACAAATTATATGTATTTGTAAGAGTATATAATTTATGGTAAAACAATTTCCTCAAGAAAGGATTCAACCATGTGTTATAATGTTTCAAAGAAGGGAGAGATTATAAACCATTGGGGTAAAAGGATAGGCTTCTTGGAGAAAGTGTCATTTGAGATATATCTTGGATGACAGATAGATCAGATTCCCATAGAAGAGGCCTGAGAAAAGGGCATTCCATGTAGAAGGAATGACAAGAGCAAAGACATAGAGAGTTAATTAGAAAATGCTTGTCATTTATTTCATAATTCGGGGGAAATTATTTTGTTTTATAACACTTTTAAAAAATATTTAGCTTTGCAGTTCCTGACCCCTTAATGCCTGACCCTTCCAAGCAACCAAAGAACCAGCTTAATCCTATTGGTTCATTACAGGTAAGTTGTACAGTTCTTTGCCTACTGATGAAATATATAGTCAGTTTGTAATATCAGAGGAGCTAACACAAGGAATTAATATTTTAAAGACAAGATAGTGATATATTTTGTTTCCCAACTTACGATCATTAGATTTATAGAGCTAACTTGAAATTATTTTCCTATTTATGTTTTGGATTTTCTTCCATATACAGTATTTGCCTTTGGCTTATAGAATTCTCATTTAAGATCAATAGGCCCTCAGTGCACATGGGTAGAGTGTTTTATACTTTAAGAATAGTTCTTGCTACTCTTGTGACAAATCTCTGTCTACTTCTGTTGAGACAGAAGACTTTTATAAAGAGCCTAAATCAAATCAGTGAACCTAACTCAAGAAAAGGAGTCTGCTTATTTGCTTATTCTACCAAAAAAAAATATATTTATATCTACACACACTCACACATGCACACATATTCAGCTTTGAATTTCTATATGCAGAATATCCTTCTTGCAGACTATTCATGTGCTCTGTTAGGCCATTCCCCTCCCCATTATTCAGCCAGTCCTTTGGTCTCCTTTTCCAGCACTATGAGCTTTTCTATAGTTTTCTTCACCTTCTGCCTCCTACCTCATCAAAGTCTGTTGTTTGCTATCCCTACTCCTCATGTGTTCTTGGCCAGCTGTGGGTTTGGAAGTCTATAGCTAGGAGGGGAGGGACTTCAGGAACCGATGGCAGTGAAACCTGTAGATGGTCTCCTCTGGTGTTCCCAAAGGGCGGTAGTAGCCTGTTTTTCTAGTTGAAGTCTCATACCAGCTCACTATGGTTTAATTCAAGAACACCATTCATAGCAGAAAACTGATTCAGTTTTGGTATTGGGATATAAAGATATAAAATGCAGGAATGTCTCTGAGAAACAGAGGGTCTTCCCTCTTTTTTCCGTTGCAGAAAATCACTATTCTTTTCAAACATATACATAGAAATGGGATCAAAATTAAGAAAATATTTATGTGATTGAGCCATTGCATAAAATTACTATTAAAGCCTCATCTTGATTTTATAGGAATTGGCTATTCATCATGGCTGGAGACTTCCTGAATATACCCTTTCCCAGGAGGGAGGACCTGCTCATAAGAGAGAATATACCACAATTTGCAGGCTAGAGTCATTTATGGAAACTGGTACTTACTTCTTACAATTAAAGGCATTTGAAATATTTTCAGATGATGAATGACTATAGAAATTTCTGTCGTAATGTTTTCAAATATTTCTATGCAGAAAAATTGATACACTCCTCTTTTATAGTCTCTGACTTTCTGATGTTGAACTTAAGTATAAATATTTGGATTAAGATACTTAGTCTTAATTTGATATTTTTAAAAATCATAGATTATTAATAGAAACTATTGGCTTTGTACTTTAAACAGTCTTCATTGATAAATTAGTGACTTAAAAAAACTCATTTTGGAGACAAAGGTATAGTAAATCTCTTGGATTTTATTTAACAGCTATTCTATCTAGAAAATAGGACTAGAGGAAGATTACACTTGAAAATGATATGATTCATAAGAGACTAGATGGCAAATAATTGCAGTGAGATAAAAATGAAAATTATCTTTCTTAATTGTAGCAACTTTTATGTTATAAAGGATATAAACTGTAAGAAACACTGTCACTTTAGAAAGTACTAGTGAGAATTCCCGTTAACTTCTCTGGCATGTTTTTGTCATTTTTTAAAGTGGCTTAAAATGGGATTTTATCTTAACTAGATAATAGTTTCAAGTAATAAGAAACTGTTTGCCTTTGGGAGGTAGTGTGGGCTATTACAGAAAGCACCAGGTCAAAAGCAGGAACCTCAGCTTCCATCTTTGATGCAGTCCTTGATTTGCAAAGTTAAGCAAATTACTTAATCTCTCTGGATCTCAGTTTTTTAATCTATAAAACAAAAACATGGGGATAGATATTTGTGGTATCTTTCAACTCCAGCATCCCCTGTGCCTTTCTTATTCCTGTTTAAAGGAATTCCATATAATTGTTAGTTTAGAGAAGATCACAAGCAGGAAATAGACATTGAGAGAGAGAAGAGTTATAATTCAGATGTATTTTAATAAATATGAATAATTGGTCAGAATTAAACCAAATGTGGTTCAGTAATGCTAGACATAGGAAAATACAATTATTATAGAAAACCAGAAAGCATAACTATTAAAAACTTAAAACAAATGCCTTCAAAAGTGTAAGAATTAGTAACTATACAGGCCAGGCACAGTGGCTCACATCTATAATCCCAGCCCTTTGGGATGCTGAGGTGGGCCGATTGTCTGAGGTCAGGAGTTCGAGTCCAGCCTGGCCAACATGGCAGAAACCTGTCTGTGCTAAATATAAAAAATTAGCCAGGTGTGGTGGCAGGCACCTGTAATCCCAGCTATTTGGGGGGCTGAAGCAGGAGAATTGCTTGAACCCAGGAGGCGGAGGTTGCAGCGAGCCAAGATTGCATCACTGCACTTCAGCCTGGGCAACAGAGCAAGACTCCATCTCAAAAAAAAAAAAAAAAAAAGAATTAATAGCTATACAAAAAAAATAACACAACAAACAAAGATACCAGGTCAGTAAGAACATAAAAACCATGAGGTTCTCTGATTAAATACAATACTTTATACTGTGGACACTAATTTCTTTTCTAAATCTACCATTTCTTTTTCTTTGTTCAGGAAAGGGGGCATCAAAAAAGCAAGCCAAAAGGAATGCTGCTGAGAAATTTCTTGCCAAATTTAGTAATATTTCTCCAGAGAACCACATTTCTTTAGTGAGTAATGTTGACAGCTATGATGTTAATGTCATTAAACATTTCTTGGTGTAGGAAACTTTCCTTGATTTCTTATTGTATGGCTACTTCAGAGTTGTGATTTTTAGAAATCTCTTCATTATTCAGTTATACACTACCCCATTTTTAGCTGCTTCCTGTTTGTGAGTCAGGATCACAAAGGCAATTAGGTAAGAGAGCTTGGGAGACACAGTCAAATTCAGAATAATAGGATGGGATGTAAAGATGATAGGCCAGTAGTACCATTTTTGCCTTCAAAGTGACAGCGCGTTTCCATCCCTTTGTTCATTCATTCACTCAGCAAACATTTAGTGAGCTCATACTGTGTGCTAAGTGTTGCGTTGGGTACTGGGTTGCAGTGGATAAGCAGTCCCTGTCTCTAAGGAGTTTATAGACTACTGAAAGAGAGGAACGAACTCTATAGACTAGTCCTTACAGAGTGTGATGTGGGAACACAGAAGAAAGCATCCAACCAAAACAGGTTTGGAGACAGATTCCAGGAAGAAGTAATGTCTAAGCCAAGACCTGTAGGTCTAGAATGGGGGAAAGGAATTCCAGAGAGAAGAAAAAGCATGTGCAAAGGCCCGGAGTGAAACATAGTATGCAGTCTAGGAGCCCTAAGTGATTTGTTGTGTGTAGAGCATAGCGTTGAAGGAAGGGAGTCTCAATGAAGCCAGCAAAGTAAGGAGGGATTAAATCTTAAAGAGACCCCTATATAAAGAAAGTGAACTTTATCCCAAGGGTAGTACAAAGTCATTAAAGAATTTTAATCTGGGAAGGACAGGATCTAGTCTAAACATTAGAAGGAAATCACTTGGCTGCATTATGGTGAGTGAGTGAAATTAGGATCAAAGAGACCTGCGAGAGTGCTGTTATAGAAGACACATGAGACATGACAGCTTGAACTAAGGTAGTGACTGGGAAAATGGAGAGAGATGGGTAGATTTTAAAGTTATTTAGAAAACTGAGGTAAAGTGGCATGGTAATTGATTGGATGTAGGAAGCAAGGGAAAGGGAGGAAATTACTATTTTAAGCTTGGCAATAGCAAGAGGGGAGCAGATAATGAACTAAATGTATTGAATTTGAAGTGCTTGTAGAATAGCTTATGGAATAGCTAAGTGAATATATCGAGTAGCTGAACAAATAAATACAGAGCTTAAGAGATTGAGACCTACACACGATATATAACCTCAGATTCTGATATTCATAGATAGGTGTTGTCATGTGATACATTATCTGAGAGTAGTGTATTAGGTGGGAAATAAAAAAGTACAACTATAGCAACTTCTTCACTGAGCTTATGATAAAATAAGGCCTCATTCTTTAGAAAAAAATCAAAGACTATACAAATGAGTAATATAATTTGATTCTACTTTTTTAATAGAAAAATTAACACTGCATTTACTGCTTTTGGAATTTGGATCAACAATATCACCAAAATTACAAAGCACAGATAGGTTTACAGGTGAAATTGGTCAAATCTTCAAAGAAGAGATCATTTCCAATGCTATTTAAACTCTTTTCAGGCAATGTGTATATAACATAAAGGAAACTTTTAAATTTATTCTCCAAAACCAACATAATACACCAAAACCTGACAACAGCAAGTTCAACAGAAAAAAAAAAAAAAAATTATAGATCAATATGCCTTATGGTAAAATGGTAAAACCTTTGTAAAATGTTCAGTTCAACATTAAAATAATAATCAAACATTGACAAGTAGGGTTTATTTAACTAATGCAAGACTATTTCAAGGTTAGTAAGTTGGTTACTTTAACCACATTAATGTGTTAAAGAGTAATATATAATCCTCTCAATGGATGACAAAAAATTTTGATAAAACTCAGCAATCATTACTGATAAAAACTTTGAAAAAAACCAAAATCATGGTTATATATTTACACACTGTACTCATTCCCATTAATACCAGAAATAAGGATGCCCACCAACACCACTTTTATTTAACCTTGTTCTGGAAGTACCTACCAATTAAAAACAAACTAGACAAGAGAAAATAGGAAGAAGTTGGAAATAACAGGAGATAAAATGGTTACTAACTGCAAATGATATGATTGTATCCCTTTAAAACCCCAAAGAAAAACTACTAGAAACAATAAGAGAATTCATCAAGGTAACTGATTATGAAATTAATATACAAAATCAATAGCTTCTCCATATTACTCAGAGTTATGTAGGTAACAACTAGAATAATTAAAAATAAAAAGCTAAAAATTATTGTATCTGGGAAGGGGACTGAAGGTAGGGAAGGGGCAAGGCAGAGGTTGTTGCTTTTATACTTTGGTACTATTTGATTTTTTGCTGTATGTGTATAGCCACTTTGACAAAACTTACGAAGCTTGGTAACATTGGACATTTTATAGAAAAATAGAAAATCTATCCTATTCTGAAAAAATATACTAGAAAAAAGTCATTAGTTTTCTTTACAAATAATAACTAGAATATAGAAGATCCCAATTTAAATTGTAGAAACAGGGATAGGATATCTGAAAATAAACTTAAAAAGAAATGTGCAGGACCATGTGAGGAAAACTCTACTAATGAATAGAGCAGAAAATATTGTAAATATATTTAACTGTAACGTGGTCTCACTCAAAACCTACCAGCGTTCATTTTGGACCTTCATACACCTTTATTGAAGTTTATCTGGAAAAAAACCCTCAAGAATAACCAAGAAAACTGAAAAGGAAGGGTTGGGAGAGCAAGGGTGTGCTGCTTTACCAGAGAACAAAACATACTGTAAAACTGTACTTGTCAGACAAGTTACTGGGCCAGGAATAGTCAGAGGAGCAAACAGAGAATCCAAGTGTAGATGCTAATCCACATAGGACCATAGTATATGGCAACAGTGAGATTTCAGATCAGTGGGTGAGAGGATGGATTATTCATTAATGATGTAGAAACGGTTTACATCCATTTTTAGGTGGGGGCTGTATATGTATTTGTTTATGAGTATGACATCTACTTAGGATGCTTCCTTATTCCTTACACCAAAATAAATCTCAGATCGATCAAAGATTTGAACATTTAAAACAGTATAAGTATTAGGAAACATGGAAGAGTTTTTCTTTTTAAAAATCTTAGCATGAGGAAAGCATTTTAACTTAAAACCTAGAAGGTTAAAAGATTAATAAATTTGGCAACATAAAACCTACTGCACAGCAAAAAATCTGTAAATCAAGAGAATAAAAACAAAGTGGGAAGAAATTATTTTCAACATATAAAGGAACTGTTTTCAGTACCAACTTTAAAGCTCTTTTATACACATCTGCACACAGCAGCATATGTCTGTGGAGCTACTGGGGAGGCTAAGGTGGGAGGATTGCTAGAGCCCAAGAGTTTGAGAGTTAAGCCACATAGCAAGACCCTAACTCTTAAAAAATGGAAAATTTAAAAAGCTCTTATGCATCAGTTAAAAAGACAACCCAGCCGGGCACGGTGGCTCACGCCTGTAATCCCAGCACTTTGGGAAGCTGAGGCGGGCAGATCACAAGGTCAGGAGATCGAGACCATCCTGGCTAATACAGTGAAACCCCATCTCTACTAAAAATACAAAAAATTAGCCAGGCGTGGTGGTGGGTACCTGTAGTCCCAGCTACTCGAGAGGCTGAGGCAGGAGAATGGCATGAATCCGGGAGGCGGAGCTTGCAGTGAGCCGAATCGCACCACTGCACTGCAGCCTAGGCGACAGAGCAAGACTCCATCTCACAAAAAAAAAAAAAAAAAAAGACAACCCAGTAGAAGAAATGCAAACGATTAAGGAAAAAAAGAAAAGGAAAAATATTCAACTTTATTCATGCAAGATAAAATATTTTCACCTTTTAGATTGGCAAAAACTACAAAATTTGATAATAGCTGGTATTAGTGAAGGTATGAGAAAACAAGCCCCCTCCAAGACAGTTGGTAGGAGTATAAATTGGTTCAGAAATCAGTTTGGAAGTGTTTATCCAAATTAAAAGTTTACATGTTCTTTGACTTAGCAGTTCCACTTCTAGAAATAATTCTACAGAGAAACTCATTCAAGTGCAAAAGAGTGTTTATTGCTAGTAAAAGCAAGAAGCCAGAAACAACCTAAAGCTCACAGTTGGAGATTCATAAGGTAAATACAGTGCATATATGTGCACTGATAAAAGAAAAATGAACAAGATGTAGAGGAGTAAGTTATCATTTGCTTTAAAAGATTGTGTGTGCTTGCATATGCATAGAACATTTATGGGAAGATACTGAAAAATGTTTAACAGTACGTCTAAGAAATAGAACAGAAGTCTTCAGGGAATGGGTGGTAAGGAAGAGAGACTGTACTCTTCATAATATATTTGTTCTTAGTGCATGTATGTATTTTTTTAACCATGTAAATAGTGTTTTTTAATTTATTTTAAAACAGTATTTTAAAGTTTCTATAATGTAAATTTTTATTTGGTAAATCTAACAAATTAATTCCGTATCATGCCATCTCTAAAATCTTTTGGAAATTGCCTCCCCTCTGTCATGCTCATTAATAAAATAAGATTAAGAGTAGTAACCCTACTTACTTCAGAAAGTAGTTGTTTTTATTAATGGCATATGAAACCAATTTGCGAACCATAAACTAATATGGAAATATGAGGCATTCTAAGGACAGAGATGAAAATGAAAGGATATAGGGGAGAATAAAAGAAAGAGGAAAAGCAGAAAAAAAAAGGAAAAAGTACTCAGTTAGGTTCTGGGATAGAAGTCTGATGAGAACTTTTTGACATCCTGTCATTTATTTGAATGACTTGTTCCTCAAACCCAACTTGCACATTTCATGTTTTTTTATAGTTTTTTTTTCTGTTTTATAGCTGTCAGTTATAGTGATTGATATTTAATTAAAAAAACAAAGATATGAAAATTGTTTTATATTTTAATCTGCAAATTGCTCCATTAGGCAGATTTAATTATTTATGGATTTACTTACGGTGCTCCCAAATATCTTGTACCTCTTAATGTGACCATCAGAAAACTCGACTGAGAAACATTTGTATTATACAAAATGCAAAATACTTTCAGTATATTATTGCAAGTGCTTCTTAAAAACATATTTTGTAGTACTTGTTAAATGTGTACTTTTTAATGTCTTGTTTAAATTGGAAAATTTACCAAATGTTATCCATTTAAACATGCTTTATAACATATTAAATGTGAGTGCTTAATAAGTACTCTTAATTATACTGGTACTGGTATTGGAACCCAGTCCTAGTCAAGAGTCTAAATCTTCATCTCTGTTTTTCAGACAAATGTAGTAGGACATTCTTTAGGATGTACTTGGCATTCCTTGAGGAATTCTCCTGGTGAAAAGATCAACTTACTGAAAAGAAGCCTGCTTAGTATTCCAAATACAGATTACATCCAGCTGCTTAGTGAAATTGCCAAGGAACAAGGTTTTAATATAACATATTTGGATATAGGTATGATTTTTTTTTCTTTGGCTTTCCCAAGACATGTTTATTTACAAATGTGTTTGAGGAATGAAAATTTCTATTGTAATTTATTTTATTGATCAGGGATTCTAAGTATATATAATTACTAGACCAGTAATATATATAATTGATATGTCCCATTTTTGTGGATAGTAATAAGAGCTAACATCTATACAGTTATAACAGAAACAACAATAGCAAAGATAGAGTTTTACTATGTGCCAGGCATTGTTCTAAGATTACATGTATCTACTTACTGAATCCTCAGACTAACTCTATGAAGCAAATTCTGTTATCCTTATTTATAAGTGAAGAAAGAAAGGCACAGAAAGGTTGAGAAACTTGCCCAAGATCACATAACTAGTCAGTGGTAGAGCAAGATTTGGGGAAGAGTCCCAGAAGATACCCTGGCTGTTAAACTAGCTCTGCTGGGCGGCTGGGCAAATGAAACGGCACCTACATTTCTAGCACAAGTACCAAGTTTGTGGCGCCCAGACCTTTTCTCTCTACTTTGTCACTGTATGCTGATTCTGTGAGTTAAATGGAAACAAGTCAGTTTATAGTTTTATCCCTTCCCAGCCATCAACATCTGTATTTTCTCTAGCCCTTAATCATTTGGATAGACAGATATGGACAGATGGGAAAGCAAGTCAGTATGGATTTTCTTTTAATTCAATTTATAAAGCTAATTAGTTGTGTGTGTTTGGTGTCTTGATTTTGTTCTTTTTTTTTTTTTTTTTGAGACAGAGTCTTGTTTCTGTTGCCCAGGCTGGAATACAGTGGCACAATCTCAACTCACTGCAACCTCTGCCTCCCAGGTTCAAGCGATCCTCCTGCTTCAATCTTCCAAGAAGCTGGGATTACAGGCACCCACCACCACGCCTGGCTAATTTTTTTTTTTCCCCCGAGATGCAGTCTTGATCTATTGCCCAGGCTGGAGTGCAATGGTGTGATCTCAGCTCACTGTAACCTCTGCCTCCCAGGTTCAAGCAATTCTCCTGCCTCAGCCTCCCAAGTAGCTGGGACTACAGGTGTGTGCCACCATGCCCAGCTAATTTTTGCATTTTTAGAAGAGACGGGGTTTCACCATGTTGGCCAGGCTGGTCTCAAACTCCAGACTTCATGATCCACCCACCTTGGCCTCCCAAAGTATTTTTTAGTAGAGATGGGAGTTTCACCATGTTGGCCAAGCTGGTCTCAAAACTCGTGACCTCAAGTGATCTGCCCACCTCGGCCTCCCAAAGTGCTGGGATTACAGGTGTGAGCCACCATGTGTGGCCAAAGTGTCTTGATTTAACGTGTGAGAAATTTTATATCCTTATCCAACCACAGAGAGATGTGGGGACCTTGCTTGTCAGGGTCCCCTGACCCTGGGAAAGTAGGGCACTTAGGGGCTCAAAGAACTTCTGATATTCTCTGCTACTTTGGGATTGAAGGACGGGTCAAGTGCGTTGTCTTAGTAAACCAATGATGCAGAACCTGAGAAGTCAGTGCAGACAGATGGTTAGAGAAGGTGGCTGATGAAAAATTAAGCGGGTGTGGTGGCACATGCCTGTAGTCCAGGCTACTAGGGAGGCTGAGGTGGGGACAATGACTTGAGCCCCTGAGGTTGAGGCAGCAGTGAGCCATGATCGTGCAGCTGCTTTCCAGCCTGGGTGACAGAATGAGACTTGTCTCAAAAGAAAAGAGGCCAGAGGCCGGGTGCAGTGGCTCATGCCTGTAATCCCAGCACTTTGGGAGGCCAAGGCAGGTGGATCACCTGAGGTCAGGAGTTTGAGACCAGTCTGACCAACATGGTGAAACCCCATCTCTACTAAAAATACAAAAATTAGCCAGGCGTGGTGGTGTGCACCTATAATCCCAGCTACTCGGGAGGCTCAGGTGGTGGGAGAATCGCTTGAACCTGGGAGGCGGAGGTTGCAGTGAGCCGAGATCGCACCACTGCACTCCAGCCTGGGTGATAGAGCGAGACTCTGTCTCAAAGAAAAAAGAAAAGGTGGCTGATGAGAGACCATTCATCCAATAAATATTAGTATCTGCAGTTTGTTGAGGGTTTAGAATACAGAGATGAATGACCCATGTCATGAATAGAACTATGGAGGATTCAGAATCTAGGGGAAAAAAGGAAACCTGAAATAAAATTTTAGATTATGAATTAATGATGCCTCTGAAACATTTCTTCCCAGTTTTGAGAACTAAATAGTTCTTGTAGATATGGAAAGCAGTCTAAAAACCACAGTCTGTTAATTAGGCTAGTTTCTATGCGGCTACCTTCAAAAGAACCTAGATATTCTCCAAAGGAGATATACAAATGGGCTGGGCACAGTGGCTCACACCTGTAGTCCCACCCCTTTGGGAGACTGAGGCATGAGGATCGCTGAAACCCAGGAGTTTGAGACCAGCCTGGGCAATATAGTGAGAGCCTATCTCAAAATTTTAAAATTAAAAAAGAAAAATGACCAAATGACCAAAAAAAAAAATGAAAAGATGCTCATTGTCATTAGTCAATAGAGAATGCAATCAAAACCATGATAAGGTACCACTTGAAATCCACTAGGATGGCTATCATTAAGGAAATGGAAAATAGCAAGTGTTGGTGACAATGTAGACAAATTGGAACCTTGTAAGTTGCTGGTGGGAATATAAAACAGTTCAGCCTCTGTAGAATAAGCTGCTCAGTTCCTCAAGTGAATTGCCATGTGACCCAGCAACTCCACTCCTAGGAGTATAAATCAAAAACTGGTATTTAAACAAATGCCTATACACACAGATCCCTGTATGTTCATAGCAGCACTATTCACAAAAGCCAAAAGGGAGAAACAGCTCAAAACATCCATCAATGAATAAGTGGATAAACAAATTGTGGACTGTCCTTCCAATGAAATATTACTCAGCTGTAAAAAGAAATGAAGTTCTAATATATGCTACAACATGGATGAGCCTCAAGCAGGGGCTGGAGGGTCAGGAGAAAAGAACCTAGATACTAGAACTAGAAAGCCTCTTCACTCATTAAATAATCCCATTGTATCTGGATATTTTCCACTAAATAGAATATCAAAAATAACATTTGTATTATGTCCACTTTAAATAAGTTATACCGCACATGTTTGTTTCTTCCTCTTTGCCCTCATTTCAGCCATCTTTAGTAAGAGTGATTCATCAGTTGATGGGAAGAACGTTTGTTTCCTGGGTCAGGTATTGTTTTTAAAACACCATGACCCATTTATAGTATAAATAAAGAACTAGACTCTGCACAGACTTAAAACCTAAGAACATGAACGGACAACTCCATGAATACATACAATTATTATGTATCAATTTTAAAAAAAATTTTAATAGAAGTCACAAGGGAGGTTTTGCCTTGATCCAAGTTGTTCCTGGTTCAAATGCCTCCTGAAAATGACTTCCTAGTGGAAAATACAATCTCTCCAGTCCTTTAACAAATGGTTATTTCCCTTTTGAGAAAGTTACTGTATGGTTCAGTAATTTCCAAATAGTGTTCAACTAACCGTATTAGAATTGCCTTGGGAACTTTTTTTTTAAATGTAGGAATCAGCCGCCTGCAACCGTATATTTCTGATTGAGTGAGCTAGAGTGAAGCCTAGATATCTGTATGTCTTTAAAGCTGTCAGATCATTATGAAGTGTAATGTGTTTGAAAACTGCTACAGCTGAGCAGTTGTGGTTTTTTGTTTGTACAAGCAAAACAAAGATTGCGAGTGGTGTAGTATACTATGGATGCTTAAAAAGAAAGACAGTAATAAGAATTGTATTGTTTTTACAAAGGGATCCACTTTATACATATTGGACATTAATCATCATCCTTGAATGTGTCATTACAGATGAACTGAGCGCCAATGGACAGTATCAATGTCTTGCTGAACTGTCCACCAGCCCCATCACGGTCTGTCATGGCTCCGGTATCTCCTGTGGCAATGCACAAAGTGATGCAGCTCACAATGCTTTGCAGTATTTAAAGATAATAGCAGAAAGAAAGTAAATTTGGAGCAACTTAAAAAATCTTTCAGTAGCACATAAAAAGTTCCCTTCTGGCCCCTTCCCAAGTAAAACTTTAACCGTAGTGTTTGAGTTTATGTCGTGTTTCTAAATCTCTTCATAGATTCCATCAATACTTCAGATTTAATTATCTCCTCGTGGTTGTTATTAAGCTCTTTTTAATGGCTTCAACTTTGTATCGGTATATTGTATTTATAAACTTTGTACCACAAGACAGAGTGTAGCACCCATTTTACAGTGCCATGCACATCGGAGAAAGAAACTGCATGTTTGTTGTTGATGATGAAATAAAAATGCTAGCAACAGTCTTTCTTACTGGTGCTTAAGCTCTTTGCACAAAGCTTTATAAAGGGAATTCAAAGGAAGCCCTTTTGAATTAGAGTCTTGAGGGACAACACTAACAGGCCTTTATTAAGTATGATTGTTAAATTTCAGGGAACATGATTGGTCTGCTCTGTATTTGAATTCATGTAACAAAGAACTGTTATGATGGGATTCTGCTCATTTTATTAAAAAGCTACTGACTTGACTGTAGTCCTGTTCTTGTTAGCCATTGTTGTGAATATTTTAATGTTGATAATTCTGTTATTTACATATCTCTAATTTACTTTGAAATTCAAAGGTGAAAATAAAAAATGATGGCCTAAGCAAAATTTACAAACATACATGTAATGGGTTACTTCCTTACTTTCTCTTAAGCGTTTGCAACCTTGTATTTTTCTTTGACATAACCATACACAGGTGAATTACTAGTTTAAAAAGCATTTGACCACTCACGGTGGCTCATGCCTATAATCCCAACTCTTTGGGAGGCCAAGGTGGGAGGATCCGTTCAGGCCAAAAGTTCGAGACCAGCCTGGGCAACATAGTGAGTCCCCATCTCTACCAAAAAAAAAAAAAAAAAAAAACCCAATCAGGTGTGGTGGCACACTTTTAGTCACAGCTACTCAGGAGGCTGAGGTAGGAGGACTGCTTGGGCCCAGAAGATCAAAGCTGCAGTGAGCCAGTATCACACCACTGCACTGCAGCCTGGGCGATCGAGTGAGCCCCTGTCCAAAAAAAAAAAAAAAGCGTTAGAATTACCCAAAAACCCTTCCCAGTTTATTCAGTTCAGTTGCAAGAATGTTCCAAAGTGATGAGTGATGAAAAGGTTAGGAAATAAGTCTAATAAACAGATTTTAACCTTTAGAGTTTCCATATATCATCTTGTAACATCTCAAGTCTTCCATCTGTCAGTGCCGGCTTGTACTAGCTTTCTAAGTTAGGTGGAAGTCTCAGCTCTGTGTTTGGAGCTCAGGGAAAGCTTCATAGAGGTAGGTCTTTATGAATGAAAGTAGGTCTCATGTATTCATACAGAAGGAAGTATGTAGCAGGTATTTTTGTCTGGAAAAATACCTGGAATTCTTTGAGAACAAACTATAAAGGAAAACCAGTACATGTAACTTACTTTCAATTCTAAAGAGCACTTACCATAGTTCCATATTCTAAGTTCCATTTGTTAAACCATAGAAACAGGTGCTTTTTTTGGCAAGGTAAGGAATAGACTTAAAAGACTGGGAAAAAAGCTAGGCATAATAGGATCTTGTGACTCTTTAAAGATTGAACTAAGGTTTTAGTAAATAGTCTTGGATATGGGGGAGGCACAATGAACTCTCTGAGATGACATTAGACTTCTGCATACTGAAATCCTGACTTGGATAAATTAGGGGAAAGTTTCATAAGGCTGATGAAAAGGATAATATCATTTGGTTGTAGACAGTCCATATGTACTGATAAAATGAGGTCTGAGGATAAGGTGCCCAGAAGATAAAATTGCTGCTGCCTCCGCTTTCCCTGCTTCTGGCTCTGGAGGAAAGTGCATTCTTACACTGTTCAAATGTCACCTCTCAGATTATCCAGATTTTCTAGAGTTAGGGATTTTCTTGGACCATCAGGTGTATTCTTTAACACCATTTTGTTTAGTCCTCTGCTAAGGCTCTTAACCAATCTAATTAGTCAAGCTTGTTAAATATAGGTTAATTTCCCAAATAGGCTCAACAGGTAATTGTGTCAGTCATCTTCATAGTGTCAGTTCTAACACATAAGAGCATCCATTAAGTGATGTGACTTTAAAAGATGAGGATAGCAATAGTACAATATGACGATAATACTAATTCAATAAGTTATTGAGCACTAATGTGCCCAGCACTACAGCAGCCTCTGGGAATATGTTGGCCCATATTGTGTTATTTGATGAAGAGCCACTCCCCTGCTCTCAGGGTGTGCTGTGATATTCCACGCAGGTTCCCCTTCCCTACAGAGGATTTTGTTTTCTCACCTTAGCAGTGTGCACCCAACAGCCCTCAACTGTCAGTAGAATTGCCCTCTAACTGAAGAAAGCCACCTCATCTAAAGTCACACTTCCTTCTTGGGCCAGGCTGCATGCAAAGACTAGTCCCATTGCCCCATATTAGGACAATCTGAAAGACCATCCTAGCTTCAGAGTTCCCCTTAGTGTCAGCTAAAGCTGCCTTTGAGATTGCATCATAGTCCATATTCTTTCTCCACCTCGTGGAGCTTCCTTTCTTTCCACAGGTGGCAATCCTTAATAAATCTCCTACCCACTTACCTTCATCTGAGCATCTGTGATCTTGGTACCAGAAAGGTTGCAGGAAAGTAGGTGCTCCAGT
The DNA here is from genome assembly GCF_002776525.5 of Piliocolobus tephrosceles. NCBI lineage: Eukaryota > Metazoa > Chordata > Mammalia > Primates > Cercopithecidae > Piliocolobus > Piliocolobus tephrosceles. The sequence goes on along the minus strand of NC_045444.1, from coordinate 64,449,998 downwards.
GGGCTTTTGGGGCCGTTTATCTTGCCTTTTCACTTACAGGATGAGATTCTCCTCACTGGGGTAGGGAGAAGTTAACTACTAGCACACCCTGATAGTGCAGTTGTTAAAACTTTCACTAGTGGTGAACTAAGATGGCACGTCAACGCAAAGAAATGCACTGGCAGGCACAAAGATCAGGTGGGAAACAGTGCAGACAGTGGAACTGATGAGTTATTACTGAGCTAGATCGATACCTTGGAAAAAGATAACAGAAGGAGAATGGGCCAGGCATAGTGGCTCACACTTGTAATCCCAGCACTTTGGGAGGCTGAGGCAGGAGGATCCCTTGAGGCCAGGAGTTTGAGACCAGCCTGAGCAACATAGCGAGACCCTATCTCTACAAATTTTTTAAAAATTATCCATGCCCAGTAGCTTGTGGCTGTAGTCCTAGCTATTTCAGAGGGTGAGGCAAGAAGATCACCTGACCCCAGGAGTTTGAGGCTGCAGTGGGCTATGTTTGCACTAATGCACTCCAGCTTGAGCTACAGAGTGAGACCCTGTCTCAAAATAAAAGAATGAGAGTGATTAGTTGGTAATTAAAAGCTGAGTGTGGGATCAAGAGCAGTGGCTCATGCTTGTAATTCCAGTGCCTCAGGAGACCAAAAGGGGAGGATAGCTTGAGGCCAGGAATTCAAGACCAGCCTGGGCAACATAGCAAGGCCCAACTCTACAAAAAATTTTTTAAATCAGCAGGGCATAGTGGCATACATTTGTTGTCCTAGTTACTCAGGAGGCTGAGGCCAGAGGATAATTTGGGTCCAGGAGTTCAAGGTTACAGTAGCTTACTGTGCCAATGCACTCTCAGCCTGAGTGACAAAGCAGGATCCCGTCTCAAAAACAAACAAAAACTCAGCGTGAGGGCCAGAAAACCTCCCTTGTAGAATATCAGACTCTCAGCTCCTCAAGCCAATGAGGAGAGGAAGCTGAGGACCAGGCCCAGGACTTAATCATGAGAATAAAACTCCAAAGAAGTTAGGACCCAAACTAGGCCTACTGTGCTGTGGTCTACTGTGCTGTGGTCAGGACCCTGATTGGGAGAAAATGGAACGCTGACACAAGGGATGAAACCATCTGGGTTGATGCATCTGAAAAATCTTCAATCCTCAGGTTTCGAGAACCTTCTAAGGCTACAGAAGTGCCCCTCTCTTCTCTAATAAGGGCTAGTATGCTCCCTGTTTTGCTTGAAGACAATGAGCTGTCTCTCCAAGGACAAAACATACACTCCTCAGGATCCTCCCCAGCTTCCTCTCTTGGCAACTAAGCCAATTAAAAGAAAGTTAAACTGGCTGGGTGCAGTGGTGCATGTCTGTAATTTCAGTACTTTGGAAGGCCAAGGAGGGCGGATCACCTGAGGCCAGTAGTTCGAGATCAGCCTGGCCAACATGGTGAAACCCTGTCTCTACTAAAAATACAAACATTAGCCGGGCAAGGTGGTGCACGCGCACCTGTAATCCCAGTTACTCGGGAGGCTGAGGCAAAAGAATTGCTTGAACCCAGGAGGTGGAGGTTGCCGTGAGTCGAGATTGTGCCACTGCACTCCATCCTGGGCTAAAGAGGGAGACTCTATCTCGAAAATAAATAAATAAATAAAAATAAAAAATAATCACGACCCCTTACCCAATTTCCAGACCTGAGTCAGTTTTTAGATCCAGGACCATTAACTAAAGAAGAATCTGGGTCCCCAGGAGGAAGGACTATGTAATACCACAAGTATGCACAATAATGATTCCTCTAGTCCTTCTCCAAAGGGACTTACCGCCATTACTCAGGAAATCATACAGTGGTAAAAGGGGAATACTCAACATTTTGATATCTGTTGGACACAGAGTCTGAGTTAACAATGATACCACAGAACTGAAAGTCATTATATGCCCTTGATTACAGTAAGGGTTATGGAGGTTGAGTCCTAGGGAGTCCTGGCCCAAGTCTGGCTCACAATATATCCACAGACCCACCTAGTCCTTGAGTATATAATTGTGATAAATACACTTGATTAGTGACACCAGGTTTCTCGGTGTGTGCGGTAAGAGCTAACATAGTGATAAAGGCCAGGTGGCCAGGTGGAAACTTTAAAAGTTGACCTCTTCTCCATACCAATATAGTAAATCAAAAAATAATATTTCAGGGAATGGCAGAAATTAATGCCATCCTAAAATATCTAAAAGATTCAGGAAGGATGGTTCACATTGTATCTCCATTTAATTCACCAGTCTAGCCCCTCCAAAAATCAGATCGTGGGCTACCACAAATTTTATGAGGTAGTAGCTCCAATTTTATCTACAGAGACAGCTATAGGCATCTTTGTTAGAGCAGACCCACATGGCATCAGGTGGACTTCTGGTTCAAAAATGGCAGTGTAGATGCAAGCTGGCTTCATTTCCACACCAGAAAACCAAAAACAAATATACAGCACCGAGATGATCACCAACAATATCCCAGAACTCAGATACGAAGATGCGTCAATTCCTGGGGACATAGAAGTCAAAAAACTCTGAGCAGATGGTAAGAGAATCAGACTTTTATATCTGCAGTGCCCCTCCCCACAATCTGTCTGGCACCAAGTGTGTGGAAAACTTCCCCCAACTCACAGTTTCTACCATGGCAAAAGTGAGAAAAGGTAGACAACCCACCTCCCTGCCGTCTTGGATTCCCTGGAAGGAGACCTGTCCCCAACTCAGCCCATGGGAAGTATCATGAGTACCTGAGGGAAAAACATTACCAAGGACAACCAGAGACAAAGGGAGGAGGCAGGACTTCAATCCCCAGCCCTGGAAACTCTGCTCTGGAACTTGACCAAAGAAGATGCCAGATCAGAGTGGCTACTTAGCAGCAACAGCTGTAGGAGATGCATTCCACAGGTCCTCTTGGCACAAACCTTTAGCCGGCCTTTCACACTGCAGGATATCCCCTTTGGGACCTCCCCCATTTGAGAAGGGCATCACTCTGATGAGTTTCTAAAGCGGAGGCAAAGCTGGGCGTAAGGTGCCATCAAGTGCCAAAAAGGAGACAGTGATCTAGTGGGAAAATAAGACATTTAACAGATAAGTCACAAAGAATCTCTAAGCAAACATCGCCAATAGAAAACAAAACAATCAAGACAGAGAAGACTGGAATAAACAATCCTTTAGTGCAAAGATATGGACGTACATCCACAAGAAAAACAACAGCAATAGGTAACCATGACCTCCCCAAATGAACAAAGCAAGGAACCAGTGTCTGAATCTAAGAAAATGGTGATATGTGAGCTCTCTGACCAAGAATTCAAAATAGCAGTTTTAAGGAAACTCAGTAACCTCCAAGATAACACAGACAAGCAATCTATAAGTTTATCAGAGAAATTTAACAGATTAACAGATTAAGATACTTAAAAAAAAAAAAAAACAAAATTCTCATTACTGAGATATATTTGCTGAACTAAAAAAAAAATTAGACGATTTCAACCACAGAATGGATCAAGGAGAAGAAAAAATCGGTGAGCTCAAAGACAGGTCATTTGAAATTACACAGTGAGAGGGCAGAAAAGAAAAAAGAATGAAAAAGAATGAAGATCACCTACAAGATATAGAAAATTACCTCAAAAGACCAAATCTAAGAATAGCTAGTGTTCAAGAAAAAGCTGAGCAAGAGCAAGGGGTAGAAAGCTTATTCAAAGAAATAATAAAAATTTTTCCAAAACTTGAGAAAGATATAAATATCCAGGTATGAAGGTCAGAGAACACTAAACAAATTTGACCCAGATAAGACTACCCCTTTGAGAGGCACAGTCGAACTCTCTAAGGGCAAGGATGAAGAAAGGGTCCTAAAAGCAACAAGAGAAAAGACGCAAATAATACAAATTCCAATTCATCTGGCAACAGACTTCTCAACAGAAACCATACAGACCAGGGGCAAATGGGATGAAATTTTCAGTGTTGAAAGAAAAAAAAAATCTGCCACACAAGAATACTGTATCCAGCAAAGCTATTCTTCAACCATCAAAGCAAGATAAAGTCTTTCCCAGATAAACAAAAGCTGAGAGAATTCACCACCATGAGGCCCATCTTAAAAGAAATGCTTAAAGGGAGTTCTTCAATCCAAAAGAGAAAAAAAAGCACTAATATGCAAAAACAAAAACATTTGAAGGTATAAAACCCACTGATGAAATTAAGTACAAAGACAATCCCCAAATACTTCAATACTGAAATTGTGGTGTGTAATCCACTTATAACTCTAGTATGAAGACCAAAAGACAAATCTACCAAAAACAATAACAGCTACAGCAACCTGTTAAAAGATAAGCAATATAAAAATACATAAATTGAGACAACCAAAAGTCAAAATGTAGAAGGGATGGAGTTAAGGTATAAAGGCTTTTTTTAGTTTTTGGTTTTTTTTTTTTAATCTAAGATAAGTTGTCATCTCTTTAAGATGACTTGGTATATCTATGTTTTATGTAAGCCTCATGATAACCACAGTGTAAAAACCTATAATAGATACACTAAAAACGAAAAGCAACAAATTAAAACATATTCCAGAGAAAATCGCTTAACCACAAAGGAAGACAATAAGAAAGGAAGAGAGGAATTAGAAAACAAGCACAAAATGACAGTAGTAAGTCCTTACTTGTCAATAATAACACTGAATGTAAGGGGACTAAATTCTCCAATTAAAAGACACAGAATGGCTGAACAGATTTAAAAAAAAAAAAAGCCCTAAACTATATGCTGCTAACAAGAAACTCACCTCCGCTGTAATGACACACATAGATGGAAAGAGAAGGAATGGAAAAAAAAATCTATGCAAGTGGAAATCAAAAAAGATCAGGAGTAACTATACTCACATGAGATAAAATGGACTACAAGTCAAAGACTATAAAAACAGAAAAAGAAGGTCACTATATAATGACAAAAGAGTCCATTCAGCAAGAGGATATAATAATTTATATATCTATGCACCCAACACTGGAGCACTCAATTATATAAAGCAAACATTAATAGATCTAAAGGAAGAGATAAACTGCAATACTGTAATATTAGGGGACTTCAACAACCCATTCTCAGTAACAGATAAATCATCCAGACAGAAAATCAACAAAGAAACATTGGAGTTAAACTACATACTAGATCAAATAGGCCTAACTGACATTTACAGAATATTTCACCCAACAGCTACAGAGTGCAATGGTATCATCTCGGTTCACCACAACCTCTGTCTCCCGGGTTCAAGCAATTCTCCTGACTCAGCCTCCCAAGTAGCGGGGATTACAGGCATGCACCACCATGCCCGGTTAATTTTTGAATTTTTAGTAGAGATGGGGTTTCTCCATGTTGGTCAGGCTGGTCTTGAACTCCTGACCTCAGATGATCCACCCACCTCAGCCTCCCAAAGTGCTGAGGCGTGAGCCACTGTGCCCAGCCCAGAATACACATTCTTTTCTCATTCTCCAGAACAGACCATATTTCAAACAAGTCTCAACAGATGCAAAAAAGTAGAAATCACAACATGGCACCATGTATACAATATGCAGCTGTTGATCTGACAAATGCATCCTTTCTATCTCTATTAGAAAAGAGGATCAGAAACACATTGCCTTGGATCAGACAATAGTGAACACGTATAATCTTCTTAGAAGCATGTTAACTCTCCCAGCTTTTATTGTAATATAGTCTGAAGGACCAAGACCAGCTGGGCATCTTGCAGAACATCACTGATCCACTACATCAATTATACCATGTTAATTGGACCAGAAGAGCAAGAAGTAGATAATACATTGGAGCTATGGCACATATACTCCGAAGGTGAGAGATAAACCCTACAAAGATTCAAGGGTCTTCCACTGGTGGCTCTCTGGTGGGTCCACAGTCCAGGGTATGCCAAGATATCCCTTCCAAAATAAGCAATAAATTATTGCATTTTGTACCTCTCACCATAAAGAAGGAAGCATAGAAGAATGATAGGTTTCTACGGGTTCTAGAGGCAGCATATTCCATAGCAGGAAATACTTGCTGTTACCTATACACTGGATGACATAAAAGGCTTCCAATTTCAAGTGGGACCCAGAGCAGAAAAGGGCTCTGAAGCAGGTCTAGGTGGCAGTTTTACCACTTGTGCCATACCACCCAGCAGATGGTGTTGTATTAGATATGTAGGAAAAGATTCTGTATGGAGTTTATGAGAAGTCCTAATGGGGAAAAATCACAATGCAGACCCAAGAGTCTGGCCATGCTATATGTAGCAGAGAAGTAAACACCTTTCAACAAATAGCTACTGACGTGCTACCGGGCTTTTATAGAGATATAGCACCTGACAAAGGGATGCCAAGTGGCCATGAAGCCAAGACCAATGATCATGAGCTGGGTTCTATACATGTAGAACACAAACATAGACAGACGGTACAGTATGTTACATTAGCAAGCAGCCTAGACTCCCATGTCTCTACCACTGTTGCACCAGTGTCTCTCCCTTGGCTTACATTTATTGCCACTGATCCCATATGACCAGATGATGAAAGAGGAAAATGCATGAATTTGACTCACAAATGGGTATATTTTGGCAAACAAAACAGATGGTGGCTATGTTACTGTGCCACTCAGGGGTGGACCTGAAAGTCAGTGATAAGGGAAAATCCTCCCAAAGGGCAGACCTTTGAGCAGTGTACTTTGCCGTCCATTTGTGTAGAAAGGGTCTCAAGGTTAGAATATACATGGGCGGTGACAACTGGCTTGGTCATAGGATCAGGGTCCTGAAAACAGAGAGACTAAACTATTGGGAACAAACAGATTTGAGATAAAAATGGTGGATTGGGCACATGAGAGTGGGCACAAAGTGTTAGGAGCTTTGTACTGCATTTGATCTATACCACCAAGTATCCATAATAGAAAAGGCCCTGAACAACCAAGTCAGTATCAGGACTTGGCCAGTTAATAACACCCAGCATCTGGCATTGGAATAACTACTGTGGCAGGATTGGAGGCTAATAGACCTAACAGGATGGGCGCCTATACACTGAGGCTGATTTCTTACAATCACTACTAAATTTTCAGCCTGCTAACAACAGAGACCAATGCTGCAATACTGAGTGCCTATTCCTCAAGAAGACCAATCAGCCACTTGGTGGCAAGCTGACTTACAATGATCCTAACAAGAGGCAGTGACTCATTTTGACAGGAATAGACACATATTTTCCATGATTCTTCTTTTCTATCTGCAGGGCATCAGCCAGCATCACGGAGGGCTTTCAGAGTGTTTGAACTACCTCATGGGACCTGTTTTATAGCAAAGGAGCAAAGATTGTGGGCAAATGACCTCAGCCTCTGCTTGTCATATTATTACATGTTGCATCACCCAGAAGCCTCTGGCCTGATAGAATAATTAAATAACTTGTTGAAGGCATACATAACACGAACACCATCCTTTAAGATGAAATGTACACTTTAATGGTCTTTCTGTAGGGCTGTGTTCTCAATAGGTAGAATACATGGGTCCAGGAATCAAGGTGTAGAAGCAGGAATGGCCCTGCTTTCTATCATTCCCAGTGATTCTCTTGGGGGAAATTGCGCTTCCTGGCTCCATAACACTGGGCCCTGTCATTTAGAGGTCCTGCTTCCTAAAGGTGAAACACCTCCACCAGCAGATGTAGTTTGCTGTTCAGTGAGACCCAAGAAGAGACTCATTGGTCTCATTGAACTATGAGCTACATCTGCTGACTAGGTACTTCAGGTTCCTTGCACCAAGAAAGTAGCAGGCAAAAAGAGGAGTCACATCCTAGTAGGGATAATGGATCTTATCATAAAGAGGAGGACTATGGTTACACAGTTGGAGGAAGGAGGAAAATGTTGGTACCCAAGTAGTGCATGGATGCACCTCTTGGTATGCTCTTGCCCAATTTTTATTGTAAATGGACAGTGTAGCAGCCATTATCAGCAGCCATTATCATTATCCAGCCTAAAAAGATTATGGGGACCAGGGACTCTGAGCCTCTGAGGATTGAGGGCTGAGTTTTATCACCAGGTAAGTCGCTGAGACCAGCTGAGAGTGTCACTGCATCCAAGGTCACCCCCATCTTTGAGTTCCCTGAACTTCTTGCTCCAATATGGGACACCAAAAGGGCCAAACAGCTTCAAAGTTTCCCATGGGGTCAGCTGAGAACACTGTTGACACTGTATCACAACCCAAGTCCTCCTTCCACCTAATCGTCATTTCTTCCCATTCCTTTCACAGATGATGATCACGAAAGCATTCCCTAATAAACCTGCTGCCCACTGTCTCCTGAGTCTGCTCCCTGAGAGTCCCACCTGAGATACGGAGTTATAGTTTAGTGAGAAAAGATGGTAAGAATATCATATAAATCACGTAATCTAAGATATATAAAATTACAAGCCAGCATTTGAGATACCCTGGATTCTCTTCAGATCATGTATCTTTTCCCTTTTATTAGAATTTCTAGAGTTAGGACAAATTATGAGTTTGTAGCCAGTTTTTTCTTTGCTTTTTATTTTTGGCAGGGTTGCTAATGGTTTGGATATGGTTTGTTTGTCCCTTCTCCTGCAAATCTCATGTTGAAATTTGATTCCCAGTGTGGTGGTGTTGGAAGGTGGGGCCTAGTGGAAGGTGTTTGGATCATGGCGGCGGATCCCATATGAATAGATTAATGCCTTCCCTTAAGTGTGAGTGAGTTCTCACGCTATTAAATCCTAAAAGAGTTGGTTGTTAAAAAGAGCCTGGCACCTCTCCCTAACCCCTGCTTCCTCTCTTGCAAGTGATCTCTGCACACACCAGCTTCCCTTTACCTTTGCACGAGTGGAAGCAGCCTGAGACCATCACCAGATGCAGAAGCCCAATCTTGAACTTTCCAGCCATCTAAAATCAGGAGCCAAATAATATAAAATACCCAGTCTCCAGTATTTCTTTATAGCAACACTAAACAAACTAAGACAAAGTTTCTGTAGACGGTGTATGTGCTGCAATGACAAAAATATTTGCATTTTCAAAAGATTTATTTCAACATTATCCAAAACAATATGTAGGAAATGAAATAGAAATTATGCTAATTTGAGGACAATGTCCACTGTGAGTAATGCTGCATCTAGAATAACACTGCATCTCAAGGTCCAAAGAAGTTAAAAAACATGAAAGAGCCCATATTGTAATATGAGTTCTAAAAAGGATAGTTTCATGAAAGTTTCAGAGTATTATAACTAAGCAGCAGCTCTTACTACATTGAGAAAATGAATTTCTTTTAAGGCAATACATTATAGCTTTACCTGAAAAATTGTGAACTTGTGGAAATTACTGAAGATGTGGTCTACTCAGAACATTTTACAAGCTTGACAACATATTCAGAATTACTAGCTTGACAATATACTGAGATAGCGGATCACGATGGCTTTCTGCCACAAACACAGCTGATACCAAAAAGGAGACGATAATAACAAGCCAAGTCTTACATTTCTTGTAATTAATTTATCATTTTCTGATTCTTCATTTCCCTTAATAATTTTTTTAGGTCAAGACTTATCAAAAAGGTGATCTGCAGAGAACAGTGTGTAGTGGAGACCTGATAGCTATTCAGTCAATTTGAACATTAGAGAGGGCAAAGTAGATGGATTGGAATATGTGGGTATTTTTGCTTCACTGCTTGGGCTGAGGCAAGAGTGGGACATTGTGGAGAGAAGACCTGAATAAACTAGTTTTTCTATCTATGCTAATCTGAATGAATGGATAGCTGTCACATGTTTATAGCATTCCGTTCTAATAGATACAATAGAGGTTTGAAAAGTATTTACATATATCTCACCAAAAAAAAAAAAAAAAAGGCAGAAGACAGAGAGAAACTGTTTTCAAGCGTATGAGCTAAAACCAAAGAAAGGCTTGGACTCACAGATGTCTCCAGTTACAATGTTTTAAAATAAGATGAACGATTGGAGCTCATTTAGATGGTAGATTAAGAATTAGATAGTGCAGTAAATGCTGGGTTCTATTACAAATGTTTACATTTTTATTTATGAGCTTGTGCTTTCATTCTGGTGCAATCTCCATTATGGCCAGATGGGTGTGTTACTGCACAGGATTTATTTGAAATTCAGAAACTGATAGTACCTATGCCTGATTGCTTGGTTTATTTTATTCATTTTATCTTATATTTCTAGTTAAGAAAGGTAGTGTTAATGGCTAAAGAAAGCAGGCTAAGGATTTAATATTTTGTTCATGCACTTAATAAAGGACTTAAGCAAATGCTTTGTTTTTATTTGCTAATAGTAGGATGGTAATACAAATTAGTGTTAATAAGGAATATCAACTCACTTGATGGTGCTTGTGTCCTATTAATCATCTTTTGCTTTGAAACACTGGGCTAGGAACAAATTCATACTGAGCTTTAGGATTTTAAAGAATAATTTAGCTAGACTTTATTAAGGATTGACTATGTTACCTGACACTGGACAAAACATTTTACATGCATATATAAAGCCATTTTTCTAAGAAGCTGTACAGTACAATAATTAAGTGAGCATCTCTAAAGATAGATTGCCTAGGTTTGAATTCAAGCTCCATCACATGTAAACAGCTGTGTGATTTGGGGCAAGTTGCTTAACCTTTCATTTCCTCAGTTTCCTCATCTCTAATTTAAAGGTAACTGACTTCTGCTTCCAAACGTGGTATAGTAACAGGTGTGGGCTAGCGCTCCTCTCACTGCAAACAACTTTAAAACTGGACAAAAGACAGAAGGCAGCTCCTTTCAGACATTATACATGATAAAGAAAAAATTATTCAATGAGGCAAGGTGCAGTGACTCACTCCTATAATCCCAGCACTTTAGGAGACTGGGGCAGGAGGATTGCTTGAAGCCAGGAGTTTGAGATCAGTCTGGGCAAATAGTAAGACTCCATCTCTACAAAAAATAAAAATAAATAAAAATATTAGCTGGGCTTGATGGTACCCTCCTGTAGTCCTAGCTACTTGGGAGGCTAAGATGGGAGAATCACTTGAGCCCAGGAGTTTGAGGCTGCAGTGAGCTATGATCATGCCACTGCACTCCAGCCTGGTGACACAGTAAGACCCTGTCTTCTGGGGAAAAAAAAAAACAGAAATTTTTAAAATGATACTTGTTAAAGCACAATAAGGCAGATTTTATTTAGGACTATCTCAAAAGGTACGGGGACCTGTACAATGGGATTTAGCAGTAGGGGAAAGAGGTTAGGTTCAGCTGTGAATATAGCATGGGCAAGAAGGAATTTATAGACAAGGGGCAGAGTGGTGGCAGTGGATAGAAAATTACTAAGAGGAAACACCAAAGGTAAGGGGAATTCTGGCTAAACCAACCAACCTAACAGGATTGTTGCTGAAGTCAGGCCAGATTAATCAGATGTCACCTTTGGGATGGTAGAGGACGAGGAACCCAATTAGATATCAAGGGTGATCAGATATCAAAAGTGGGGATTCTTGCTAACCCAACTAAGCAGGGTTCTTGCTACAACTGGCTTTTACATTGAAGTGCACAGCTGGGCTTAGGAGAAGCCTTAGGAGCCTGATTAAAGTTTGACCAAGTAAAGAATCTTAGACAACAGCACAGGCTGCTAACCTGACAGAGGAGAAACACATGAGTTGATCCCTCTGGTGGCCCTACATTTCTGCTCAAGGGCCCATTTTGGACTGCAGAATGCAGAAGTGAAGTTCAGAAAGACCTCAGGGATGCTGAGTTGCCTAGAGTAAGTAGGGCAGAGTGCCTGAGGATAAGAAGTGGTGTAGAGAAGGAACTACAGAATCCTCCATAGGGATTCCCCTGAAGTCTTTAGCCAAATATAAAGCTGTGCATGTGCAGAGTAAGATTCTGTGAGGGCCAGCAGAGAACAGTTACCACTGAGGAGTGACAAGCTGAGTCAAGATTCCACAAGTCCTCCAGTGCTGGAAAACAAAGGTGATCAGCATGGTCCAGCAACACATGTTCTGATTATGTGTCACATTTTCCTGCTTTTCTGATTCTCTTACATTTTGATAGATTATATGTTGTACATTACAGATTCTACCTTGTTGTGAATCAACACTTTGTTGTCTTCCTTTAAAGAGTATTGAGTTTTTTTCTCACAGTTAATTTACTGATGGATCACATTGATTCTTATAGAAGGGGTATTTTAAAAGCTTTGTTAGCATGGGTTTAAAGTAGACCCTTTCTAGAGACTAAAGCAGCCCTATTCTTCAAGTATGGCTCTTTCCACAGCATTGCAAGTCACAAATCCTGCCCAGATTCAAGAGGTGGGCCCAACTTTTCATGGGTAGAGTTTAAAAAAATCACATTGTAAAGGGTCTGCCTACAGGGAAGGATTGGAGAAATTCTTGCAATGGATCTACCACAGTTCATTTCAATCTGTTTCTTCTTCACTACCCGCATATTTCTGGTGCCAAGCAATAGGTCACATTCACATCATAGTGTGACCTCTGGCCCTGCTTTTACGTGTAGGGTGTAGGTGAACCTGCACAATCACTAGTAGGAGTATTCCTAGAAACCATTGCAACGGTGGGATGACCAATATTTAACTATACATGGATGTGACTACAAACCACATACATATATCCCATTAAACCCAAACTCAATGTAGTCTCAACTCAATTTATCCCTTGCCAAATTCCAGAAATGCCTGTGATCACTCAAAAACTTTAAAGTTGGGGGCTGTGCCTAACCAGAGCAAGGAAGGGTACTGGGATGGGAGACAAGAGGGAAGTCAGAGTGGGAAGAGACAGCAGGTCTAATTGTCAAGGGCCAAGCTTGGTTCCAGATTGTTGAGGAGCCAGATGTCAGAAAAGCAGTGAAGACAATAAGCCAATATGAAAGGAAGGGTCAAGTCTTTAATCCTATGCTGTGATAGAATGGCACCAATCCAGGGTCAGGTGGATCAGCACAGCATTGCTGAGGGAATGCCTGAACAAAAGGCTCCTGCAGTTTTATGGATCCAGGGCCTGGGATGAGGAGAAGGTGAAGGGCTTGGAGTGGAAAAGTGCTTAGTACTGAGTCCGAGTGGGGAAAAATGTCTTCAAGCTTCCTCCTCTCCTTCGATAAGGAGGTCTCTGCAGAAGTCCTCGAGGAAGCTCCCCCTCTACATAGAGACCTCCAAATGGACCCCATAATGATTTGGTCCCTCTGAGTCACTGTTCTCTGGCATCCTTAATTCCAATATTCTTCACATCACATGAACTCTTTGAGCCTCAGTTTCCTCACCAGTAAAATGGGGATAACCTGCTCTACCTTCCTCTCAGATTAGAAAGATGAAACGAGATAATAAATGTGCAAATGCTTTGAAAACCTTGAAGATGCAAAAATGTAAGCCATTTTCTCCTTACAAAGTTATGAAATTGAGGTGGCTACCTCAAATAGAAAATTCCCTCTGTAACATTTCAACTTCACAGGCTTTAAGAGATCAGCTAAGTAAAAAAAGCAAATGATTTACCCAAGCACAGGATTCCAAGGTTATTTATGGCATTCTCTGAATCTCTGTAGTACTTCCTGTTGTTACAATCTGTCCTGCATTGTCTGATGATGGCCTTTTATCTTAAATGATGCTGAGACTTTTTGTTACTATTACATCGGCACTGTCTGAAAAAAATATAATGCAAATCATATACACAATTTAAAATTTTCTAGTAGCCACATTCTTCGAGAAAAGAAACTAATTGGGTTATATTTTACTTAAACTGTCAAAAACATGATCATTTTAACATGTAATAAATATAAAAATTATTAATGAGATATTTTACATTATTTTTTACGTACATCTCTGAATTCCAGCGTATATTTTATATTTTACATTTATAGTACATGTCTTTTTTCTTTTTTTTTTTTTTTTTTTGAGACGGAGTCTCGCTCTGTCGCCCAGGCTGGAGTGCAGTGGCCGGATCTCAGCTCACTGCAAGCTCCGCCTCCCGGGTTTATGCCATTCTCCTGCCTTAGCCTCCCGAGTAGCTGGGACTACAGGCGCCCACCACCTCGCCCGGCTAGTTTTTTGTATTTTTTTTTTAGTAGAGACGGGGTTTCACCGAGTTAGCCAGAATGGTCTCGATCTCTGGACCTCGTGATCCGCCCATCTCGGCCTCCCAAAGTGCTGGGATTACAGGCTTGAGCCACCGCGCCCGGCCAATACATGTCTTTTTTCTTTTTTTTTTCTTGGAGACAGAGTCTTGCTCTGTTGCCTAGACTGGAGTGCAGTGATGCGATCTCAGCTCACTGCAACCTCTGTCTGCCGGGTTGAAGCAATTCTCCCACCTCAGCCACCCACGCCCAGCTAATTTTTCTATTTTTAGTAGAGACCGGGTTTTGCCATGTTGGCCAGGCTGGTCTCAAACTCCTGGCCTTAAGTGATCCACCCACCTTGGCCCGGCCTTGCTGTCACTGACTTTGTAAGGAGTTTCTGCAAATGCTTCTTCAGACTTTTCCCACATTTTTAAAAACCCCTATTTATATTAATACTTAGTTGCAATTTCTTCCACTGTCACAGAGAACAGAGACTTTTGATTTGCTCTTTCCACCACAGAATATTACTTTAGGATTTGCTCTTTCCACCACAGAATATTACTTTAGGAAAGCATTCCATCAAAAAATATATAAGGCGCCTAAACTGTGCTATAATCTTAAGCATTACAGGGACTCAGAATGAGGTCGTTAAAGTAGTGTTTTCCAAAGTGTGTTCCGCGGAGCTAATCCCACATTCAGCGTATGCAACTTGGTGTTTTAATTTGTACCCTAGTGATCTAGTCTTATTCCTTCTGGGTACATATTGCATCACATCTTTAAACACATTCGGCTTGTCCGTACTACCTGGGTCCGTACTACCAGCTTCTAGAATGGTGCTGTATACGCAGGAGTTCCTTGAGCTTCGCCTTCCAGCTAACAACAAAATCAGCAACTGCCTTTAACCACAGCAACTTCAGTCCGTTGGTCACTAGGGGGAGACACACATGTGGTGGGCCTCTCCAAGCTCCTCAAATCCCGCCAGAGTCGCCCACTGTATACATTCTGCCCAGCCAAACCACACCCAGTCTTAGGAAGAGGAAACTGCCATCCATTTCATGCTACTGTGGCCGGCGAGCTCAGAGTGGAATCATTTGCAGAGCAGCTCCTCCAAGAATAACCAAGCTTAGATCTAGCTGATCAATGATTGAATTTACAGTAAAACTTGACAGAATAAAACTCCCTTCGGCTTGTCCGTACTACCTGGGTTTGCAGAAATAACGCTTTTCCTTAGCATTTAATTTGGGGACCCGTAAATATAACTGCTTTTTAGATGCATTCCATAATCTTCAATCAACTTACTGCAGTAATAAAAGATAATTAGGTTAATATAAACTGCTCCAAGGGGTTTCTGATCAGACTGAATTTTATTTCATTTGAAATGAAGTTAGTGCTTAATTTTGCAAGTTAAATAATCTTGACTTTACTCTGAATAGTGGCCTTACATGAAGGAAAATTTCCTTTTCATACATGTGAGAAAGAAACTGTTTCTTACACTCATATTCACGAGTGTGACCGTTAGTCCAAGTTGAGGCAATTAACATATTTAGGAAGAAAAAAAACTTCCTCACAGAAGGATTGGCATTGGCCCTTCTGTACAGTAGTGAAAAGTCTGAAGGAAAAACCCTATTGACACCACTTTCTAGCCAAATGCTACAGGACGGTATCAATACTTACTGTACTGAGTGGGCATTTATTTACTTATTTCACAGTGAAGATTTCTTTTCTGGAAAATTCCTCATAAGAAAACTGAAATTCAAGCTCCTGCTCGTTCTTCCGCCACCGCTACTGGATGCTGCTTTTTGTGCCCATAGCGTCCTCTGCCCTAAGCAAAAGCTGTTAAATGACGGCGCCGGCGCTGACGTCAGCGAGCAGGGCCGCTAGGCCCCACCAGGTAGCCACTGAGGCCTCCCCTCGGCCCTGTAGGGGGCTGTGCGGGGCGGATGGAGGCTCCCAGGCGAGGGAGTCCGGGAACCCCTAAAGACCCTTTAGGAAGTGGGGTACGGAAAACCAAGCACGAGCAAGACGCCCCGGGCGGCTGTATCCCTGCTCCGGCTAGTTCAGAGGGAGCGGGCGCCGCGGCCATCCCAGAGCGAGAAGGACGGCGGCGCGGAGGAGGGGATTGGGAGGGGTGTGGGCAGCTCAGAGGCGCGGGAGCTGGGAGCACCGCGAGGCTTAGGAACTAAAGTGCTTGTGTGAATCTGCACCGGGTAGGGGATGAAGGGAACAAGGGTTTGGGAGGAGACAGATACAGTTTAGAAATTGCAGGGGGCGGGGCAAGCCGGGCGCGGTGGCCCACGCCTGTAATCCCAGCACTTTGGGAGGCCAAGACTGGCTGATTCCCTGAGGTTGGTAGTTCGAGACCATCCTGACCAACATGGAGGAAAAAAAACCCGTCTCCACTAAAAATACAAAATTAGCCGGCTGTGATGGTGCATGCCTGTAATCCCAGCTACTTGGGAGGCGGAGACAGGAGAATCGCTTGAACCCGGGAGGCGGAGTTTGCAGTGAGCCAAGATCATGTCACTGGATGTTATTTGTTAATTTTTTGATGTATACTGCAAGATCACACAAGAAATGAAGCTATTAAGCCCAGGTATTGGGCCCTTTATAAAGGTGTTTTTCATGGTGAATGGGTAAATATATCTCTACTTTGTATGCATATTAACCCTATGTGGCCTTGAAAGGAGAGATCCTCCCTTAGTTTTCCTCCCATTAGCCTTATGTGAGAGCTTTTTTTCAGAGACATGCAGCCAGGAATATTGATTCCAGCGGCAGTCATTGCAGTGGAGAATTTGGGGTTTGAATCACAGAAGACAGAACTAGATAAAATCCTAGATGTTACCTCCAATCCCTTCATTTAAAATTTTGAGGTTATCCAGGCCAGGTGCAGTGGCTCACGCCTGTAATACCAGCACTTTGGGAGGCGAGTGGATCACCTTAGGTCAGGAGTTCGAGACCAGCCTGGCCAACATGATGAAACCCCATCTCTACTAAAAATACAAAAATTAGCTGGG
>NC_045444.1:64429523-64432867 GCF_002776525.5 Piliocolobus tephrosceles | reverse complement strand
AAAAAAAAAAAAAAAAAAAAAAAAAAAAAAAAAAAAAAAAAAAAATTCAGGTTACCCAGATTAAGAGAATTGATAGTTAAGACAGACCAAGAGTAATCACTTTTAGACATCTGTAGACCCTAGTTATTGGGGGTGCTGGACTCTTAACACTTTTCCAAGAAAAGGGGTAAATCTTGTGTTTCTTAATTCGGAAGGAAAAAAAAAATCTGCCACTTGCAATTTGGCATGGGCCAGAGGCAATACTATCAGTTATATGCCTCTACAGTGTGATATGGAGTGATATACATGGAGAGAATCTGTGCTATATTTTACGGTTTACTGTTTTGGGGAAATGAGGCCTTTGACATACAAGGTAATTATTGTTGGGGACTCTGCTCAATAGGAGGCCATCACCTAGGCCCCATGCCAAAGGGAAAGCTTGTAAACTCCCCTTCCCTGGAAGGCTGATAATTTGTAATAATCATGACCTGGATTACTTGGTCCTGCTGGGTCCCAGCTTGTGAGATTCTTTCTGATCAAAGTTACCATCATGGGCAAACTGTGGGTAAACAGGTTTTAATCTCTGTGTTTGTAAAGTTCTGTTATCCTGGTCCAAGAGATTGGCAGTCTATAACTTCCTTTTTTTTTTTTTTTTTTTTTAACACAAGCATGAAATTAACACTTTTTGCTCTAAACTAAATACAGATTCACAGGAAGTTGCAAAGGTAGTTTGGAGATGTCCCTGTACCTTTCACCAAGTCCTTCAGTGGTTACATCTTACATAAATACAGTGCAATCTTAAAACAAGAAAATTAACAACAGTACAACATGGATATAGATAGATGTCATTTTTTTATTCAAAAATTTTACTTGGGGTAAAATATACATAACATAAAATTTACCATCCTAGGCCAGGCACAGTGGCTCATGCCCATAATCCCAGCACTTTGGGAGGCCAAGGTGGGGGCAGATCATGAGGTCAGGAGTTCGAGACCAGCCTAACATGGTGAAACCCCGTCTCTACTAAAAATACAAAAATTAGCTGTGCATGGTGGTGCTCACCTATAGTCCCAGCTACTCAGGAGGCTGAGGCAGGAGAATTGCTGGAACCCGGGAGGCGGAGGTTGCAATGAGCTGATATTGCTCCATTGCACTCCAGCCTGGTGACAGAACAAGACTCCATCTCGGGGAAAAAAAAAAATTATCATCCTATTTTTAGGTGCACAGTTTAGCAGTGTCAAGTGTCTTGTTTTTCTAAGACCACCAGAGCGAGCACAAAAGAACCAGCAAGTAGGCAAAGGTCAGGCGCAAAACTGCTAGTTTATTTTAGCAACCTAAGGTGTGGAGAAGAAGTCTGTAGGCCTCCGGCAAAGAAGGCCGGCAGAGTTCCCCTCCCCCAAGCTCTCGGAGGGAGTTCCGACATCCCGACAGGACTGGGAAGCTGGGAAGTCCTCCGGGCTGTGAGAAGGCCGCGTGGCTCAATGGCCAAGAGTGGCTTTTCTAGGAGTGGGAGGGCAATAGGCGGGGCACGGGCATGTCGGGGGGCGTTCTGCAGGTGCGACCAGGTAAATCTTGGTCTCTTCGGATTGACGGATTGACGTCACCTGGCGCATGCCCAGTTGATCTGCACCTTCCCGGGTCGCCGGCTGCATTTTCGCGCGCGGGAAGAGTTGGGGGGGGGGAAATGAAGAACCCGGAAGTGCACCATCTTGCCTCCGTTCGTCCAAACAGTCCAACCTTTTATTGATAATAGTGATAAAGGGGCGCTGTGGTCTGTCTGGCTACTTCCTGCTGTTAAGGGGCGTCGTTAAGGTCAGGGCCCATGGTTGGTATTTGGACGCACGGATGAAAAATAAAATAAGGCACAGTATTAGTATAGGAATGAGGAATGGAAGCATTTGTTGGCATATGGGCAAAACCCAGAAGGATAGTCCTGGCAAGGTTGGGGAGTATGAGATAGTTAAGAAAATTTAGTAAGTTTGAGGCGAGTGGGGGAAAGCCAAACTGATTTCCACTGATTGCTTTCGGTAGGGGCCCTTTTTAGTTGGGAATGAGGAAAGAGTGCGCAAAGTACTTGTTGGCCAGGCAGCAATTAAGGATTGGAGTTTTTCGTGGAGTGGATGGCTTTCCACTTACTCCTACTACAGAGATATTGGATGGAAGGCTAGGTCCAGAGAAGGACGGCAAAACAGAATAGGTAGCCTCGCTGTTGGTTAAAAAATTGTCTTACCCGCTACCAGGAGAGTTACCTGCGTCTTGGCGAGGGTGATGGGGGTCCCCGAGTCTCGGCACCTTCAGTTGTCATCGTCCAGATGTAGGAGCTGGAAGGAGCTCCCAGGATCCTGGGAAAGGGGGTCACGTAGAGGCGCGGCACCTGTTCTCAGGGTGGGGCAATCAGACTTCCAGTTTCCTCCCTGCTGGCAAGCAGGGCAGGGGGTTGCTGGTGGACGAGGGTTAGGACATTCACTGGCCTAATGTCCTGATGCCTTGCACTTATAGCAAGGCTGCGTTGGGGCTCGGGGACCTTGCGGACACCTGTTGGCATAGTGTCCTGCCTTGCCGCACTTATAGCAGGCAGGCTCCTTTTGTAGCCTTGGAGTCTGCGGAGTATGTGCTCTCTGGCCTCGGGTTACGACTGGGCTGTAAAGCCGCTGCTAGGAGCTGAACCTTCTGTTCAAGGCAAGCTTGCCGTCTCCTCTCTGGAGTTATAGACCTTAAAGGCTAATTTAACTAGGTCTTGTATTGGTGTCTGAGGACCATCCTCTACCTTTTGAAGTTTTTACGAATGTCAGGAGCTGATTGAGAAATGAAATAAGACGCTCAATTTTGGAAAGATCGGCCAATGAAAAAGGGACATGTACTCTGACTACCCCCCGCCCCAGCCACCTCTCGCAAAGGTGCTAACACTGTAGGAGGATGTGGGCAGAGATAGGGGACTCAAGACAGCCAGTTGGGGGCCCTGAAGGAGGCACGGGACCGAGTGGATTACTAGTAGATGAGGAGGAGGATGGAGGAGTCTGGATGGGGGGAGGAGGAGGAGTCTGGGCAGGAAGGGAGGGGGTGGAGAGAAGGAGGAGAGAAGGAGTATAGGGACGAGAGCCTAAGGCCCAAAAGCTTTGTATGTAAATTTCGGACCACTTGCCTAGCCTCCGGCAGAAATTGCTGAGGTCATCACGCCACAGTGAAAAGGAAAATTAACCGTTTCCTCCTAAGGTCTTGTTTAAGCTGTAAGGTTTTTAAATTGGCTAGGAGGCACCCTAAGGGGGTGCTCTTTGGAAATTTGAACTGGGGGGTTTCCCATTTGTTTCCTCTTTACTTACACAATGGACACAATGGAAATGGAAGTGGATCTCTGCCTGGCTTCA
>NC_045444.1:64424616-64429513 GCF_002776525.5 Piliocolobus tephrosceles | reverse complement strand
GCGTCCTTTGGAACCAGCAGAGACAGACTGGAGGCTCTTGAAGCCAAAGTGGAGAGTACCTTCAGGCGGACGTCTCCGTCCTGAAGGGGTCTCCCGAGCCACTTGGTGGCTCAAAATGGACCTCGGACCTGCACAGGATTTCTGGCCGAGGGAGGTAAAGAGGAGACAAGGGCACTTACCCCAGAGAGGCCGTGAGAGTGAGCGAAGCGGGTCTCAGGTCCTGGTCCGTCCGCGGCGTAGAACGAGGAGGAGGAGGCTCCCCGGACCCTGGGGGCCCTGAGGAGGGGTCTCCTCCCGGGTTCGGCACCATCTGTCTTGTTTTTCTAAGACCACCAGAGCGAGCACAAAAGAACCAGCAAGTAGGCAAAGGTCAGGCGCAAAACTGCTAGTTTATTTTAGCAACCTAAGGTGTGGAGAAGAAGTCTGTCGGCCTCCGGCAAAGAAGGCCGGCAGAGTTCCCCTCCCCCAAGCTCTGGGACGGAGTTCCGACATCCGGACAGGACTGGGAAGCTGGGAAGTCCTCCGGGCTGTGAGAAGGCCGCGTGGCTCAATGGCCAAGAGTGGCTTTTCTAGGAGTGGGAGGGCAATAGGCGGGGCACGGGCATGTCGGGGGGCGTTCTGCAGGTGCGACCAGGTAAATCTTGGTCTCTTCGGATTGACGGATTGACGTCACCTGGCGCATGCCCAGTTGATCTGCACCTTCCCGGGTCGCCGGCTGCATTTTCGTGGGCGGGAAGAGTTGGTGGGGGGGATGAAGAACCCGGAAGTGCACCATCTTGCCTCCGTTCGTCCAAACATCAAGTACATTCACATTGTTGTGCAACCAATCTCCAGAACTCTTTCTCTGGCAAAATTGCAATTCTGTATGTACCCTTTAAATACTAATGTCCCATTTTCTACTCCCATTTCCTGGAAACCACTTTTCTATTATACTTTCTACTTCTATGAATTTAACTACTTTGGGTACCTCATATAAGTGGAATCATATACTATTTGTCTTTTTGTACCTGACTTATTTCTTTTTTTTTTTTTTGAGATGGAGTCTCGCTCTGTCACCCAGGCTGGAGTGCAGTGGCCGGATCTCAGCTCACTGCAAGCTCCGCCTCCCGGGTTTACTCCATTCTCCTGCCTCAGCCTCGCGAGTAGCTGGGACTACAGGCGCCCGCCACCACGCCCGGCTAGTTTTTTGTATTTTTTTAGTAGAGACAGAGTTTCACCATGTTAGCCAGGATGGTCTTGATCTCCTGACCTCGTGATCTACCCGTCTCGGCCTCCCAAAGTGCTGGGATTACAGGCTTGAGCCACCGCGCCCGGCCTGACTTATTTCATTTAGCATAATATCCTCAAGATTCATCCATGTTGTATATGCATCAGAATTTCTTTCATTTCTAAGGCTGAATATATTCCATTTTATGTATATACCACATTTTGTTTATTCTTCAGTCAGTGAACACCTGGGTTACTTCCTTCCACCTTTTGGCTATTGTGAATATGGGTGTGTAAATATCTCCTCAAGACCCTGATTTCAATTCTTCTGGATATTGTCATGGGCTGAATGTCCCCATAAAATTCCTATGTTGAAGCCCAATCCCCAGTATCTCACGATGTGCCTGTATTTGGAGACAGGGCCTTTGTAGAGGTAATTAAGTTAAAATGAGGTCCTTAGGGTGGGCCCTAATTCAGTCTGACTGATGTCCTTATAAGAGGAAATTTGGACACACTGAGAGACACCAGGTACTTGTATGGGCTGAGGGACCACCAAGAAACCACACCTACTTATGCCTTGATCTTGAACTTTTAGTCTCCAGAGCTGTGAGAAAATAAGTTTCAGTTAAGTCATTCAATCTATGGTTTTCTGTTATGGCAGCCCTAGGAAACTGATGTAGGTTTATACCAGAGGTGAGATTGCTGGATCATATGGTAATTCTATTTTAATTTTTTGAGAAACGGTCATACTCTTTTCCACAGTAGGTGTACCACTTTACATTGCCATCAGTAGATCACAAGGGTTCTAATTTCTCCACAATCTCGTCGACACTTGTGTTGTTTGTTCGTTTGTTTATAGTAGCCATCCAACTGTGTGTGATGTGGCATCTTATTGTGGTTTTGATTTGCATTTCCATAATGCAATGAGGTAATGTTGAACACCTTTTAAAGTGCTTGTTGGCCACTTGTGTATCTTCTTTGGATAAATGTCTATTCAGGTCCTTTGCTCATTTTTAAATAAAGTGCTTGCTTTTTTCTTGTTGAGTTGTAGGTTTCTTATCCTTTAAAAATCCTCTTTTTGGACCTAAACCCTGGGAGAACTGATGACCATAGAAGTTTTAAAGGAACCTAATTTTAGAAAGAGAGGGGGCTACAGATATGTGGATTAATTGTGTGACTTACTGTCCAAACCAGACACTTTTGAGAAGGGGGTGCTAAACATCATTACAATTTTATATTTTAAAAAATATTTATTGACCAACAAATTCATGTTATTATATTGGTAGACTTATAAAAACTTGTATTCAGTTTTCAAAGAAAAAAATTCTTTTTTAAAAAATAAAACTCTAGAAAATTTAGAAAGTTTTATTTCTAAAAAGAATATATATTCAAGGATTTACAAACAAATTTTAAACAGTATTCATATTGATTATCTGAACATTAAAAAAACTCAACAGAATAATAACTTTTAGTACATATTTGTGTCCACTAATCAGTTACTTAGATGTATCTCTAATATTGTATCACTGGCATTTTCTGAAGTGTGTGTATGGTCTTATTATTTTTCATTTTCTTCTTAAAATTGCCTGCAGTGTTCTTTGACATTGTGTTTTATGATTAATAATTTTGTGATTGTTAATATCCTCAATTGTTTCTTCACAGTAGACCACAATAATATTTTTAACTGAGAAACTACTCTCTCTCTGCAAGTGCTGAAGTACTTGGTAAATTTGGGGCAAATCCTGCTAAATGGAGGAATTTCTAAAATATAATAGTTTTTGTTGTGAAATGTGTAAAATTTCAGCCTAACTATTTTCACAAGAATTGTCCCTTTACCATTCATCAGAACGCCTGAAGCCACAAATAGTTTTGACAAGACAAAATGTGTCAAATAAATTGCCTCTAGATTCTTTGAATGTTTTGTCAGTTTAAATGCTGCAAAACCATTGAGCGGTCTTCATTTGATTCCATTCAAATGAAGAATATAAATTTATCTAATTAAAAATAAGAGCTACATCAAAAGATTCTTCTTACAAGTCTCAACATTCCAAAGTCCAAGTAGAAAATTTTAAGATTATGTCTACATTGTTTGAGCCCTCATCATTTAATTTATTCAGTTCCTGTCTTCCGTGAAGGAATGAAATGTAGTGTTATCCTGTTTGGAAGTTTTGTTTTCACTAATTGCAATTTCATTAAAACTTCAGAAACTGAAGTTTTTAGCATGCTATTCATTGAATATTTAGATTAACAATTTCTAACTGATTTTGTGCAAAGTACAACCAAAATTTAGGGGACTTGTTATACAAAAGTTCAATACCATTGTAAGATACTTAGGCTGATTTACAAAGTAGTACTTCAAAGGCCCAAATATTTTAAAATTCAATTGATGATAGATAGTAAAAAAGGTATATAACTAGCTGAAAACTTTAGGGATTTAAAAAATTGAATATCAATTTTGCTAGAAAAATTTTGTAATTTGATTCCATATACTGGAAATTATATAAATATTTGTTAAACGTGACAGCTACTTTCATTGGTAAGATTTCTCAGTTTCTTTGAACACAATTTTTGAACTAGTCAAAATCTATATATACATATTTTGTCTTATTTTGTATCTAGTATATTTTTGCCTTGAAGTTTTCTTAATAAGAACATTGTTTTTACCGCAATGCTATACCCACCGACATTTGCATCTTCACAGCACAGTTGAACTTTTGAATTGAATTTATAGTAACATTCACAAAATAGTGTCAGGTATTTTATTTTTGACACAATTAACTTCTAAAAGTTTTACTTTGATCTCATAAATTGGATGAAAAAAATTGAATCACTTTTGGAATTACTTCAGTTGATTCTCTATGTGAAGCATCTTATGCCAGTGGTATAAAATTGACATTATTTAACTATCTGCAAAGTTCTTCTGCTCTTGGAGCCAACACACTAACAGCTGTTACTTCATTTTAACATGAAACTTGGATTAAAAAACAGGTAAAAGTAATTTAGAAGTAGAGACATGTGAACTGAATGAAACTCATGCTTCACAGAATGTTATGAAAATGCCCCTTCTGCTTTGGGAGGCTGAGGCAGGCAGATCGCCTAAGGTCAGGAGTTTGAGACCAGCCTGGGCAACATGGTGAAACCTTGTCTCTACTGAAAATACAAAAAATTAGCCAGTCATGGTGGCACAGGCCTGTAGTCCCAGCTGCTCAGGAGGCTGAGGCATGAGAAATGCTTGAGCCCTGGAGACGGAGGTTGCAGTGAGCCAAGACCTCACCACTGAACTCCAGCCTGGACAACAGAGTAAGAATCTGTCTCAAAAAACAAAACAAAACAAAACAAAAAATGAAGCCTCTTCTGCTGCTGCATGTGTCAAATCACCATCTTTAGGCATGATGTTCTTAAAATAACAACTAACTTTTCAAATAGATGCTATGGCTTATTCACAAGATTTAAATCTGGTTTTCAAGTTAGAGACTGAATATACAAACAGGCAAGGCCACGTCATATATGACAATAGAACTCTTACCCACAACCTCTACAGCAGGGGTGTCCAGTCTTTTGGCTTTCCTGGGCCACACTGGAAGAAGAAGAATTGTCTTGGGCCACACATAACATGCACTAACACTAATGATAGCTGATGAGCTCAAAAAAAAAAAAAAAAAAAAAAAAAGAAAAGAAAGAAAAAGCAAAA
>NC_045444.1:64225472-64424216 GCF_002776525.5 Piliocolobus tephrosceles | reverse complement strand
CCTCCCAAAGTGCTGGGATTACAGGCTTGAGCCACCGCGCCCGGCCAAATCTTATAATGTTTTAAGAAAAGTTTATGAATTTGTGTTGGGCCGCATTCAAAGCCGTCCCGGGCGACATGTGGCCCACAGACTGTGGTTTGGGCAAGTCTGCTCTACAGTAACCGGTCCAGGAAACCATATTATAACTCCTGTAACAATCAGCCCAGAACAGTCAGGATTTGTTCAATCACTGCCAACTTCCCTGTTTTTTACCCCTCTTCCAACTCAGGACCAATCAGAGAAAATCAAATATGCTCCCTAAATCAAACATATAAGAGGCCTTGCTTTCAGTTAGCCCACCTGCATCTCTTCCTGGCAACAACTTCCAAACCAAAACATATCTGAAATTGCTTAAAATATAGAGCTTGACTATTCTCTTTCCTGCCTTTGAGTCTCTGCCAAATGCAAGTGATGGAGGCTGACTCTTGCTATAGCCAGCTCTGAGTCAGTAACCTCTGCTCTCATTTGAGTGGTCTTCCTCTACTTCCCATCATTTATTTCATGATGGATGAAATGACCAATAGTGGAGGGTAAATATTGATGAACACTTGGTACAAGTTACATATCCTTTATCAATTTTCTTTTTCTTTTCTTTTTTTTTTTTGAGATGGAGTCTTGCTCTTGTTGCCCAGGCTGTAGTGTAACAGCTCACTGTGACCTCCGCCTCCAGGGTTCAAGTGATTCTCCTGCCTCAGCCTCCCAAGTAGCTATCAATTTTCTTAAAAAACAAATATTCAGTACTCCATCTTTTAATCTTTTATTACATGTGTCCTTTTTAAAAAAGTTAGCTTCTTACAACAAGTAAAACATTATTATCAGGCCAGGTGCAGTAGCTCATGCCTATAATCCCAGAACTTTGGGAGACTGAGGCAGGCAGATCACCTGAGGTCAGGAGTTTGAGACCAGCTTGGCCAACATGGAGAAACCCCATCTCTGCTGAAGAAACAAAAACTAGCTGGGTGTGGTAGCGTGCCCTGTAGTCCCAGCTGTTCAGGAGGCTGAGGCAGGGGAATCGCTTGAACCCAGGAGGTGGAGGGTGCAGTGAGCTGAAATCGCACCACTGCACCCCAGCCTGGCGACAGAGCGAGATTCCGTCTCATTAACAACAACAACAAAAAAAATCATCAACCAAGAAAATAAATGAACAGTTGTAGACTTTCACCATGCAATAAATACTAGAATTATTATAGCAAGAGTGAACAAACTGTTACACACTCTTCCATGAGACTGTTAAGCCTCTACGTACTCTATAACTTTCCACAATTTTCATTGACCCTGCTTCATGTACCTTGCATGCCAGGGCACAGACCACAGCACAGCAGACACACCAAGTAGCTGAGCAGTAGCATCAACTGCTGCTCCCACAGCTCTGGAAGGATCCAGCTGTCCTCAGCCCCTCAGTCTGAGCATACTTTATCATCAAGCACCCTGGCTATTCCCCTTGAAATTTTAGGAGGTAGTTATATTGATTCCTGCAAGGGGCTGTGAGAGAGAGAGAGGATATTGTTAAGGTTTTCACGTTTTTTTCAGATTTAATCATGTCTTAAGTGAGAATCTTGTTCATTGTAGATACCTACTCATATACTGCTAAGTATTTGAGTGAGACCATGTCTCTAAACTAAAAGTAAAATGTAGATCTCTAATAAGCTCATGATGGCTTATTTATTTATTTATTTATTTAGAGACAGAGCCTCACTTTGTCCCTCAGGCTGGAGTGCAGCGGCATGATCTTGGCTCCCTGCAGTGCCAACCTCCCTGGTTCAAGAGATCCTCTTGCCTCAGTTTCCCAAGTAGCTGAGACTACAGACACATGCCACCGCACCCAGCTAATTTTTGCATTTTTTTGTAGAGACAGGGTTTTGCCACATTGCCCAGGCTGGTCTCAAATTCCTGGGCTCAAGCAATATGCCCTCCTTGGTCTCCCAAAGTGATGGGATTATAGGTGTGAACCACTGTACCATAGGGTCAGGAGGGTCAGGAGCTGATTAGTGAGGTTCCCACTGGCAAAAGAGGAGACAATTTAAGCATCAGTAAAAATAATAACTGCAGCAGGTTAAAACACATTTAAATTATTACTCCTCTCACTTTGGGAGGCTGAGGCAGGCGGATCATCTGAGGTCGGGAGTTCGAGACCAGCCAGACCAACATGGAGAAACCCCATCTCTACTAAAAACACAAACTTAGGCAGGCGTGGTGGTGCATGCCTGTAATCCCAGCTACTCAGGAGGCTGAGGCAGAAGAATCGCTTGAACCCGGGAGACGGAGATTGCAGTGAGCCGATTGAAAATTGCACTCCGGCCTGGGTAACAGAGTAACACTCCATCTCAAATAATAATAATAATAAAGCAATTGGGGAAGATAAGCAGCTTAAAAAATAATAACCCCAAAATACTATGCTAATATATAGAAAATTCTGAGACAATGAAGTAGAAAATTAAGTATTTTGGGGGAGAATCTTAACGAAGAGAAAGGTTGAATGTGAGGAGGTTTGATTTTCTTTGAAAGAAAAATTCTCATTCTTATATTTCTCTTCTAAAATTTTATAAAGCTGAATTTGAAGGGTAAAGTACTAAGCTGTTACATTTGGGAAGTTTATTCTTGGTAAACTTTAAAAATGATGGACAGTTTCAGGAATAAGTAGGAAATACTGAGCTTTGATTATTTATACCTTACAGTACTTGTTATATGGATGACCTCATTAAGAGACTTGAGAGCTTCCTGGTAGAGATTTGTTTTTGTAGTTTTCACTTCCTCCTAACCCATCAAACCCATTGTTTTAAAGAGCAAACAGCCCTGTTAGCATGTTAGCAGAGGCTGTGCCGTTGAAGCAGGCTGGTCTTCAGGCAGACAGCTGTCCACATTGCACAACTGCCTGGTCACGCAGCTGCCAGACAGGTCGTGCAGTTCTGAGTCAGGCCAACCCACACCCTTCGATGGTCATCCCTTGCCATCTGATGGCTTTCTGAGTCAACAAACTGTTGTCACATATTCAGTTGTGTTTATCCCATTGTATCCTCCAATTCTGTACTTAGCAAGCTAAAACCAAACCAAGAAACCACTACCTACAACCAGCAATAGTTTAATGTAACTGGGGCTATATGTACTTTGATAAGAGATTAATTCTCTGGCATGATTTTATAATTGGGCAGGAAAACTGACTTATGGCAACTGTGATTATATAATCACAAACTACTCAAATGAAAGTTTCATCTATTATGTCTATTTTCAATTTGCTTCCCAGTTACTTAAGTATATATGGCAAAGGGGATGGGGACATTTCTTTGTCATTTCAAGTGTTTAGCATTTTCTCAATCTTCTTCTCTCACCACCTCCCCCTTCCCTCTAAGCTGAGAACTTCTGGTGCATACACAAGGAGACAAGACTGACTTCTTTGCGTGTTCTTGCCAGCCACATCAAAGTTTCTCCTCAATAGAGCCCTAGGAACTTATCCCTAGGATGTGATATTACAAGGTCCTCACAGTTCTGTGATTGGACAGTGTCAGGATAGGCTGGGTACCAGCCCATAAATATACCACAGTGGGGCCAGGCTGTTGAAAGGCTTCAGAGCATGTGAGTTTATCACATTCCAGCAGGACTGAAATAGGTTGACTACTAATGTTTGTTTTACAAAAAACTGATTTTGGGATTCCAGTTAAACAAACAGTTGGTACGTTATTTTGACACTCTGAAAATATTTCTTCCTGTACTTCTTTTGAAGAAATTGGAGACTTGGAGATTAAGGCTGATAAATCATCTACTTATAATACGTGTACAGATTACAAACTAAACACATTGTCATTGTTTTATTGAAAGTGTTTTCACCACTGACAGATAGAAAATACCCACCATGAAATCTCTCTTCTCAAAGGAAGAATTATTGAATGAATGTAAACGAATCCCTAGAACTTTCCCAAGAGACTAAGATAGAAGAAACTCTCATCTGAGTGATTGTGAGTTTCCTGCAGACTTCATGAACTACCGCTTTTCTCCCATAATCTAGAAACATGGGAAACTGAAGGCAACTCTAAGTCTTTTTTTGTTTATTTATTATTATTTTTTTTTGAGATGGAGTCTTGCTGTGTCTCCCAGGCTGGAGTTGCAGTGGCGCGATCCTGGCTCACTGAAACCTCTGCCTCCTGGGTTCAAGTTATTCTCCTGCCTCAGCCTCCCAAGTAGCTGGGATTACAGGCATGCACCACCACGCCCAGCTAATTTTTGCATTTTTAGTAGACGGGGTTTCACCATGTTGGCCAGGCTGGTCTCAAACTCCTGACCTAAGATCATCCTCCCACCTTGGCCTCCTGAAGTGCTGGGATTACAGGCGTAAGCCACAGCGCCCAGCCTTAAGTCTTTCAATATTCCGGAAAATTCAGTTCAAAATTCAGGAAAAGAATCTATGTTTTAGTATATGATTTGAAAACACATGAAGAAGACCTGGAAATATAGTCAGATATTAAGTACTCAAGCTTTATATCCTATTTGAAGTCTCTTGCTTCAAACAGATAAAAATATTTAGCAAATTTAGTAATTTTTGTAAAATTAGTAATGTGGAAAAGTAATCAGGACATACTGTACACACAAAAAAATCTCTTTATATAATTTATTTAAAATGTATTGAATTTCCTGCACTGTTAGAAATGTAACATTCTCATATACAACATTCATTGAAGAGGCACAATTCTTATTTTGAGGTGGCACAGATTAGACAAATTTTTCAGTGAATAATTCCTCTTTCATTAGGAAATTTAACCACAAGCTGTATTTTTGTAGAAATTTGCTTGAAATTCTATTCCTAATAAAATTTTTCTATCTCAAAATGACCGTATGCAAGCGAACAGTACATGACTACTGTCTTCATACCTTCTAATATAAGCAGAGTAATTTCACAGTGAAGTTTTTTCAAACAGAAATTTAAAAAATATATTATTTTCAGGGAAGAAGCTGACCTGGATTAAGAATGTCCTGCTAGACCTTGTTAAGAAATTGTCAAGTAGGTGACCAAGAGTGTGCGTTGCCACAGGATTTCCCTGCAGGCTTCCCTATCAGTCAGGACCTCATCAGTCAATTGAAACACTCCCCTTAGAAACATAGACAAAGCCTAAGAGGGAATGGAATGTGAGGTGGGGGTACTGATTCTTGGCTTTGAAGAGTCAACTTCTGGTTATCTGGCTGGTTAGAATGCCTCCAGGAATGTATTTTTATGTTCTCCGGCTTAGCACAAATCTTGCCTTTTAGGTTTCAGAGTTCTGTCCTCCCCACTCTTAATCTCCATATTCAGTGCTGGCATTGGGACAGAAGTCAAGAAAATGACAAAGTGGCAAAGCAAGTCACAGGTCACTGAGCTGTAATTAGTTTTTGTTTTTTTAAAAAATGTATTTTTTATTACTTTTTTTTTTTTTTTGACAGGAACTTGCTCTGTCATCTAGGCTCAGGGCAGTGGTACAATCATAGCTTACAGTGGCGTCGGCTGCAGGCTCAAGCCATCCTCCTGCCTCAGCCTCCTGAGTAGCTGGGACCACAGGTGCGCACCACCATGCCCGGCTCAGTTTCCGGTTCTCCAACTAGACTTTCCTACTGAGTGTCATATGAAAAAATACAAACAAAAAAGACTGAGGCATAGGGACAAAGGAAAGAGTATTTAGCTGGCACACTCTCGCCTTAGTTCTCCATCTACCTTAAAATGCCCTGGAGGCAGAGGGTGCTTGTTACAATGATTCTCGGTCCACACCCTAGATCTGGGGACTCAGAATCTTTGGAGGGAAAGTCAGGAAATCAGCCTGTAAACAAATATCCAAGATGATTTCGTGGCCCACCTGGGATCCATCCATATGCCCCCAAGAAACAAGATCCCTGCCCTAGTTAAAGAACTTACTTTTTCCCCCAGATTCCATTTCTCTTGTATTCATTCTTGCCTTCTTTCTTCATTAGCATTCATGTTAATCGTTCTGTATGTGACCTTGTCCGGAAAGTTTTCTACTTTTGAGCAAACTTTTAGGCTCCGGATATAAGGAATAAGGCTTTTAGGCTTAGGATATAAGGAGTAAGCTTTCAACTTGCACAACTGCCAATAAGTTCACTTCCATTGCCATTACTTTTTCAAAACTAGGTTTAGTAACTTTGTTTCCAGATGGGGAGTGAGGATATTAGGAGACACTGGAAAAGCAGCTGGGAGTTTCAAATGTTCGTGACACAAAAGTGGGGTTGGGGTTGGGGGATGATAAATAAATCAGCATAGGCTATTTCCCTGGTCATCATCATCATCATATCATTTCAAGAGCAGCCATTCTGGATCCCAACAGCTTTGTCAGTGAGTCTTTCATTACACACACCAGAGAAAAACACTTCCCAGGGTTTCCTCAGTGCCACCACCAAGTAGTGTTACATCACCAGATGTGTTAGCATTATTTTGGACTCCTAAAGCATGGAAATTAATCCATTAATTTACTTGGACATTTTGATATTAAAAATAAATTATTGTTTTCTAAGCATTTCAAATCTAAATTAAAAAAAATTTTTTTTTCATTTTTTGTGGAAAATCTAAAATTTGTTCTGGACTACCAGAACCAGGACTTAATGGGATTATTTATCTTACAACATGTTACTACTTGATGGCGGATACAGGGGTAATGGAAGGGGAGGGTGCATATGCACGTGGCCTTCTAGAAAAATCCCTTATGCAATAAATATAAGAAAATATGCTAACTTTTAAAAATAACAAAAGCAGATGAATGGTTGCCTCAGGATGGAGGATGGCGAAGGATTACAAAGGGGCAGGGGAAACTTTTGGGGGTGATAGATATGTTCACTATTTTGATTATGTCAAGGGTATATACGTACATCAAACTGTATCAAGTACTGTTCAAATATGTGAAGTGTATTATATGTCAGTTATACCTTAATCAAACTTTAAAAAGAACTTACTTGAGCCCAGGCACGGTTGCTCACATCTGTAATCCCAGCAATTTGGAAGGCTGAGGCAGTGGAACACTTGACATCAGGCGTTCGAGACCGGCCTGGCCAACATGGCAAAACCCCCGTCTACCTAAAATACAAAAATCAGCCAGGTGTGGTGGCACACGCCTGTAATCCCGGCTACTCAGAAGGCTAAGGCATGAGAATCTCCTGAACCTGGGAGGCGGAGGCTGCAGTGAGCTGAGATTGCGCCATTGCACTCCAGCCTGGGTGACACAGCACTCAAGACGGTCTCAGAAAAAAAAAAAAAAAAAAAAAAAGTACAGCAATATCAATAAAATTAACAAAAAAAGAACTTGAAAGGACAAAAAAATTCTAGCAACAATTTTATTAAAAAACTAAATAGATGAGAATTAAGGGAAAGTGGTGTCTTAGACAAAAGAAGTAATAGTTCTAGCATACTCTCGTTAACAGTAGTAAGAAGTTCAATTGCTCACCTTATGAATTAAAAGTGTTAGAAGAAACAGGTGGAACACAAATAAGATGATACTTTGCTTTATGAAAACTTAATATTCCTCTCTCTACAATTTCCCTCACTTCTATTTGGGAGGAAGGAATGGCTAGAAAAAAAAAATTGCAGAAAATAAGAACATTTTTGTTTTTTTTTCCTACCAATTTGGAGATACCAAAGTAACTAATAAAATGTATTTATGGGGTAATATGGTAATATGCAATCCACGAAAAATTTACAGTATTAACTAGGAGGCTAACTGAAGTGGTTTTCAATATTGAATGTCTCTGAAACTGTACATAAATACTGTGCATTTTACAAACAATGACACAGTGCAAAAGTATATATATATATGTGTATCTATGCCTTTCACTATGTTAGGAGCAAGGCTGGGGAAAATGAACTAAATCAGATGTTGTTTTGGAAAACAAAAGGATGCATATGACAGGTAAGTTCTTCTCCACTTGAGTTATCTATAAGCTGCCTTAATCATGATGCCTCATTTGCTAAGATGTTGGACATGCTAGTTCATCACAACAATTTTTAAAGACCTCCCTCTTTAGATCTCATTTTGGAAGTATTAAAGCTAAGTCTTTCTTAGATAATGTGCCATCTTCT
Source organism: Piliocolobus tephrosceles (assembly GCF_002776525.5). Taxonomy (NCBI): domain Eukaryota; kingdom Metazoa; phylum Chordata; class Mammalia; order Primates; family Cercopithecidae; genus Piliocolobus; species Piliocolobus tephrosceles. Next base: position 64,416,136 of record NC_045444.1, on the reverse strand, counting down.
TTAAAAGCAAAAGCTACAAAAAAGGTCTTTCAATTCAATAACAAATATATGCTCTTATAATTATGTATTAAACAAAGGTTTAGTTTAACAGAATGACTATGCAATGTACAGTTTAAACATATCAATTTTACAAGAGAAATTCAATTAGGACTGACAGAATCAAATTCTACTTTGGATAGTAGTATTTCTAAATAACTGGGAAGCTTTGGGGGGTAAAAAAAAACCCAAACGCTTTAATCTTAACTCCATTTATACATTTTTTTTCCATCTTTCCCCAAAAATAACATTTCTAGAGCACAAAATAGATTCATAATTGTTTAATTAGATACATTTTATATATCCTGAACATAATGGCTCCCATAGAAATAAACTAATATTTTGTACACAAATTTTATTTACTGTGCCACATTCATAATATACTGGGCCAAGTGCAAACATTTATTACATCCCCTGGTGTGTGCCGAGCTCTGCTCCCACAAACACCTCATTATCTAGGATGACAGAGAACAAGATTAGACAAGATGGATAATTAAAATCCACAAGATAATAACAAAAATGTACTTTATGATTATAAACTCTTCTCCAGCTACAGCTGTAACCAGTACTAAACAAAACAGTTTAATCAGGTTTTTCTCCCTAAATCCAGCCCCCACACCACTGCTCCTTGGGGCAGGATCTAATAATTGATTAGTGGGGTCGCTGAAAGGCCTAGGGCCAGAATAATCTAGAAGAAAAGGTTTAGAAAATTGACAGCCTGGATCTCATATATTGAAAATCCCTTGGTTTCTCTTGCCCAGAAAATTGCATTTGTTTCCCACATATAGTTGATATGTACCATTAAGTTATCTTAAAAAAGGTTTATTTCAGGCACTTGTAAAAAAGGTCTTTTTTTAGACCTTGTAAAAAAAGGTCTTTTTTACAAGTGCCTGAAAATTATGGAGTAGGTATTTTTAAAATCATCCATGAAAAACAATGACTTAATTTAAGAAAAACAATAACATAACAGCAAAAGAGAGTAAATCTGCACCCTGGGTGGCAGCACATGGAATCGATGAGCTTCCGGTCGGCCTCTACCAGTGCTGGTGTGTGCCATTGATCTGCTCAGTCTAGTCAAGTCCTCGGAATCATCATCACTTATTACTGCTCTCCTTAATGGCCATCTCCAGTGAGATGAAGCAGCTTATGAATAAACCATGGGAGAAGTATACAGGCATATTATGTCCTCCTCTATCCTAGATCCTTTTAGGAAAAAACAAGAAAGTAGGCCTGAAATAAAAAGGTTTGTATAACATCCTAAGGAATAAATCAGGTCTTCTTAAGAGAATGATCTAATATTCTACTCTTCTGCTATTCAGTCTTGACAGCCCAAATACTATGTAGATGAAAATTCCTACAGAGTAAGTCTCATAATTTTATAACCACCATGTCAATAAAAAGTAAAAAAGGGAAGAGGCCATCGCACCAATGAGTATTCCACAGGAGATATGGTATTAGCGAATTGGGTATTATAGGAATAGTAACTAAAACTTAACTGAACACTTGAATTGGAATAATCAGAATATCTGAATCCCAAAAGAGATTCTAAATCTGAGATATTATCAAATGTAGTGATTTTAATTGACATTTTTCTCATTTTCATCTTGAAGTCCTCATCAGAGGATCAGGCTACCTCTGATCCACATTCACTCACCTGATTTGTACCGTGATCTTACTGACTGGTAAAGATCCTTTCTACTATTTTTTCTTTTTTGTAATTATAACCCAAATTGCTAAGTACAGTCATTGCTTCCCTGATGGGTCCTGGGTCCTCTTCCAGCTGCCTGATACAACATCTGATGGTCAGCTGATGCCTCCCTTCATCTCTGCTTGTAAAAACCTTTACTTTGCAGGATTATTTTCTTATGTTTAGGCTATTTTGAGACTGTTCAGGGAAGTGCTAGTAAGTACAGACCAAAACCACTTTAAATAGTATTTAAAGCTTTATCAACCATAGGAGAACAGACTTCCGTGAGGAAGTCAATAGGATTCTTATTAAAATTAACGACATGTATCTCAGGACGCAGATAAAAGAACATCAAGATGAATGAGCAGAAAAAGAATCAATACCAAGGGGAAGATTTTACTGCCGCAGGGCAAATCACCTATGGATTTAAAATGGGAATGGGAGGAACAGAGAAGGTATTGTTGAAGCAGAATGCTTAGATCTGGTGATGGATTCGAAAATTTACCTGAGAATGAAATTCCATTCTAAGCTAACGCAAACTGTAAACATAACATAAAAACTCAGATGCAAGGGATGAGTTTTGGATAACTAAAAGATTGCGCCATCTAGTGGAAACGTTAGCGTTTTCCCTTACGCTCTCAGCAGGTTTTCATTTGATGGTGTGTTAGCCATTATTAGGAATGCTTTGCTGAGGAGAAATAACATTAAAATCAACACCTCATAATAAAATGTAAAGTGTCTGTAACTGTATCAGAGTTTTAAATAACACTTAAGTTCTAATGGTAAGAATCTAAGAATAAACTTCTAACTAAGAATAAAATATATGTAATTTTATAATTCCCTAGGAAAATCTCTGAGGAGATTCTTTTTAAAAAACATACAGGTATTTATATAGTCATCTACGTGCAGAAACTTAGGAATACTGATGCAAGTTTTCTGCAAAAGCCTCTGCATATTAGTGGAGGAAAAACAAATCCTGAAGTAAGCAAAACACACTTCTGCTTTCCTGCTTTGGGATGGATACATTCCTTAGCTTAAGTTTCATATCTCTGCTAATAGCAAGGTAAATGCTTAATATGTGGTCATGTACCATATGGAATCACTTGATGAAAATTCAAAATATGATTTTGCATAGAATTCATTTAAACAATGCAAATAAGCTACTAGCATTCTTGCTTCTGTTCTCAGTGGAATTCGACTAGTGCCAGTGGAGTGGGCATAGGATTCAGACATGGATTACATGGTGCTTCACTCAAAAACAGTTACATTTATAGTACTACTAAGCCCACACAGGAATTCCATATGCTTTTTGTTTTTAAGGTTTTAACACTGATGAACAAATGTCCAAATCAAAGACAGATTTTCCCAAATAATAGGGCACACTGTGAGGTTAGGTGGAAGAGGGATGATTTATTTTCTGGACGCAGGACAGGAAATTAACGAGCAACGTAAATACAGAGATCTACTTAGCATACCTTTTCCTTCTTTCCCTTCAGACATACGATATGGTAACTGACTTATCAAAGTAAAGCATGTGTTGTTCACTTTTAAAAAACTCATTTAAGTTAGTCTCATAATTGTTCTGATTGAGAAAGTGAATCATGCCATGATTCAAAAAAGTCTGTTCTTCACATAAACCTATGAGCACACATTTAAAAAATGATTTATTGTACATCTTTGCATTTCTTAAGGCATGAACAATGGCATACAGATGGAACAGGTTCTGAGAAGCATCACATCTTTTTCAACAAGGCCAGCACAATCACGCCACATCAAACAAACACACTTGAAGCCTGCACTGACTGACTGCTTGTGGCCCAGGAGTCCTGCGATAGGGGATGGTGCTTCCAGACAGTGGAACAATCGTGTGGTTTCTATGTTGTTGTTAACTTTCTCGATCAGCTTTAAGCACCAGTTACCATTTGTTTTTCTTTACAAACTCGTCAGAGTTTGGATTTTATATTCTGCTCCTTTTATTCTGCTTTCCAAGGATGGTGTGGTTTTTTTTTTTTTTTTAAGGAATATGGTTGCAGCAAAACAGAAAGGATCCGAAAGTGGTTAGGGGCTTTGTCTAATGCACTTCTGAAAGTCCATTATAAAGATGAATAGAAAAGCAAATGGTAGGTTTTTCAGTGGACCCAGAAACCACACATAGCTATAAGAAACATAATTGTGCATAGTTATTTATTCATTCAGAATATGATATGTTGGCTAGCTCTACATTCCCAGTCTACCAAAGAACAGGGCTGTCTACTTTGCTAAACCCAGGGTCCTTTCGAAGCTCCCAGTAGGTGTCGTTAGAAACCCAGGCTTCTCTTTGATTGGCATCAATAACTTTTCTGTGAAAATATAAACATCAACATTAGTCACAAATCACATCAAGGTAACCTTATAACTGGACCCTCTCCTGTAGATTAGACATGGACATACAAGCAGTGTTTTGTAAGCCAGTTAGTGTCTTATCTGCTCACTACTGATGATGTGACTATTTTTGGCCAGAAGTGAAGTCATTTTTGTTGTTAAATGTGTGAAATGGAAGTAGGTAGGGCCAGGGGGAGAGGAACTGAGGGCAGGAACAAATTACCTCCTGGCAGGGGTAGAAAGTAAATAGCCCCCAACAAAGCATATACAAATACTGTAACTAATAGCTTCAGGCCCTGGACGCACAAGAATGATTTCTCCTTCACTAAAGTATGCAATATCAGTAGCTCTAAGAGCCCCTGTCAGGCCCATGTCCAAGGAGCACACTTTAGACATCTGAAGGGCAAGGCTGCGTTTCTACCCGAGGGCAGTCATGAGAGGACAAGTCTAAAGGAGATAAGGTTACCCTGAACTTTTTGTCCTGGCTCTGGAGGGCAACAGATGGATTTGGAAACCTCAGATTAATCTGTGTGATGTATATATAATCCTGCAAATAATCCTGTAATAATCACCTACTATCATACCACAGCGAGACCAAATCTAAACACACACAAGCTTTGTGTGATAGAAATAAAATGAAATCCTAATAAAGCCAGGATGATTTTGTGGGCAGTGGGGTCTGATTCAGTCTCTGGCTAAGGGAGTAGGAATCAGTTTCCACCATTCTCAAGAGTGCGACTGGAGGACAAAGAGCCTTCTGGGTGGGAAGCTCACTCTTTTCTGCTGCCCATGAAAAAAGAAGAGCTATAGAAAAAATTTCTTTTTATAGTTACTAACTTCTCATAAGTTCAAAATCGATTCAATATTTTCACTGCCAAAAGCAAAGATACCAAAATCCATTTACCCATTTTATTTTCATTTAACTGGAGTTTCTCATTGACTGTGGCAACCATTTGCAAAACATGAACTTGCTATGGGAGCTAACCGACTTACTTAAAAAATTTTGGTATATGTTCAAGATTGTTTTCTTCCATATATCGTCTCCGAGATCTCTGGAGTTCCTCTACTCTTTGCTTCTCTGATGCTGCCGCTTCTAAATTTCCTTCTTCCAAAAATCTAAGCAGAAAGCAGTTGATATTTTAACACATTATCCTCTTTTCTGGGGGAAAAAAACCTCATTTGCACAAAATTGTTTTCTAATTGTTACGAACATAAATTACTGCACAGTAACACTCTGGCGATGTCTCCTCACCTTTGCCCCAGGCCACATTTCCTCTGTCCATCAATTTACATGCTTTTCTTTCTTTCTTTCTTTTTTTTTTTTTTTTTTTTTTGAGACGGAGTCTTGCTCTGTCGCCAGGCTGGAGTGCAGTGGTGTGATCTCAGCTCACTACAACCTCTGCCTCCCGGGATTTACATATTTTCTATGTACATGAACTGAATTATTATAATCAGCAATATCAGTGAAAGGTGGGTGGTTTGGCCTTGAAGACTTTTTTATGCTGTCTAGGGTTCTATAACTTGAGATTTTCAGGACGACTGCAGAGTCCAGGGGGAGAAGAGCATGAAGTCACAGCCATGTTCCTTTTCTATATTATCAGAAAGCTTTTGCTAAAAGGCCGTAAGAATGGAGGATGGTAACTGGCTATTCTCCATCTATTTTGAGAACAGGCAGAGAAGGAAGGAGCTTTCCTGTTTTACTGGAGAGTGTAAAACTGATGAGACAAGAAAAGGTAATGGGGAAAATTATAAAAGGCCACAGAATGGGAAATGAATAGTAAATGAAATTCAGAAAAGGAATACTGAAATAGAATTGAGGAGGAAAAAGCAGACTGAATGGTGACTTACAAATGCTTACATTTCAAAATGAAAGCAAAGAACAGGAATATAATATGGTATACATTGTACAGGAAGTTTATTAATAAATTTGAATGTCAAATAGTGAGACAGCATGTTCTAGAGAGAGAGGGGAAAATATAAGAGAATTAAATAGTAGAACATTCAAAACTGAGAGCATTTTGGCAGATGGCAGATAAAGCCACAAATACATGGGAAACAGAAAATTGATCTTGAGTGGAATTTGTATGGCATATAGAATTTTTGGGAAAAGTAAAATGAATTCCATAGGAATGAACATCATGAGTTCAGAACTACATAAGAATAAAAAACTAAGACTCAGAAGGTATTAAAGGTACTGTATTTTGAGCATATCTCATACTCTGTGGGATCAAAACCACATTGGGCAAATTGCAGACTTGCATTCAAAGCATTTCTGGGTGCCCCTGTAACTTATCCTATTATTCTTCAGTTTAAAAGATACTCCATGTTACAGAGTTATAGAAGTAAAAAGGTCAAAAACACTGGGTGAGGATTGATTACATATTTAAGAAAGAGTTCACAAATTTGCAGACCTTTGGTAAATTTCAGGAGGAGGGAGAAACTTTCTGTTAAAAAAGCATCTCTGTTATCTTACCTTCTGTGGGGAACTATGTGCTGAGATAATCTGTTATGATCATTCTATGAATACAGCTTTTCCTAGCATAGCAAACTCAAATATTGAATAAGGGAATGAAGAAAGGATTGAATACAAATACATGATGGTAGTAAAAATAAGTCACAATGACCTCTAAAGCCCCATGTCATAATAGTCTGCTTTTTTTTTTTTTTTTTTTGCCAGGGTCTCTCTGTTGCCCTGGCTGCAGTACAATGGTACAGTCATGGCTCACTGTGGCCTCAATATCCCAGGCTCAAGCGATCCTCCCACCTCAGACTCCCTAGTAGCTGGGACTTTACGCATGCACCACCACACCCAGCTAATTTTTAATTTTTTTTTTTTTAATACAGGGTCTCACTATATTGCCCAGGCTGGTCTTGAATTCCTGACCTCAAGTGATCTTCCCTCCTCAGCCTTCTAAAGTGCTGGGATTATAGGCGTGAGCCACTGCACCCAGCCATAGTCTGCATGTTAAATACCACTGCCATCCTCACCTTTGATCTGGCCGGAACCGGGCGTCTGTTGGTGGAAGGAGATCTTTTAGTACTGGATCTAACTCATTGAGCTCGATAGCAAACCTTGTGAAGCCATAGTACAGCTCATAGTTGGTTGGCATGGAACCTGGAAAAAGGCCAATGAACCACTGTGAGAGGGAAAGGTTTACGGAACAGAGGAAGCTGACTTACCCCAGTGCTTAATACTCCACACTAACACCAAATTTGTAGTCATAAACACAAGATTATAAATTTTTTCAAGTGAATTAAATTGGTGACATTCCTAGGTAGGAAACTTTGTGTTGATGATCAAAATTGACAGATTCATATATTTAATATAATCCTGTCTTTCAAACAAAACTGCACATATAGTAGTCTTCATTAGGTAAACTACTCCATATTTCTTTTGAATATTCAATTGGTTAACTAAATATTACGGCAATTAACTCCGAACATTAAGAGTTCACCAGAAACACTTGTTTGCTTCCTTTTAGAAAAGAAAAACATGAAGATCTAAATTAATATTTTTTTGCCACTTTTTAACCGAACTTGAAGGCAGGATCTTTGTGTGTCTTGCTCATTGATGTATCCCAAGCTCCTGGAATAAAGCCTGACACACAGCCAGCACTCAATAAACAGTTGAGGAATGAATAAACTAGCCACTCTACTAGCAGGAAATTTAAATACTCATTGATGACTCTTAGGAAACTAACAACTAATTTTAGTTAGGGAGTAACTAACAAAATTCCAGTGACAATAACTGTCATGTGGATACTTGTTCCATTTATACTTGATATTCAGTTATATGCTAATGTGTTATCAGAACTCTTCTGATGTCTTTTATTAAATGTCAACATACTGCTACCTCTTGAGGCTCAAGTGAAAAGATCGCTTATTCTGGTGAGTTATTGAATTTGTGGATTATAAATGTTTATAGTCTTTGTTCTATTAAAGCAGAGAATAAATAACATGAGTAAGGATTTAAGTTTGTATACTTCAATTATCTAAAGTCCTTAATAAATATACCTAGCTTTTCAAATGTAGGCGTTACACTTTGAGCAATTTTTCATGAAGGCCAATCTCTGACTGAATGTCAGAGATTTGGCCTACATTTTTTACTATGAAATATCAAATATTGGGGCTTATGTATAACTTATATGTTAAGTATGAATGTAACTATAATTGTCATAAGCATCTGCATTTTTAATCTCACTCTTAAAGGAGACATAATATGAGTTGCATAGAATGACTAGATATTCCCTTCCCGTCTGTTGTCCATGGCACCCTCCTGTTGGCAGAACACTCAGGCCACTCTCACCTGGTCTCCAAATGCACTTTGCAGAGGGGGCCACACCACAGTAGAGTCCTTCATGCCACTTTCCAAACAGCCGGTGCACCACCTTCCCCTCCTGATCTATCACCACCCCCTGTATTTCATTCATGTTAGAATTCCAATAATTCACCTGGAAAAAACAAACCCCAATTGTGACATTTGATGGCTTTAATAACACAATTCCCTATATTTTCCATATAGAAAAATTTCTTAGCCTTGAAGTCCCTTATTCAAACCATTTTCAGAAATACAGAAATCTCAAAATGTTTTATATGGAGGGCTGGCTTTCTAAGAGTTAGCTTAACTCTTCAAGAAAGGGATGGTCTCTATTCCATGCATAACATGGCAGCATATCACAGAGAAGGCTCAGTTTCTATCCCAAGAACCTAATATTAATTTCTAGGCTAGCAATTTTTTTTCCTCTTGTTTTGAATTTTCCTCTTGCTCATGGATTTTAATAAATTTTATTTGGCCATGCGGCAGAAATTGTTTGTGAAATAATTTTCATAGTATCTATAAATGGCCAAATTTTATCAGGAGGATCCTCATGTGGCCCTTCCAGCCATACTCCTTCCCAAGGGATAAGAAGTCTATGGCAGTTTGCCTACTTGGACCCCATGATCCCCCTTCCAGATCAGGCCCCAAGTATACAGGACCCTAGAATTCCTTGTCCAAGTAGCTCCAAGCTTATTCCACAGCTGGCAAGGCCCTTTTCCTTGGATTCATGCACCCAAGGGCAGACCACCCACCAGCATGTGCACACTTAGGTCTGAGGGGTGGCCAAGGGTGGCTGTTTGTGGTAGTGTGAACAGAGCTTAGATGTGTGGGCTGGACTGCCTATATATGTGTGTATGAGGCCCCTTGCAGTGAAAACAGAGCCAGAGGTGGGAAGAAAGCAGGGAAGGCCGTGGGCCAGGACTGGCTGTCCTACATTGCCAGGGTTACAGCACAGCGTTCTGAAGGGTCCAACCTGGCCTCACAGGCTTTGTTATAAAAAGTGTATTTGTCAAGGCAAAGAAATAGAGCATATTCTATTTGATAGCTCACAGGCTTGATTTACATATTTTAGTTAATTATACAGGCTCTGCAAGTGTTAGAGACGGGACTGCACTGCAGCTTCTCATAGCCTACAAAGCCAAATGTACATATTTACATCACCGAGCCACAGCACATAGGGATCTTGGCTCTTCAGTTCTAGGTACCTTATGAGTCTCTAAGAAAAAAGGTAGTGAACAACATTTTGGGCTAAAATAAAGGTATTCAATTGAAATAAACATAACCTTCCAATATGGCTTAAAAGGATTTAACTGAGAAAAGAAAATATTAGAGTCTTAAGACTCCATTATGTTACCTATCTACCATATTAGAATGGAATCATGAATTGAACAAGTAAGGTAGCTGGGTGGGGTTTCTGTACCATGTTGAATTCAGTAGCACATCCAAACAAACATGGCAGTGATACTGAATGTTTCATTTCAGACCAGAGAAACTGAGGGAAAATGGTGCTTTTGGGGCATTTCTATCCCAAAATATTTTCTTGTTAACGAGGCTGTTTCTTGTTGAACTTATTTGAATTATAACAGCAGCAGGGTTAGATAAGCATGTAGTGACTGGTGGTGATCATCTATATGACTACATCAAGTGTCTGCAGAAAATGACAACATTATAATGAGTTCCCGAAAATCAGATAACTTGAACACATAATCAAGCAGGAAAAGAAACAGAAATATAAACTAGAAGATTTATAGTCAAGAAGTGTTTGCTGGAATTTTATTTAGTGAACAACTGACTGGCTACTTCAAAAGAAAATTCTTTAAAAAGAAATGTGTTTTTTTCTGTTTTAGATGGTGCCTTTTTTGACCTCCATATGTTCAGAAACTTGCATGCCTTGAAAAACTCTATCAGTTGGTTCTGCTCTCTTATCTAAAACGTCTGTAAGGACCAATGATACAGGACAAATTCACTTGCTGCTATTTAAGGTGATTATTCTATTTCTTCTTTAAGAAGTGTTTTACACTCATTTTCCTTTACTATTGTATGATAGTATTTACCTTGACAAATGTGAGTTTGCAAATGCAAACACTGCTTTTAGTATTTCTGATGGTTACTTCTCCATAATGTTCTATCCATCTTCTTCCACTGAGGATGTTGTGTATACAAGTGGTGACTTTATTCCACACATAGTAATCTCCATACCTAGTGAAGAATGTAACCTTGATGAAAAACAACGGAGGTCACAAATACATACAACTGTTTCTACTAATGAGGATATTCTTTGGCCAAAGCTTTCTTTTCCCTGATTTTCCTCTCACTTTTGTCTTGAAATTCTCTCTGTGGTCATAAGTATTTACGATGTGGTTAATTCACTTAAGGAACATTTAAATACTTTCTATGGGCCAGGTGCTAAAGCTACAAAGTGGAACACAGCCTGTTTCCTGCTTTTCTTGGGACAAAAGTATGGGAGGGTAGATGGATATGCAAACAAATACTTAAAATGTGCACATCATCGGAACACAGAAGGAAGAGTTTTTAGTCCTTCAATCTGCCTGGAACGTGGGATGAGTGTCAAGGAAGACACCTTAGAAGAGGCTGGGTTTGGTGTAAGCATGGATGGCTGGTAGGAGCGCACCATGGGCTGGGGAAGGTAGGAGGGCACTATGGGCTGGGGAAAGCATCCACAAAACCACAAAGGTCAGAAGAGCACAAGGCATTCAGGCCTGTGAATGCTGTGCTCCAAGTGAATGCGGGTGGCAGGACACAAGGAAGGAAAGGTGTGATGAGGCAGAGCCGGGAAGGCCTGCACGGACCTACCAAGGAGTCTGGATTTACCCTGCAGGCAGTGGGCCACCGCAGGATTCCAGGTAGGAGGTAGGCTCCACAGAGTGTGCACTGAAGAAAGATCACTCTGGGAACACTGTTTCGTACTCCAGGTTTAAGACCTCAGATGTGAATAATTATTCGGGAAAAGACTGAGGAGCATACTAAGATGGCACAAATCTAATACAAATTCTGGGGAGCAAGGTTACAGAATTTCTGCTAAGGAATGAAATAATAATAGTTTCAAATCATATTTAGGTTTGTACATTACATATATTTTCAAATGAAATGTCACATCAACATAAAAATGCTTCTAAGTTTCTGCAAAGTTTATGAATTGGTATGATGTAGACACCATATATACCTAGGAAAACTCTCTTCCTTATTTCTTTTTTTTTTTTTTTTTTTTTTGAGATGGAGCCTTGCTCTGTCGCCCAGGCTAGAGTGCAGTGGCACAATCTCGGCTCACTGCAACCTCCGCCTCCCAGGTTCAAACAATTCTCCTGCCTCAGCCTCCCGAGTAGCTGGGATTACAGGCGCATGCCACCACACCAACTAATTTTTTGTATATTTAGTAGAGATGGGGTTTCACTATGTTAGCCAGGACGGTCTTGATTTCCTGACCTCGTGATCCGCCCACTCAACCTCCCAAAGTGCTGGGATTACATGTGTGAGCCACCGTGCCCGGCCTACATGTTCAAATATTCAAAGTTTATTTTGTGGTCCTAGGAATATCTCCTTCTCTTCACCTTCTTCCATATCCAATTCATCTGGAAATTCTGTCATTCAAATAGATAAAACCGAAGAAACAATTGAGCCCTTGGCCTCAATAAAAATTCCAATTAATTTCAAAATATTTAGAGGCAGTATCCTCTAGAACACACCCATAAAACAATTTCGTCACTCTTCTTTGATAAAATACTCCCTGGATCTAAGATGAACTCAAAAGTGAAACCGAATTGTATAGCAAAGAATGGCTAAACAGGAGAACCTTTTATATAAAATCAAACTAGCATGACGACTGGGTCACAGGAGGTACCTGGTGGTATTGACTGAAGAATGGAGGATGTGAAGAAATAAACAGGAAGCTTTGCTACATATGCTTAAGTTCTCATTTGTTTTTGTGGGAGTCCATTCTCAAAACTTTGGCAAAGGTAACAGAAGCCTTAGGTATATACAGAGAAATAAACCCTTACCATCTTCTAGAGTTTAAAATACCCATTTATGATTTAGAAAAGCAGACAAGAGGCCAAAAGAGAGGTGTGAGTCACCTACTTTGGAAGCGTGACATTCAGTGTTCCAACAGGCAGGATTTCCATCGACTTCCCCCAGAACTTGTTTTTCCATCTGATATCTAAATGACATAAGCAGAGGACAAGAAATACATACCCATATCTAATCATTTCTTCTGTAAAAATTAACTTTTGTATTACACTTTACGAAAAACCTTTGGAATGACAACTGATTCTATATTGTTGATTTAGTATGATGAGGGCCTGAAAATGGCCCAAGGTGAAAATATTAACTGTGAACCAAAAAACAAACAAACAAAACCCACTATCTATGTTTCTCTGTAATATATGCTCTTTATTTATTTTCAACTAACAGAGCTGGAAGAAGCCTGGAACAGTGTGTGTGGTGTATGTGTGGGTGTATATTCACATTATACAAACATAGACTCTACTGTGCTTTAATGTCCAGACAGCAATAAATGTTGTTATAAGTTTTAACTAAGTGGTAAAAATAGTTAACAAATATATCAAGCATAAGGTGTATACTAAAAATAATTACAGTTTAGCAATACAATTAATTTATATATACATTTTCTTCCATATCAAAGACATGTAATTTGGGATTACAGTTAAAAAAAATCTCTAAATACAGATAAAATAAAATTTACAAAATAAGATTTATGCGAGAGTGGGATTAACTTAAGGAATGTGTTTACACTGGTTGTTTATAATGTGTTTATACTGGCCCAGCACTTTACCTCACACGATGGCTTTATGTTTTACGTGTGGAAACTTAGATTTATTTGTGCATTTGTGATAACCACCTGGTTCCATTTTGATGAACTAAGGGAACTTCGTGCCATCCCCACAAAATGCCTGATTCTTGGTGATGACCAAGAAATGATCAAATATGTATATTTATTGCAAAAATAAATCATAAAATAAATAAAATAAATAAAAATATTTTATTATTTATTCATAATATCAACAAATACTAATTAATATTATTATATTATATCAATATATTAAATTATCATATTATATTATAAATATTAATATAATTATATTATATAATAAAATAATAAATTATAATATTAATATAATATAATTAATATTAATAAATTAAATTTAAATAATAAATTTAAATGTTAAATAAAATTAAAATTAATAAATATTTATTGATAAAACATTTTATTATTTTAAAATAAAAAATAAAAAATAAAATCACAAAATAAATAAAATATTTATTTTTGCAATAAATTATAAAAATATATTTATGATTTATTTTTGCAATAAAGTACAGTTATAGTGTTCTATCATTTTTATGTGTTTTCAGGTTAAGAAAATGCTCATGAAAAAAGTCATTCTGTGAGTAATGAAGCACTCTTCCAAACATGAAGGAACTATTTACACTTAATGTTCACATTTACGTAAATATTCTTTTCTTTGTAAAGGAGTTTAGAAACTTTTTTGTATTAGGCAAGCTTGTAACATTCTGACTTAACTAATGAGTAGAGACTTCAATCCAAACTCTTAAGCCCCAGTGAGTTAAAGGCCAGGAATTGCTGTAATGTTTGCATATCTCTTTCGATTATGACCATTGATGATGTGTCATAGAGCCTTCCTTCAGAATTAAAATGTCTTTGCACACCCCCAAGAACCAAGAAGGCAGCAGATGGAACCTCCATGTTACAGATGCAGACAATGAGGCACATGAGATAAGGTCGTGGCTCTGCACCGGCGCACAGTCCGCATGGAGCTCTGCTATTCCATATGGCATTGCTTCCAAGATAAGCAGTCTCATCTCCTAGCTGAAACCGTTTCATGTTGAAACCAGGAATTTCGATTTCTCAAACTGAGCTCTGCACCAATTACCAACATTCGCTGAGTTCCAAAGGTAGAAATCTAAACTGAATACAATGGCCCTTTGGAAGCCAGACATTTTTTCATAGGCTCATACATTTGATTTTCAATTATAATTGAAATACAAACCTTGCCAAAACACAAAATTCTTAGATTCACAGTGACAGGCAGAAATGGGTGGATGATGGCTAACCTGGTAATTAAAAACAAAAAAGAAGGCAACATCAGTGTTAAAACTTCCACATGATCATCCATTTCTCTTACTGAATTATTCTCAAAATGTATAAGTAAATCTGTAAGTCTTTGTGCTTTAAAAAACACTGAGAACTTATACAATTTAGAGGGGGATATGATGCCCATAAGTGAAGTGAGTTTCCTTCCTTTCTTCTTTCCTTCCTTCCTTCCTTCCTTCCTTCCTTCCTTCCTTCCTTCCTTCCTTCCTTCCTCCCTCACTCCCTCCCTTCCTTCCTTCCCTTTATTATACTTTAAATTCTGGGTTACATGTGCAGAACGTGCAGTTTTGTTACATAGGTATACATGTGCCACAGTGGTTTGCTACACCCATCAACTCGTCACCTACATTAGGTATTTCTCCTAATGCTGTCCCTCCCCTTGTTCGCCACCCCCCGACAGGCCCCACTGTGTCATGTTCCCCTCCCTGTGTCCATGTGTTCTCATTGTTCAACTCCCACTTATGAGTGAGAACATGCGGTGTTTAGTTTTCTGTTCTTATGTTAGTTTTCTTAACGCGTGAAAAGAAAATAAATCTCAGGACCACCTGCTTCCCATGTTATTCCTAAAAAAGATAGCTACAAAGATTTTTTTTCTTTTTTTTTGAAAAAAGGCTACCTCTCTCTCTCACAATTTGCCCAAAGGAAATTCTTTGTGGGCCTCAAGATCTTTACCCTAAAACAGTTCTGTTGAATTTCACCCTGGCAATGTACGTTGATAGCTTATCTTCACAGGTACGGGACAAAAGACTGACAGAACTCAGTCATCTTTCTGCTCACCTGAGACAAATGCGTATCTGATTACTTCCTCTGCCCTACTGTCTATGTAAAAATGCAGATTCACTGAGCCAGACTGAGGCATAAGTGACTATCTCTCTACCACCCTCTCACATGTAAATTGTGTATTCAGTGAAAGGCTGATCAGAGACCCAAAAGAATGCAACCTTTCTTATCTACCTATGACCTGGAAGTCTCCATTTCCAAGTTGTCCCACCTTTCTGGACAGAATCAATGTACATCTTACATATATTGATTGAGGTTGCATATCTCCCTAAAATGTTTAAACCCAATCTGTGTCCAAAACATCTTGGACACATTTCATCAGGACCCCCTGAGGCTGTGTCACAGGTGTGTCCTTAACCTTGGCAAAATAAACTTTCTAAATTGATTGAGACCTGTCTCAGATACTTTGGATTCACAACTGGTGTCATAACCCATCCCAACAGATTGTTATCAAAAGGCTGCTTTCACCACCAAACTGCCCTCTTACCTATATGAGTCCAGGGGCACTTACCTGTTCCGAGAAAAAGCGGAATCCCTTGTCTTCTCTAATGCATTCATAGGTCTCCCCAAGGACTGGGTTGAATGGCTTACTTCCTGCTCTGAAATAGGTGGAGCAGTATCCTGAAACTGCAAATGCAGCAACGAGAACCTGTTAAAACATTGAAGAAAAGGAAATAATATAGGAGAGATGATTGCTAGGTCTGTTTGTTCCTTTTCCCTCTAGATTTTACACACCCCATGTGGATGGGTGTTGATTTGATGACAGTTGCATTTTCTATTGTCTGCACAGAATTTTTACCAACTTGTGGGGAAAAAAATAAGTAAAATTAGGTAAAACTACTTGCACGGAAACCAGCAGGCCACTGAGGTGAAGCATTCTTCACCCTTCCATCCAACGTCATGAGTATCACAGAGTTCAAAGGTTCTGGAACCCAGTTTATCGGTTCTGCCACGGGCATGATCTTAGCCTCATGCGCACGAGGACTGTGGTTGTGGGTGCTTTTCAAAGGGGACGGCACGTTTCCCACAACCATATGGGGTAAAGGGTGAAGTATAAACAGAAGTTATTTTCTCAGACCTAAGTTCCTGAACAGATGGGTTATCTTGACATTCAGGAAAAACTGATAAAGTGAGGCAAGTTGTGCCTGCAACCTCTAAGGAGTATAAGACCTTTACACCTTAACTTTAGAAACACTCTAGACCAAGGATAAAGCACAAAAAGTGTGTCTTCCTGTGTTGGTATCTGGGAGGTTTTGGCCTTGCCTGATTTATGCAAACAGGTCAATTCCTCTTTTAGTATGCAGTGAGAATATTATGCAAATGCCAAATATATCATCATAATGAATTCTGGTTTAGCCCAGGTCTACGATTGGCAAATCCTTGAGGGGCGCTGCTCTGTTAGTTATTTATTACCATGCGCTCATATGGATCATCAGTTTCCGAAGCCTTGTCCAGGAGCTCGCTGTATTCCATTTCCTCGCAGAGGTGCTGCAGGGTGTTGAGTGGCTCGTTTAGCTCCACAGGCATGGAGACTTTAGAAAGGTCTTTACCAATGTTGTTCCTCAAGATATTCCACAGGTTAATGTTACTGGTGTCAGGACAAGGAGCTGGCAGGCATGTTCGACGCCCATTTCGGAAGGCCCCTCCTGTAAGCTCCCCATTCAGGACTGGAAGAGGGAGAGTCACAGTGAACAACACTTTGCTGTTCTGATTTCACAAAATCAAGAAGAGAAGTAACTTTCAAATAAATCTGATTTTGAGACATTTCAAGAGTCTTCATTATATCCTTTCAAAAGTAAATGGAATTCTTTCAATGCAAGGTTACTAATAAATGCAGAAAACAACAGTGCATAGTTTTATAAATAAGGCATTAAATATACTAAAACATCATTCAAGACAGGCTAAGTTTTAAAAAATTAAATATATTTAATAAGAGGGACTCAAGCTGTTGGTGTGAGAAAGAGGAAAACCTTTTCTCTTAACCATTTACCTAACAGATTTTTCAACCATTTACCTCAAGAGATTATACAAAATAGAATGTACTTAACAATCAGCTGCCAAAAGAACAATTAGTGCGGGGTTGGGGGGGATGCCTGTTCATTAAGTCTTCAGTGTTGCAATTTGGCATGTAGATAGAACAACCTGGAAGCTCAAATGATGCATACTTTGCCGAGAAATATTGTCTGCAACACTGGTGTTGTCTTCAGATATATTATCACTCACATCACTGATGTAAGACTCATCATCTGAAGCCTAAGGGAGGGAAGAACATACAAAGATCAGAATTCTTGTTCAGTCTTGCAAGCTCAGATAATCAAGTGATTAAAAATAACAAAATATTGTTTCAGTGAGAAGCAGAGGTCCTAGAGGAAAAGTATTTGGCATATGTGCAATGAACACTTGAGGGTCTTCATGAACTAGGATATAGGATCACTAAAAAGGAGCCTGGTCTTTAGCTCCTTGTCTTAGTAGGGGCAGGAGGGCGGGGGAGACCAGTAAAGAACCAGAAATATTTTAGCGTAATACACTATGAATGTTTCAGGTTGGTGCGAGACTACTTGCAGTTTTTGCCATTACTTTCTTTTGCACCAACCTAATACCTAAGAGAAGGCCCTATGACTCTACCTTGGAGGACTCAGGAGAGGCTGCCCAGGGGGCAATATTTAAACTGGGTGTTAGAGAATGAATAGGAGTTGCCCAGTTGTTAGAAGGGACAGAAGCACACGAAGAAGGGAGATTGTGCAAAGGTAAGGCCCATGAGAGCAACATTTATCCCAGGAATGCAAAGGATGTTGAGAGTGGCTGTGGCAGAGGGTAGAGAAAACAAGAGGGCCCAACAATGAAGGGCTTTTCATGCCAACAAAAAGGGTTCATATGCAATCCTAAGAGTTAGGAAAACCAACAAAAATGCATGGGATGTTGGAATCAGATTTGGTTTTCAGGAAGATATTTGGCAGCTTTCCCTAGGGAGGCCAGATACTAGGATGCTGCATAGATCCGGGTAAGAAATACAGCTTAGTCGGCTGGGTTTGGTGGCTCACGCCTGTAATCTCAGCTCTTTGGGAAGCCGAGGCAGGCAGATCACAAGGTGAGGACATCGACACCATCCTGACTAACACGGTGAAACCCCGTCTCTACTATAAATATAAAAAATTAGCCGGGTGTGGTGGCGGGTGCCTGTAGTCTCAGCTTCTCAGGAAGCTGAGGCAGGAGAATGGTGTGAACCCAGGAGGCAGAGGTTGCAGTGAGCTGAGATCACACCATTGTACTCCAGCCTGGGTAACAGAGCAAGACTGTGTCTCAAAAAAAAGAAATACAGCTTAGATTCAGATAGCCTCTGTGACAATGGGGAGAGACGAATAGTGAAGCCACCCCCTGCATGAGAAAAATGTTAAACTAAAATTTAGAAACACAAATTAGCAGAAAAATGAAATTAAGGAACAACGTACATACTAAAGGGACTTAGAAACAGAGCAGATCAGGAAGGAGAGGATAAGACAGAACCATCAGAGGAATGGGAAAACTAATGACTTTCCTGCAGGCAAGAAAGCTGCTGATACTTCCTTCAAAATGGAAACAATGCTGTATTTTTTTCTGAGTATAATACATTCTTGTAAAAAATTAGAAAATAGGTACGAGTAAACAGATGAGTGTGAAAATTACCTATCAGCCCATCACCTATAGGAAACCACGTAACATTTTGGTGAGTATTATCCTCCAATTTCAAAATGCCTGTACAAACATATTGACACATTTATCTTTATATACTGAAAAAGGAGAACAGCTTACATATTGCTTTATAGCATTCTGAATACGTTTTCATTATAGTAGCTATAGCTACTTTATTTGGAAAGGCAACATAATTCATTATATGATAACAAGGAATTTAACCAGAATGTAGGTGGTTTCTAACATTTTATTATTATAGACAATACCTGGATGAACATGCTTGCAAATATATTTTTGTAAATCTGCCTGGTGATTATATTAAAATTTATTTCTAGATCATATGGGTCACTTTGAGGCTTTAGTTCCATGTAGCCAAATTGCTCTCCTGAAAGACTGGATTAGTTTGTTCTCATCAGCAATATATGGGAACATCATCCATCTTTCCACATCCACTTAAACACTTTACACTATCCATCTTTTTTTAGTACTTACCTGGTATACATAAAAGATCACTTTTTTTTTTTTTTTTTTTTTGAGACAGACTCTTACTCTGCTGCCCAGGCTGAAGTGCAGTGCATCACAGCTCACTGCAACCTGGGCTCATAACTCCTGGGCTCAAGGGATCCTCCTACCTCAGCCTCCCAAGTAACTGGGACTACATGCACACACTCCCATGCCTGGACAATTAAAAAATAATTTTTTTTTAGAGATGAAGGGTCTTGCTATGTTACCCAGGCTTGAACTCCTAGCTTCAAGCAGTCCTCCCACTGCAGCCTCTCAAAGTGCTGGTATTACAGGTATGAGCCATTGCACCTGGCCAAAAGATTGCTTTAAGTTTGAATTTCATCCTTTATGAACTAATTTTCTTATATTTCACACATTTTTCAGTTTGACATATAGATTACATTTTTCTTAACTTGCATTTTTAAACTTTGTTTACGCCAATTTTTTTTTGCCATGTAAAATTTTTGAATTTGTACATAATAAAAACAATTGGTCATTGTCTTTAAGGTTTCTGGATTTACTGCTGATGTTTTAAAAATTAGGGTTGGGAAGAATTCATATATTTAGGGATAACAGTGATGGACAGAATGATTGCATGCATGGACGAGTAATGGTAATTTTGTTTTTGCACACAGAGTAAGCCCATAAAGATGACAAATTGAGAATAAAATCTTTTTCTGATTCATATTTTCCTACTGCAACAGGTTCCTGCAGTTCCTACTGACTGCAGTAGAGTTGAAGGTTAAACCATCAGGCTCATGAAAAGCCAACTTCTTATGCTTGAAAACAAAAAAAGTAAATCAAACTCCTCTGTGTGATTTCTCTGAAAAAAATCTAATCATACTCAATTATGTTTGAGGAGACAAACGTCTACCTAAACCAATTCACATTGCAGGCATGTTTATTGTTTTTAAGAAAACACTCATGTTTATCCTACAAATAGCTATAAAGTCTACACTTCTTCAATTTCCTTTCTTTCCTCTTTCTTTCTTTTTCTTTCCCTTTCTTTCTGTGTCTTTCTCTCTCTTTCCTTCCTTCCTTCTTTCTTTCTCTTTCCCTCCCTCCTTTCTTTCCCTCCCTTCCTCTCTTCCTTTCTTCCTCTCTCTTTCTTCCTTTCTTCCTCTCTCTTCCTTCCTTCCTTTTTTTCTCTTTCTTTCTTTCTTTTTCTTTCTTTTTTCTCTCTCTCTTTTCTCTCTCCCCCTCCTTTCTCTTTTTCCTCCCTCCCTCTTTTCCTTCCTTCCCCTTCCTTTTCCCTTTCCTTTCTCTTCCTCCCTCCCTTTTCTTTTCTCTCTCTCTTTCTTTCTCTCTCTCTCTTTCTCTCCTTCCTTCCTTCCTCCTTCCTTCCTTCCTTCTTTTTTGATACAGGAGCTCTTTCTGTCACAATGGAGTACAATGGTACAATCACAGCTCAACACAGCCTTTACCTCCTGGGCTCAAGGGATTCTCCCACCTCAGCCTCCTGAAGGAGCTGGGACCACAGGCATGCACCACCATGTCCAGCTAATTATTCGATTTTTTTCTGTAGAGGTGAGGGCTCCCTGTATTGCCCAGGCTGGTCTCAAACTCCTGACTCAATCATCCCGCCTCCGCCTCCCAAAGTGTTGGGATTACAGGCATGAGCCACCATGCCTGGCCTTCCTCTTCAATTTCTAATCTCTCCCAAACTAATATATCATAGAAATGATCTGAAATAATTGGTGTAAAAGAATTCTACAATAATAGTGGGCCTTGAGTAAGATGTATACATGTCATATGTGTGTAGTAACTAAGGCTGGGCTCTCTTGCTGTGGTCCATTCACGCCACCCTGTACAAAGAGCTAAGGCTCTGCACTATTAGAATAAAACAGTTTGCCCTCTGCCCCATGGTTAAGAAGTCCTGGAACCAAATATTTCTCTTTACAAACTTAGGGATTCAAAAGAGTTCAGAAAATATATATTTTTCCTAAACGTGACCAGGCATGTAGCATTGCAGAAACAAGTTTAAAAGCAAAGGCAAATAGATTATTGTGGAAGCAAGAAGAACATTTTTTAAAAGAGCAGAGGATTCATTCAGTAAAGTGCATTGGTAAATAACATATAAAGAGGATTTTTCCCTCAGCCATGGAAAATGTTAATGTAAGACAGCTAATGCCCAGATGTTTCTCAGAATAATCATTATAAGCATTTCTTCCTTTGCTCAGTTAGCAGATATTTATTGAGTACCTGCTCTGGGCTCACCAGAACTGTTTTAGTGTAGGAGACCCAGTGGTTAAATCTCTGCCTTCATGACATTTATGTTCTAGGGGGGCAGACACACAACAAATGAAATACAGGAAATATATATATATATATTTAAGATAGTGATAAGCATGAAGGAAAAAAAATGAGGAAAGAGGGACACAAAAGGTCAGAGGAGGCCAGGTGCAGTGGCTCACGCCTGTAATCCCAGCACTTTGGGAGGCCGAGGCAGGAGAATCACTTGAGGTCAGGTGTTTGAGACTAACCTGGCCAACATGGTGAAACCTCGTTTCTACTAAAAACGCAAAAATTAGCCAGGCATGGTGGTACATGCTTGTAATCCCAGCTACTTGGGAGGCTGAGGTGGGAGAATTGCTTAAACCCGGGAGGTGGAGGTTGCAGTGAGCCAAGATCGCACCACTGCACTCCAGCCTGGGTGACAGAATGAGAGATTGTCTCAAAAATAAACAGAGAAACCCCAAAAGGTCAGAAGAAAGGAGGAAATGGCAACTCTAAATTGTAGATAGGACAGTCAGCATAGGCTTCCCTGGAGGTGACCTTTGAGTAAGGGACTGAAGAGAGTGAAGGAACTGAAGTTGTGGATCTCTGGGGGAAGTGCTTGGGCCAGGGTAGATGGCAAGTGCAGAGGCCCAATTTCCTTTGGCAGCTGCAGTGCAGGATACACAGCTTGAGCCTAACCTGCAGCTGCTGCTAGGATTCCCACATGTATAGTCAACTCACCGGGTGGGTTGCCAAGACTATGAGTGTGAAGGCGCAAGGAGCCTTCTGAGGGGACCTCATCACAAGGTGATATAGTTTGGATGTTTGTCCCCATCCAAGTTTTACACTGAAATCTAATCTCCAGTGTTGGAGGTGGGGTCTGGTGGGAGGTGACTGGATCACGGGAATGGTCTTCTCTGGAATGGTTTAGCACCATCCTCTTTGGTACTGTCCTCCCGATCGTGAGTGAGTTCTTATGTGATCTGGTAGTATAAAAGTGTGTAGCAACTCCCACCTTGCTCTCTTGCTCCTGCTCTGGTCATGTGAGGGCCGGCTTCCCCTGGGCCTTCTACCATGGTTGTAAATTTCCTGAAGCTTCCCCAGAAGCCAAGCAGATGCCAGCATCATGCTTCCTGTACAGCCTGTGGAACTGTGAGCCAATTAAACCTCTTTTCTTTATAAATTACCCAGTCCAGGTATTTCCTTATGGCAATGTGAGAACTGCCTTATACATAAGGGAACTTAGAGACTTGGGCAGATGAGGTTGTCCCAGAAACCAAGCCTTAACTGAAGGGGAAAAGCAACTCTGAGAACATCATAGTATCTGTCGCTTGGGTTTATCTCCTGGCCTACCCCCTTTAAATACTTAAGGCCAAGTGTTGTGATAAAGGGAGAAGTTGCAAGTCAAAACAGTAATTTTATGAAAACCTGTGAGGTACAGGGCACAAGGAATGGGGGTACAGTTCAGTTCTTTCCAGTGTGAGTTGTAAGAGACAGTCACTCTCATTGCTACAGCAAGGGACACAAGGTAACTTTAGCAAATAGGCAACTCCAGAAATCATTCCTTTGGCTGTTGGAAGGCTCCAGAAGAGAGGTGGCATGAGGCTGGAGCTGAGAGCAGGCATCAGATTATAAGGGTCTTTGTTTTAATAGCTAAGGAGTTTAGAATGTTATCCTAAGGACACTGGGGAAGAGAGACATGATCAGACTTGCCTTTTAGGAAGATTGCTCAGGTTGCCCAGTGGAAAATGGATGGGAAGCAGTAAGATGGGAGACTGGAAAAGTTACGAGACTGATGGGTGATCTAGGTGGGGAGCAGATGGGAACTGAATTGGAGCAGTGGCAGTGAAGCTGCAGGAAGATGTACAGATCTGAGAGTATTTAGATGATGGAAGCTACAGAACCCAAGTGAATCAAGATGGGTGGTAGTAAAGGGAAAGAAGGAGTAAAGGAAAATCTTCAGGCATTTGGTGTGAACAGTTGGGTAGAGGGGCACTTAGATAGGCGATATGAGAGGAATCGGCAGGCCGGGGGTTCTCTCCTGGGGTAGCGGTGGGGCTTGTTGACGAAAGCTTCTGGGACGTGCTGAATTAGAGGTTCTGTGAGTGAGTACCAGGTGTCAATGTCTAACAGGTAGCTGACTGACTCTCAGACAGTTCTGTCCTTGAGCTTTAGACTTAAATATTCAAATACCTGACAGGTAACTCCACTGAGAAGTCTGATAAACTCATGATGTCTCACAGTGAATGTCTCATCTCCCTGTGACCCCATCCTCCACCTTCTTATCCTGCTCTCTGCCACCACATTCACTCCCCCACCCCTCACCTGTCCCAGGGTGGCACCACCATCTTGCTTGGACTCATGCAATAACCTGCTTCACATCCTCTTCATTTCTGTATACCCAGTGTCCAGGGCAAATAGTACCTGGGGACCCAGCTAGGTGTGCCCCAGGGACTCGGAAATAGCTCTCAGAGAGGTAAGCTAGGAAGTCATCAGATGATAGGTCAGAACTCAGATAATGCATGGTCAAGTCTGACTGTAACCTGACTAAAGAAGGATGAAGGGGTCACGCACAGTGGCTCACGCCTGTAACCCCAGCACTTTGGGAGGCTGAGGTGGGCAGATCACCTGAGGTCGGGAATTTGAGACCAGCCTGACCAACATGGAGAAACCCCATCTCTACTAAAAAAACAAAGTTAGCAGGGCATGGTGGCGCATGCCTGTAATCCCCGCTACTTGGGAGGCTGAGGCAGGAGAATCACTTGAACCTGGGAGGCAGAGGTTGCGGCGAGCCAAGATCGCACCACTGCCCTCCAGCCTGGGCAACAAGAGCAAAACCCCATCTCAAAACAAAAACAAAAACAAAAACAAACAAACAAACAAACACAACAACAACAAAAGGATGAAGGATGGGTCAGCAATGGGAGTTCAGGAGGCAAAGTCAGAAAAGGAAATTTTGGTAGCATTATCGATAGCATGGTGGTCCCTGGGGGTGCAGGCAGACAGATACAAATACCAAGTCCTTGTGGCAGAGTATCCCTATGATGGAGGCTGAGTACGGAGCTCTAATATTCTGGCCCTCTAGCCTTAAGTTTACTCATGTCCCTTGCTCACCAGGCAACCTCTGACTAGAATTAGGCTTGCCATGCAGATTTGCCTACAGGAAAAGACGCACTAATTAGCAAGGATGATTATTCTGTCCATCTGAGAGTATGTATCAGTTACCATCACAGATCATTAAATTAGCATTCCAGCCCGCGAATGGAAGTTTCTGTGAACCTGTTCGTGCATGCCTTGGGATCTGAGAGGCAGGTGCATGCCTTGGTATGCTGACAAATTCAGTATTTGATACAAGAATTCTATTTTACTTTTCTCCCATTATAAAAATGATATGTACTCATTATTGCTTTCTCTTTTCCACTTTGTCTTTGTTTCTAAAATCACTCATAATTTCAAACATCCAAAAACAACTACTACTAATTGTCAGGATGTGTCCTTCCAATCTGTTTTCTATGCATATGGAAATAAAGTTTAGCAATGATTTCATTTCTTTTTTGTAAAAATGCCGTACAGATTTGCAATCCCAAATGACAAAATTCCTAATCAGCTGTGTGGAAAAGAGTTTTGGCTGCTTTCCTCATGCCAAAAAAAGTTGACTACACTGTAGTAAAAGAACTAATTTCTGCAACCTGACCAAGGAAGAGGTTCCCTGTTTCCAAGACCTTGGCAAGAATCATAAGCATGAAGAGCAATTCAGTACAGCTTTTATGATAGTCAGTGGTTAACCTCCAAAAACCATAATTACCCAACTAGCTATGTGCTACATAGTATCCTTCTAATCTTAAATTCATGTCCCTAGCGAACATATCTAATATGTATGTGTCAGTGTATGTGCGTGAATGGTGCCTTCCTAATTCTCTCATTCTTTCTATATTTATTAGCTAGTCTCCTTCTATAAAGAGCTCTGTCATAAACTCTTTTGTTACCCTGAAATATGAATCATAGAAGACACTCCAATAAATGTTGATTCTTTCCCTTAATTCATCAAATTTAAATTCTTGATGCTCAGAAACGTTAAGCACTCAGTAATTGGTAACTGATAGAGTTTGCGTGCTTTTAGCTTTGCTACAATTTGGGCATCTTACTATGATGTAAACAAAAAAGAAAAAAATGAAAGTAACCACCAAAAAGTTCCACAGTTTTATTTTCTTTAACTCAAACTCAGTCACAAGATGTTGAGGCTAACAAGTCAAGAAGGCATACATACCTCATTCTCTGATGAACTTGCAGAGATGAGCACCTCTTGGGCATCAAAGAACTCAGAAACAGACTCTGACATGGAGAGGCGGCTCTCATTGGCTACTTGCTGTGATAGGGGGAGACTGACATGGATTTGCTCACCAGCCTGCAGAAGACAGAAGCATACATAGTGTAATTGCTTTTCCCCCTGTTAGAACAGCTATTCCTTTAAATTAGCCAGATTTATACTCTTTAATACTGTATGTTAAAAAGTGGCGGCCACAAGTAATTTTCACTTGCAATTCAGTAACGACCACTGTATACGTTTCCTTCCAATGTGTCTAAAGACCCCAAAAGGAATAGTTGAAAGGTGTTGGTACTGTGCCTTGATTTTAAACCTTTGGTTGATTGATACTGAGTCAGGTTAAGCTGCTATGAATACCTTGATTGGCTGTAGAGACAACTTCATTCTCTTATTCTTAGCTCTGTCATATTCTAACGGTACATTAAACATGAAGAAATATTTGTAGAAACTACTAGAGACATGCTAAGAAAATCTATAAAACTAATTTTTGAGACAGACTATATATGTCACTTTGCAATTTGATCATGAATTTTAACCAATAAAACACATGACTGGAATATTGAACCTTGTTTCAAATTATACTTTTATTCAATAAGTGATAGTTTTCAAGGAAGCTATTCAAGTTTCAATTAAAAATGTAAGAGAGATATATATATTCTAGTGCACATTTCAGGTTGAAAAGAAGATTTCAACTGAGATTATCAAATTATTTTTGAATGACAAATTTTAGAAATACTTCTAGATTCTGGGCAGTTGAGTGAATATAAGTATTATTAGGGAATACAGAGCCCATGGAGGTGAATGAATTTAGGGTGGAAAACTTAAGTCGAAGACAAGTTGTTTTGGGATAGTATTTCCTAAGAGGTTAGAACCCTTGT
Organism: Piliocolobus tephrosceles; assembly: GCF_002776525.5. Classification (NCBI taxonomy): domain Eukaryota; kingdom Metazoa; phylum Chordata; class Mammalia; order Primates; family Cercopithecidae; genus Piliocolobus; species Piliocolobus tephrosceles. The sequence goes on along the minus strand of NC_045444.1, from coordinate 64,389,214 downwards.
ACCTATAGATTTCTAGTAAAATGTATGTTTTTGGTACAAACATGACCTTAAAATCAGTTAAACCTCTCAACTTATTACATATATCATCACTGTATATAAAGCTCTAACATTACTGTTAAAAAGTGTAAGGTCTCATGTTATAAAGTAATAATTTTATGGAGAGTCATAAACAGAATTATACACTTAAGTTTAGCCCAAATACTGAATGTTCTCCTATTCTCTTAACATTTCTTCAATCTGAAAAATGGAATAATAATGCCACCTAACACAGAGGGTTGTTGAGGGTGTCGAATGAGATCACACATGCAAAGTCGTTAACACAATACCTAGCACATAGTAAGCATTACCTTGACACATGTCAGCTATTAATTAGCAGCAGCAGCAGCAGTAGTAGCTGCAGCAGTACCATTAGCATTATCTTAACAAGGTCAGGCGACTTCTGTCCTTAGGGCTTTCAAACAAACCTTAAGAACATTTTTACTTAGCAACCTTCTCAGCTAAATTTTTTTTTTTTTTTTTTTTGCAACATTTCACCGGCCATTTGATGCTAATGAACATTTCTAATGACGAATGAGACAGACATCGAAAATTAACAAGCTGGAGTAGATATATAAATCAAATATTCAGTGGTATCAGGTGAATATAGGAATAAATAAAAATAGACACTGATCACCAGGAATAAATGATGTCAAGCTCTTATATATCCTTTACTTCAAAGAACATTGAACTGTCAGCGACACAAATATTTATGGAGAGAACCTTTATTAACAGTGAAAGAACTGGATATAAATAAACAAAAATATGCAGTAAATTTAGATGCTAAAAAAATAGGTACTCTGCATCTATTTAAAATGAGTCTTACCTCATCAGGGCTAGGAATAATATTTACACTGACAACCTGATCACAAATAATAGACTCTGAATGTATTCTGTTCAAACGACTCCTTAGTTCAGCATTCTGGTTGAGTGCCTTAAAATAACAAAAACCACACATGTAATTTAAAATTAATCAGCAAGCATAAAACAGAACAAGTACGCAGGTACAAGTTAGACAATAATGTCTGTGATGTTCTTAGCTCTAACTTTTGAAGCCATCATGAGCCAGACAAGGAGTAATAAATGGCTCAAAAATAAGGTATTAATTTTTTGTAATATAAGATTGCTACTTTGCAGGTTGGTGGGCTGAGTTAACAGATTTCATAAAAGTGATTCACGGAATTTTCTTTCCTTTAGAGTGAGGCCCATTATACTCAAGCCCAGTCTACCACTACATATATATTACTTTTTGCAGCCTATGATGAAAACTATTGTTTTCATTGAAAATTCTTTCACATTTTTGTTCTAGTTTCTAAAGTTTGGGAGTTGTTTCAAAACTGGGTAGTTATCTTAAAATTAGTTAGAAATAGAATGAACTGGCTTTGGTTTATAGATTTAGATTTTCATCTGTTTAAAGAAAACATCTGTATTTTCATTTTCCGGGAGCACATAATGTATATGACAATGCTGCAGAACTAACTTAAGTGCAAACAAAAAGGTGTCTTCAATGAACAGTGTAGACACTGACAACCATAATAAGAACATAGCACTGAAAGTACACCAACTCTAAGTTCTCTACATGGCACTACCTCCAACATGCTTTAAGTTAGCATCAGTAAAATACTACTTGCTACAACACAGTTTAGTATGTGGAGCAACTGCATTTACTACAAGAAGAGAAAAGTTTTACATAAGCATGGCATCCCTACACGGACCCTGTTGACAAAGGTACAGTGAATCCTCTGGTAAGGAACATCCCACTGATACACAGAAACATGTTCCATTTATAGAATACAGATGTAGCTAATTGGAATTGTATCAAGCCTCAAGTTAAAGACCTGTGAGAAGACAAGGCCCAGTGAAAAGATAGCTTTCTTTTCCTTCCCATTAAGATCAGCAATTAGAAGACATAAAGAGATAAATGTCAGTGCCTAGTAAAGAGGGTATCTGCTTCAGGGAATGGGCATTCTGCTTCATTCAGAGCCAATGAATACAGTAAACCAATACATACAGAAATATAATCTCATTATGACAACTCTGTACCTATTAAAACACCCAGGGTAAATACAAAGTAGCTAAACTCTTCATTGCCTTTTCTCTCCTCTCTCCATCCTAGTCCCCGTGTCTTTCCCTCCCTCAACCCAGTTTTTGCTTTTTGAGGACAGAACTATCACTTGCAGCCTTTGGCTTTTGTTTGAAGCTGTTAGAACTGGTTTGTAAAATATGTCAAATCATGTACTTGATCTGGAGGACTGTCACATTGATGGATTAAAGGTGGATACAGATTCTACAGTCATTATATTTGGAGATAGGAGGAAATAAGTCTCTGACTATCTGAGAAAACAGGAATGTTTTAGGGGGAAAAGGTGATAACATTCTTAGCAGATAAACCATGTGCCTCAAAGGAAGACTCCTAGTATCTTTTCAACCTGAGAAAGTACTCAGGATCATTTTTCTTGGAGCAAAATCTCAAACACTTAGAATGAGAAAACAAAAACAAAAACAAAAAACCAACAACAACACTGCATTACTCTTATCTTTTGTGAGTACTACAGGCCTTTCTCCTATATGTTAGGACCACAAAAGATGCTGATTTCTTCTTCGTTCTCTGCCTACAAGTAAATGCGTAGTTGCCTTAGTTACTGAAATATTTGGAACCATATATGCTTTGGTGCCATGTAAGTGGGAGTCTATTTGATAGTTTTAATTGCAGAATCACAGTTTTTGTTTTTGTTGTTGTTGTTGTTTGTTTGTTTGTTTTGAGACAGAGTCTTGCTCTGTCACCCAGGCTGGAGTGCGGTGGTGTGATTTCAGCTCACTGCAACCTCGGACTCCCGGGTTCAAGTGACTCTCATGCCTCAGCCTCCTAAGTAGCTGGGATTACAAGTGTGCACCACCACATCTGGCTAATTTTTGTATTTTTAGTAGAGATGAAGTTTTGCCATGTTCACCAGGCTGGTCTCAAACTCCGGACCTCAAGTGATCCTCTGGCCTCAGCCTCCCAAAGTGCTGGGATTACAGGCAGGAGTTACCCTGCCCAGCCCAGAATCACAGTCTAACATCTCGCCATTAATGTCAGTAAGAAATGAACTAAGAGGTTTTTAAATTAAATATAATTTATTCTTTTTCTTAGACGTGATGTGAAAAATAAAAATTCTGGCCTGGGAGTCAGAAGATCAGGTTCTCTTGATCTCAGGGCTAAGTAGTCTTCACCAAGTTACTTAACCTTTCTGGGGTTGTATTAAATAAACATACAAAGTTGATTGAAACGCTAAGTCAGAATCCTGCACAGTGCCTCTTGGTTATCATTATGAAGATGAACTAGCATCCAGAATAGTGCACAAATAATTCTGGGTTTGGGGATTTTCTGATGCTTACAATATGGTTCATAGGAATTTCTATACTTCATGGGGCAAATCATCAGTATTTGGCTCTCTGATACGAGCACACTCAAGGTATTTTTACATTCTATGCAAAGTTCACTTTCGCATTCGCTGGGATGGTCTGGAGAGAGTTTTATCACCTATGTTCTTACTTAATTCTCTTATTATTGAAACCCTGTTCTCTCTTCCATTGATGGCAAAAAGAGTAGCATGGGAGCAAAAGAGAGAAATCTTAAAGTATTTCTTATTAAGATGAAAGCCAGGCATGGTGGTTCATGTCTGTAACCTGAGCACTTTGGGAGACCAAGACAGATGGATCACTTGAGGTCAGGAGTTCGAGACCAGCCTGGCCAACATGGTGAAACCCCAACTCTACTAATAATACAAAAATTAGCTGGGTGAGGTGGCACACGTCTACAGTCCCAGCTACTCAGGAGGCTGAGGTAGGAGAATCACTTTAACTCTTGAGGTGGAGGTTGCACTGAGCCAAGCTTGTGTCACTGCACTTCAGCCTGGGCAATACTGCAAGACTGTGTCACAAAAAAAAGAAAAAAAGTATGTTTTATTAAGCTGAAGAAAAATAAAAGTACTTTCATTTGTTAAATTTTTTAATGTAAATGTTTTAATGTAAATTTTTTCAAACTTCAAAACCATTTTTTTTTAAACGATGGCAAATACTCAAAGCCAAAGATCTGCTGTAGTTCACCACTATTGGCAAAGAATTACACTCTCCTGCCAAAATGCTAATGCTGTGCCAAAACAAAACAGTTTGGTTCCATTTTAACTACACAATGATGCATTTTGCTAGTTCTTATTTTAATCACTTTTAGAATTGAGACAAAAGTAGAAGACTCATCTCTGCTGCTATGATTTGAAGCCAGATGTTAAGCATGTTGAGTTCAAAGCTAAAAGTTTAAAATATATCATTTTATTAATAATATCTATGCAGTGGTAGAAAAGAGTAGCTGTTACACAGCACAGGAAGCATGGAAATCAAGACCGTTCCCACTCTGGCAACCCCAGTGGTGAAAAGTGTAAGCCGGCAACTGAGCATGCAACAGCCCCTTTCTGCGCATCCTCCTCCTTTTGCCTTGATCGTACAGGCTGTTTATGAAGTTTGCTACAACCAAGTGCCATGAGCTTTCAGGTAGTGCTTAGGTCTACATTTATTAATTCCTGCCCTGAAAATTATTTTTATCTAATAATACCATGTTTCTATAATAATATCATGGAAGCTTTGGGGCAAGTATTGTCAGGGAAATGATGCTCTTCGTGACAACAGAAAAGGGCCTAGAAGATGGCAGAAATAAAGTAGGGAATGTACCCAAGAGGAGTGAGCAGTGGCATAAGCAAGGAAAAAGGAGGCAGAGGACCAGCCCCTGGTGCCAGCCAATGAGAAAGAAGAGCCGTGGAGACTTGTCGGTAGTAACATTGCTGTTAGTGGTATACAGGACCAAAGGCCTAACAGGGAGGAAGCACCTTGAAGCCAGGAACTGGGCACAGATTCTTCACTCAGCAGGTTTTATGCATATTCTCACCACTTGCTTTACTGAGCTCGGATTGCACTAAAAACTACAATGCATGCTCATTTCCCCACACCTCATGTCCCTTATGCACATTTCAAGTCTAATATATCCAAGAAATGCACAATTCCTTTCCAATGTATAAAATAAGTTACTGTCTTAAAGATTTGAGCCAGAATCAATTACCTAAATTGCCACCTCCTTAGCTACTAACTACCATTCATCAACCCTGGCAGGTAATTCCTAGGTGAAGATTTATCTTAGGCTGGGTGAGACTCTGGCATAAACATTTTGCTAAATGGAACTGTGGGTTCTATGAGAAAAACATAGAAGCCTAATGGCTGGAGAAGGATATGAAACATATGGCAAGATGAAATCATCATAAATTTAAACCCTTTAGATAAAAATAAAACTGGTTCAAAAGGAATGAGAAAATGAGCATGGAAACTGTCAAAGCTAGAGCTGTCAAAAACCAAATCCTGGGTCTCTCTTAAAAATCACTTGTTTTTTCAATTATGAAAATACCATTAAAGTATATTTGGAAAATGCAAAATATAGAAAAAGTTTTAAAAAATGCACCTTACTACCCAACTGTTAGTAGTTTGGCCCATTTCTTTCTAGATTATTTTCCTCTGTATTTTTAAATATTGCTTAGTGGGTGCACAGTTTGCATACTGTATCTGCCCCTTATTCTTTGCACATAAGCAGTTATTTTGTTTCAAACTCTTCACACACATAATTTTAATAGTTGTATTAGCAAGTATTTCCTACTATTGGACACTTATGCTGTTACCGATTTTTACTAGTACAAATAATACTGCCATGAACATGATTGTTTTCTAAATTTCAGCATTAATAGACATATCAGCCATGGACTTACAGGGTAAAAGGGTAAAAACATTTTAAGGCTTTTAATAAATATTGCCAAATTATGTTCAAAATGACGACAATTTAAAGTTTAAAGAAGATATAAGGATTCTATAAAGAGTATCTTCACATACAACAAATTTGGCTGAGTCTCAGGGAACTATGAAATCCAGGAATAAACAAATACATTTGCAACTTTTATTTCATCACAGAATAATTATTTGGGTATGTGAAATGTTGTGGACAGAGAGAATGACAGATATGACTGAGATTTTAGATTATGCTACTATATAGTATGTTAAGCAGTTTTTTTGCTTCAATTCTCATATTTACTACATTTCGCTGATTCTAAGATGCACATTTCCCCCCATTTTCATCGCCTCTGAAGCACTGTGTCAGTTCAATTGACAGTGTGTTTTTTTCCCTTTCTCAGTAATGCACAAAATGATGATGCATGTAACAACTGATGGCATCTTGATTTAATAAAATACAGTGATTCTAGCTGGAATAGATGGGTCACATTCCGTTATTCACATTTATATGAGCTCAACTCTCACTGCATTTAACACAAGCTGTGCAGAATTTCTGGGGCCAGGAATCAAACTAGTAACAGTGATAAAGTGTAATGTATTGAAGATAGGCTCAAGATGAGTTGGATTTTTATTATTATTGGTAATCTGGAGTGCTGAGGTTGCCTTAGTCTTATTACAGACTATTTCATTTTGGTGTTCAGGGTACTGCATTAAACAAGACATAAGCTGGGTGCAGTGGTTCATGCCTAGCACTTCAGGAGTCCGAGGTGGGAGGATCACTTGAGGACAGGAGTTCAAGACCAGCCTGGGCAACATGGTGAAATCCCATCTCTACTAAAAATACAAAAAATTAGCCAGACGTGGTGGCACATGCCTGTAATACCAGCTAGTTGGGAAGCTGTGGCAGGAGAATCACTTGAACCTGGGAGGTGGAGGTTGCAGTGAGCTGAGACTACGTCACTGTACTCCAAACAGGGCAACAGAGCAAGACTCTGCCTCCAAAAAACAAACAAAAAAAGATATGAAATTATAGCTGATGTGAAATAAAGTCATTTATAAGGGATGGATGCCACATAAAATGTCCTGTCCTACAGGCTTGGGTCCAACATCTAGACTCCCTCTCAAGTGCAAAAGTTTAAGTTTCATAGGGTTTAAATAACAGAATTACATATGTTTTTGTGTACATATGGATCGGAGAAGTAATATTACTTCAGTTATTTTTATTTTTTTGAGACAGAGTCTTGCTGTGTCGCAAAGGCTGGAGTGCAATGGCATGATCTTGGCTCACTGCAACCTCCGCCTCCTGGGTTCAAGCAATTCTCCTGCCTCAGCCTCCCAAGTAGCTGGGATTACAGGCACCTGCTACCACACCCAGCTAATTTTTTTGTATTTTTAGTAGAGACGGGGTTTCACCATGTTGGCCAGGCTGGTTGAAGTAATATTACTTTAGAAGAGCAATTCATTAGACTGCCCAGCCTTGCAAATTGTTGTTTACTCAAGGCAGGTAACAATTTATGCTGAGCATGTTGTAAAAATGCTAATTTCAAGTATTTTATCTACTATGTGCCTTCGAAAGAGATGATAAAATTTGCTGAGTCTGATATACTTAAAGTCTTGTTGAAATGCAGCACTTTAATCATAGACATACATCAAATAGGACTTATGTCAAATAAAACATAAGCTTTAAAAGTTTTGGACTACTAAATGAATTTGTTTGTTTGCTTTAGAGACAGGGTCTTGCTCTGTTGCCCAGGCTGGAGTGCGGTGGTGGTATCATGGCTCACTGTAATCTTGAACTCCTGGGTGCAAGGAATTCTCCTGCCTCCACCTCCCAAAGAATTGGGATTATAGGCATAAGTCACTGTGCTTGTCCTAAAGATGTTATTTAAATTCAGTCTCTCTCTCTCTCCTCCCCTCTCTGAGGGACACCTGGCTTTTTTTCTGGACCCCAGAAAAATATCTGGGAGTTTAACTGATGACATCTGAATACGGACCAACCATGTCTTTAGGCTGCCTATAATGACACTATAATGTGAACTTATACTAATTCAAAAACATACTCAGAACAGGGAGAACAATGGTCTCAATGTACTCAAGCTAATTAGTACTTGATCAATCTTAAGCGCTACATTAAAAGAGGGAGAGCGAGAACAGAGTTGGCCAACGAGGAGGGCTGATCAGTTGCTTTCTGCCTTCACTATTTCCTTATCTGCTGGCCCCTTTTTGTCAAGATATAAAGATGCTGAGACTGCCAAATTCCAGGGCTGATGGTCAGTCTATATATTAGTTGCTACTAAATTGGATTCCGTTAACCTTTTCCTTCCTGAGATTATTGAAACTCCCCTTGGTGTCAATGGTCATCGCTTCTAAATCCTCTGGCTGCTTCCCCTGAGTCTCCATCAATGGCTTCTCTTTCTTGGCCTGTCTTATTTTATTTTATTTTACTTTTTTGTGGCAGAGTCTTGCTCTGTTGCCCAGGCTAGAGTGATCTCGGCTCACTGCAACCTCTGCCTCCTGGGTGCAAGCAATTCTCCTGCCTCAGCCTTCCAAGTAGCTGGGACTACAGGCATGTGCCATCAAGCCTGGCTAATTTTTACATTTTGTAGAGATGGGGTTTTGCCATGTTGGCCAGGCTGGTTTCAAACTCCTGACCTCAGGTGATCCGCCAGCCTTGGCCTCGTAAAGTGCTGAGATTGAGGTGTGAGTCACCGCGCCCGGCCACTTGGACTTTTTTTTTTTTCTTTTTGAGATGGAGTTTCGCTCTCTCGTTGCTCAGGCTGGAGTGCAATGGCACGATCTCAGCTCACTGCAACCTCCGCCTCCCAGGTTCAAGTGATTCTCCTGCCTCAGTCTCCCAAATAGCTAGGATTACAGGAGCCCACCACCACGCCCAGTTAATGTTTGTATTTTCAGTAGAGATGGAGTTTTGCCTGTTGGCCAGGCTGGTCTCGAACTTCTGACTTCATGATCCACCCATCTCGGCCTCCCAAAGTGCTGAGATTACAGGCGTGAGCCACCACGCCCGGCCAGCCTGTTGTTTAAATGTTAATGTTCTCTATAGCAGCAGGAGCACCACTGACCCTTTTATTCTGACTGCAATGCAATTCATCAACATCTATAACTGCCCTGGTATGCAGGGGCATCCATCTTCCTCTCTAGCCTAGACCTGTCTTCTGAGCTCTAGACATAAATATCTAATTGCCTGTAAAATGCCCCACAGACACCTCAATCTCCACAGAAATCCATCATCATATACCTAAAGCAAACCAGCTCCTCTTATAGTCCCACCTTGGGGAAAATAACTTTCACATACCCAGTTATCCAAGTAAAAACCCTGGACTGTCTTGATTTTGTGTTCTTGTCCCTTTCTAATATTCTGCTGATCTCCAAGCCATGCTGATTCTCCCTCCTGGGTGTCTTTGAAATGTATTCCCTCCTTCTACCAATGCTGGCATGGCACTTCCTCAGTTTAGGAATATTATCTCAAGTGTACGAGCTCTTCTCAAATTATCTCAAATACCATAAGAATCTGTCAAACTAGTCTTGCCTCCCAATTCCACCTACCCTCCATACTGTACCAGAATAATCTTTCTAATATGCAAAACTATGTCCTAATAATTCTAATTTCTGGCATTATCATTTACCAGTTAAAATTGTTAAGCCCTCCCTTCACTGACAGGATAAATCCAAAACCCTTTGTGTAGTCCCTGATGAGCTGGTTCTTGCCTACTTAATCAGCTACTCTTCAGAGTAATTCTTCCTTGTTCATCTCATACTTCTTCCACTACGAACTACCTGCCATTCTCCAGACATCTCTCCCACGGCCTAACCATGAATAGCAATTTGTTAGAAAGGAGTGAACTGTCAGTAAACTTAAATACCTTTAGCAAAGGCTGCTGTGGTTTCCAAAAAGGAGTCCACACTTAGAGGTGATGGGAATAGATGGCCAGTGGGGGTGTGACTACCCCGAGGCGGGGGGCATGGACACACATGGGAATGTGAACATCACCAAAATGCTGGGATGACACACAACTGCAAACACTGAATTATCTGTTGGATAGGCTGTAACAGTGTATTTGAAACTTAATAGTTCCAAATTATTTTCACATCTTTCAAGGCTAAAATTGAGATTTTTTTGTAAAAATAAATAACAATAACAAACAATCCAACAAAAATCTATTGAGGTTCTAACTTTAGATGCAAATAAATATGTTTTGACAAGAGAGGGAAATATTTTAACCCGAAGGAAGCACAGTGGATCAAATTTTGCTCTATTTTACTTTTGTCATATTAGCATCCGGCCCTTCCTTGTGAGCGGTTGCTGTCTATTCAGGCCAGGTTGAAGGTCTGATTCCTCCAAGAAGCCTGATCTGTGGCTCTGCTCTCAGCTCAGGGATCTCCCATTCCTCTGAGCAAACAGAGCCCTGGAAATCTGCACTACCATGTACTGCTGTGAATGTACTACGGCGTGCTCCATTTCACTGTTTCCTGCTCATCTCATGAATCAGATCATGAGCTTGCTGGGAACATGGCCAGGGCTACTTTTACCGTGGTGTTCTGTACCTTGCATAATACCTAGCATATAGTCACCTGAATGGAATACAATGAATAAGGGAATGAACAAATGAATAACTGTTGTAAGATTTCTCTTCATAATTATTTCTAATTTCACCTGAAGCCCAACCCGAGATCTCTATTTACCATTCTCTGTTTCACCTACAAGCAAATAAAAGCAAGCAAGCAGGTAAGCAAGAAACAAATGTTTTCTTGTTTTTCTTAGTAAAGCTTGACTTCTATCTCTAAGCCTCCATCACTAAATACATCTGAAGGAACCGTTGCAACATTAAGGGGGACAAGAATGTATTTTATATGTTTACAGGATGACATTTGAATGTTTACTCGACCATTATTTTGATCTTTCTGATTCACGATACTTTCAGAATAATGATTTGGAAGATCAGTTAATGTCAACTGAGTGTTCGACCTATCCATAACATGAGAAGGGTCCAGGGAAAGCCATTAAAATGTTCTTTTAAATAAAGCCCTCTGCAGACTGGCAGAATCATAGCGGATTTTCACGCTCAAGCTCCTGAGACCCCTGGCTTTGTACTGGAAGCAGCATATGCCCCTCAGCTGACAGTGTTTTATGGATAATGCAGAAAGTGTGGCCCAGATAACAACATCCATGACATGAAACTTAACATTCAAAATACGCCGACAGTTCAGGGACATAAAACATGGTGACACAGTGTAAGTCTACTTTTTAGGGACTGAGGGAAACTGTTCAAGCAGGATCTGCTCCACACGGAGAACCACTTACCCAGGATTTGCTTGCTCCTTCACTCTGATCCAAGGCACCAGGAAGCGAATAATATTTTATATAAACACCGAGTTCTCACAAAATCACATTACAACATTGAATTCTCAAAGGAGTTAAAGTCAGAGCATTTATAGTCTAAAGAAAATACTTCTAAGGAACTACTCAGTTGAAAAAAGCATAAGCACAGCTCTAAAGGATTTTTATCAGAAATTCCAACTTTGATATAGATACATAGGGATTTGATTAGTATTAATAAGATCAACTCTATAATATATATCGAAATATAAAAGTCTAGTTCAGGAAGCATAACTTAGGAAGAAAACCTCAAGAGTGCAAATCAGAAAAGAAAAAAATGGGTGATAGTAATCAGTAATTTTCAACAGATTAAGATGTAAGTGGGAAAAATACTAAGTGTGGAAGATCTAGTACCTTTTAAAAAAATATTTACTATTGGACTGAATATATTCTGGAACACATTTCAGATGTATAGGTCAAATAAATGCATGATTCTTTTTTTAAAATCAGAGGCTACCTTATAAATGACCTTAGAGAAGCATTAAGTGTTCAACTGGCCAAAATTACCATTATATGCTTACAAACAAGTTTGGTTTATTTTCACTCTTACCTTGACATTTTGGGGAAGAAAAGTAATGCAATCTAATACCAACACTGCAGTCTTTTGGGGGAATTTCTGCAAACTGTACTATCCCCACGACTAGCCACCTCCCTGCCAGCTCCCCATCTTTTGATCTTTCATCTTACAGGGTAGGGAGTGTGTCACGTACATGCAAACACACACTCTCATCTACCTGAGACAGTGACTGTCGGAGCCGTGCCATCTGCGTGCTGTGGCCTTTACTGTGATCCTGCTCGGAAACCATCTGCTTCAGCTTCTCCTTCTCTATAGCTATGCTATTAAACGCAGACTTCAAAAGAGAATGCACTGGGTGGGGAGAAGAGTGAGAAAAAACTGTTAGATAGGTGCAGAAAGAATACATAACATTATAAATTTCTCCAGACTTTCACTCACAAATAGACATTTTTCTGGAAAGGCTATGTAATGGTCTAATTAAAAATTAGCCTTCAAAAGGAATCTTTATCAGAATATCTATACTCCACACAAGTATTACAATGGCAATTGATCAGAGTGAAAAATTTGGTTTTTATACCAGATAGACCAACAAAAATTTGGAAGTAGCATGTAAAATATCAAGACCAATGCAAAGTATCAATATTTAGAAATTAATTAATAATCCCTAGAAAGAATAGGGAACAAGTTTACTTGCCATATTTGATTATCATATTTGAGCAGTTCTGTGTAGCATAAAGTCTCATGTAAATCATTTAGAACTATCCAAAAACTATTTTCTAAAGCATGCACCCAAAAAGAGCACTTTATGCATTCTGCCAACATAAAACAGCAGGCTGATCAAGAAGTTTTGACCGGTTCCCTTGGAGGTAGGAAATGATATGCTGTTAAGAACAGCACTTGCGTTACTTTCTCAGACAGGAATATCTTGTTGTTAAAGTGCTTTGATTTAAAAGCAACAATAAAAACAACACCCCCTCCCCATTTGGTACATACCTAACAAATTAGCATTAGTGAAATCTGAGGCAGTCTTCAATCATGAACTACAAAATGTTGACTTTCCAACATCTATTTTTATGATAACAGAGTTCCTATAATACGCAAAGTATTCTAAAATAGGTATTTCCTTATTTGAGAAAGGTATTTATAAAAGTGGAAATTTTAAGTGTAAAATAGAGTGGCTGAATTTACAGGGGGAGAATAGCAGGATCACAAGGGATTCATGATCTATTGCTATGGCAATTGGCAGGATCGCTTCCTTCTTGAAGGTTGAATAATACTCCATTGTGTATGTGTGTACCACAGTTTCTTTATCCATTTGTCCACTGACAGATGCAATGAACATGTGAGTGCAGATAACGTTACAACAGGGTGATTTCATTTCCTGTGGATATATGCCTAGAAGAGGGACTGCTGGGTCATATAGTAGTTCTATTTTTAATTCTTTTAAGAATCTCTGTACTGTTTTCCAGTGTATATGATTGCACCAATGTACATTCCCAACAACAGTGTACAAAGGTTTCCTTTTCTCCACACCCTTGCCAACGCTTGTCTTGTCTTTTTAATAGCTATCCTAACAGGTGTGAGGAGGTGGTGCATAGTGGTTTTGATTTGCATTTCCCTAATGATTAGTGATGCTGATCACCTTTTCATGTACTTGTTGGTCATTCTTACGTCATCTTTGGAGAAGTATCTACTCAGATCCTTTGCTCATTTTAAAGTCAGGTTATATGTTTTCTTTTAAAAAAACATTTTTATTTATTTAATTTTGATGAGACAAGGTCTCACTCTATTGTCTATTGTGGAGTGCAGTGGCCTGATCATAGCTCACTGTAACCTCTAACTCCTGGGCTTAAGTGATCCTCCCACCTCAGCCTCTCGAGTAGCTAGGACTACAGGCACACATTACCATGCCTGGCTAATTTTTTAATTTTATTTTTTGTAGAGATGGAGTCTCACTATGTTGCTCATGCTTGTCTCGAACTCCTGGCCTCAAGTAAAGGTTATATGTTTTCTTCATATTGAGTTGTATGAGTTCTTTATACATCCTGGATATTAACCCCTTATCTGATACACGGTTTGCAAATATTTTTTCCCATTCTGTAGGTTATCTTTTTATTTTGTTGACTGTTTTCTTTGCTGTGCAGAAGCTTATTTTTAAAAATTTACAAAAAAAGATTTTTAATTTGAAGTTTTCCATTTATTTAGTTTTGATTTTTTAGCCTGAATTTTTGGTGTTATATCTAAGAAATCCATTGCCAAGAACAATGTCAAGGAACTTCTGCTCTACGTTTTCTTCTAGGAGTTTTATAGTTTTAGGTCTTACATTTAGGTCTTTTATCTATTTTGAGTTCACTTTTGTGTATGGTGTAAGATAAGGGTCCAATTTCATTCTTTTACATGTGGAAATCTGGTTTTCTCAGCATCTTTCATTGAACAAATTATCCTTTTCTCATTGTGTCTTTTTGGTGTCTTTTTTGAAAATTAGTTGATCATATATGTTTGGATTTATCTTGAGGCTCTCTTTTCTGTTCCAGTGGTCAATGTATCTGTTTTTAAGCCAATAACCTACTATTTTGATTACTATAGCTTTCTAATATAATTTTAAATCAGAAAGCATGATGTTTTCAACTTCGTGTTTTTCCCCCCAGGTTGCTCTGGTTATCAAATTCTTTTGTGGTTCCATGTGAATTTTATCTATTTTCATATTTTTAATTTATTATACTTTAAATTCTAGGGTACATGGCACAACATGCAGGTTTGATACATAGGTATACATAATAAGCCATGTTGCTTTGCTGCACCCATCAACTCATCATTTACATTAGGTATTTCTCCTAATGCTATCTCTACCCCCACCCCTCACCCCTGGACAGGCCCCAGTGTGTGACGTTCCTTGCCCTGTGTCCAAGTGTTCTCATTGTTAAATTCCCACCTATGAGTGAGAACATGTGGTGTTTGGTTCTCTGTCTTTGTGATAGTTTGCTGAGAATGATGGTTTCCAGCTTCATCCATGCCCTGCAAAGGACATGGGCTTATCCTTTTTTATGGCTGTATAGTATTCCATGGTGTATATGTGCCGCATTTTCTTAATCCAGTCTATCACTGGTGGACATTTGGGTTGGTTCCAAGTCTTTGCTATTGTGAATAGTGCCACAATAAACATATACGTGCATGTGTCTTTATAGTAGCATGATTTATAATCCTTTGGGTATATACCCAGTAATGGGATCGCTGGGTCAAATGGTATTTCTAGTTCTAGATCCTTGAAGAGTCACCACATGGTTTTCCACAATGGCTGAACTAATTTACACTCCCACCAGCAGTGTAAAAGCATTCCTATTTCTCCACATCCTCTCCAGCATCTCTTGTTTCCTGACTTTTTAATGATCATCATTCTAACTGTCATGAGATGGTATCTCATTGTAGTTTGACTTGCATTTCTCTGATGACCAGTGATGATGAGCATTTTTTCATGTGTCTGTTGGCTGCATAAACGTCTTTTTTTTGAGAAGTGTCTGTTCATAACCTTCGCCCACTTTTTGACGGGATTGTTTGTTTTTTTCTTGTAAATTTGTTTGAGTTCTTTGTAGATTCTGGATATCAGGCCTTTGTCAGATGAGTAGATTATAAACATTTTCTCCTATTCTGTAGGTTGCCTGTTCACTCTGATGGAAGTTTCTTTTGCTGTACAGAAGCTCTTTAGTTTAATTAGATCCCATTTGTCTATTTGGGCTTTTGTTCCCATTGCTTTTGGTGTTTTAGTCATGAAGTCCTTGCCCATGCCTATGTCCTGAATAATATTGCTAAGGTTTTCTTCTAGGGTTTTTATGGTTTTAGGTCTAACATTTGAGTCTTTAATTCAGCTTGAATTAATTTTTGTATAAGGTGTAAGGAAGGGATCACATTTCAGCTTTCTACATATGGCTAGCCAGTTTTCCCAGCACCATTTATTAAATAGGGAATCCTTTCCCCATTTCTTGTTTTTCTCAGGTTTGTCAAAGATCAGATGGTTGTAGATGTGTGGTGTTATTTCTGAGGCCTCTGTTCTGTTCCATTGGTCTATGTATCTGTTTTGGTACCAGTACCATGCTGTTTTGGTTACTGTAACCTTGTAGTATAGTTTGAAGTCAGGTAGCGTGATGCCTCCAGCTTTGTTCTTTTTGCTTAGGATTGTCTTGGCAATGAGGGCTCTTTTTTGGTTCCATACGAACTTTAAAGTAGTTTTTTCCAATTCTGTGAAGAAAGTCATTGGTAGCTTGATGGGGATGGCATTGAATCTATAAATAACCTTGGGCAGTATAGCCATTTTCACGATATTGATTCTTCCTATCCATGAGCATGGAATGTTCTTCCATTTGTTTGTGTCCTCTTTCGTTTCATTGTGCAGTGGTTTGTAGTTTTCCTTGAAGAGGTCCTTTGCATCCCCTTGTAAGTTGTATTCCTAGGTATTTGTTCTCTTTGTAGCAATTGTGAAAGGGAGTTCACTCATAATTTGGCTCTCTGTTTGTCTGTTATTGGTGTATAGGAATGCTTGTGATTTTTGCACATTTATTTTGTATCCTGAGACTTTGCTGAAGTTGCTTATCAGCTTAAGGAGATTTGGGGCTGAGGCGATGGGGTTTTCTAAATATACAATCATGTCGTCTGCAAACAAGGACAATTTGACTTCCTCTTTTCCTAACTGAATACTCTTTATTTCTTTCTCTTGCCTGATTGCCGTGGCCAGAACTTCCAACACTATGTTGAATAGGAGTGGTGAGAGAGGGCATCCTTGTCTTGTGCCAGTTTTCAAAGGGAATGCTTCCAGTTTTTGCCCATTCAGTATGATATTGGCTGTCGGTTTGTCATAAATAGCTCTTATTATTTTGAGATATGTTCCATCAATACCTAGTTTATTGAGAGATTTTAGCATGAAGGGCTGTTGAATTTTGTTGAAGGCCTTTTCTGCATCTATTGAGATAATCATGTGGTTTTTGCCATTGGTTCTGTTTATGTAATGGATTACGTTTATTGATTTGTGTATGTTGAACCAGTGTTGCATCCCAGGGATGAAGCCAACTTGATCATGGTGGATAAGCTTTTTGATGTGCTACTGGATTTAGTTGGCTGGTATTTTATTGAGGATTTTCGCATCGATGTTCATCAGGGATATTGGTCTAAAATTCTCTTTTTTTGTTGTGTCTCTGCCAGACTTTGGTATCAGGATGATGCTGGCCTCATAAAATGAGTTAGGGAGGATTCCCTCTTTTTCTATTGATTGGAGTATTTTCAGAAGGAATGGTACCAGCTCCTCCTTGTACCTCTGGTAGAATTCGGCTATGAATCCATCTGGTCCTGTACTTTTTTTGCTTGGTAGGCTATTAATTATTGCTTCAATTTCAGAGCCTGTTATTGGTCTATTCAGAGATTCAACTTCTTCCTGGTTTAGTTTTGGGAGGGTGTATGTGTCCAGGAATTTATCAATTTCTTCTAGATTTTCTAGTTTATTTGCGTAGAGGTGTTTATAGTATTCTCTGATGGTAGTTTGTATTTCTGTGGGTTCAGTGGTGATACCCCCTTTATCATTTTTTATTGCATCTATTTGATTCTTCTCTCTTTTCTAATTTATTAGTCTTGCCAGTGGTCTATC
This sequence comes from Piliocolobus tephrosceles, assembly GCF_002776525.5. Taxonomy (NCBI): domain Eukaryota; kingdom Metazoa; phylum Chordata; class Mammalia; order Primates; family Cercopithecidae; genus Piliocolobus; species Piliocolobus tephrosceles. The sequence goes on along the minus strand of NC_045444.1, from coordinate 64,371,832 downwards.
AATTTTGTTGATCTTTTTTAAAAAAAAAAACAGCTCCTGGGTTCATTAATTTTTTGGAGGATTTTTTGTGTCTCTATCTCTTTCAGTTCTGCTCTGCTCTTAGTTATTTCGTGCCTTCTGCTAGCTTTTGAATTTGTTTGCTCTTGCTTCTCTAGTTCTTTTAATTGTGATGTTGAGTGTTGGTTTTTGGATCTTTCCTGCTTTCTCTTGTGGGCATTTAGTGGTATAAATTTCCATCTACACACTGCTTTAAATGTGTCCCGGAGATTCTGGTACGTCGTGTTTTTGTTCTCATTGGTTTCAAAGAACATCTTTATTTCTGCCTTCATTTCGTTAATTACCCAGTAGTCATTCAGAAGCAGGTTGTTCAGTTTCCATGTAGTTGTGCAGTTTTGAGTGAGTTTCTTAATCCTGAGTCCTAATTTGATTCCATTGTGGTCTTAGAGACAGTTTGTTGTGATTTCTGTTCTTTTACATTTGTTGAGGAGTGCTTTACTTCCAATTATGTGGTCAATTTTGGAATAAGTGTGATATGGTACTGAGAAGAATGTACGTTCTGTTGATTTGGGGTGGAGAGTTCTGTAGATGTCTATTAGGTCTGCTTGGTGCGGAGCTGAGTCAAAGTCCTGGATATCCTTGTTAACCTTCTGTCTCATTGATCTGTCTAATATTGACAGTGGGGTGTTAAGTCTCCCATTATTATTGTGTGGGAGTCTAAGTCGCCTTGTAGGTCTCTAAGGACTTGCCTTGTGAACCTGGGTGCTCCTGTATTGGGTACATACATATTTAGGATAGTTAGCTCTTCTTGTTGAATTGATTCCTTTACCATTATTTAATGGCCTTCTTTGTCTCTTTTGATCTTTTTTGGTTTAAAGCCTGTTTTTTCAGAAACTAGGATTGCAACCCCTGCTTTTTTGTGCTTTCCATTTGCTTGGTAGATCTTCCTCCATACCTTTACTTTGAGCCTATGTGTATATCTGCACATGAGATGGGTCTCCTAAATACACACTGATGGGTCTTGACTCTTTATCCAATTTGCCAGTCTATGTCTTTTAATTGGGGCATTTAGTCCATTTACATTTAAGGTTAATATTGTTATGTGTGAATTTAATCCTGTCATTATGATGTTTGCTGGTTATTTTGCCCACTAACTGATGCAGTTTCTTCATAGCATCGATGATGGTCTTTACAATTTGGCATGTTTTTGCAGTGGCCGGTACTGGTTGTTTCTTTCCATGTTTAGTGCTTACAATTTGGCATGTTTTTGCAGTGGCCGATACCGGTTGTTTCTTTCCATGTTTAGTGCTTCCTTTAAGAGCTCTTGCAAGGCAGGCCTGGTGTTGACAAAATCTCTCAGCATTTGCTTGTCTGTAAAGGATTTTATTTCTCCTTCACTTATGAAGCTTAGTTTGGCTGGATATGAAATTCTGGGTTGAAAATTCTTTTCTTTAAGAATGTTGAATATTGGCCCCCACTCTCCTCTGGTTTGTAGGGTTTCTGCTGAGAGATCCACTGTTAGCCTGATGGGATTCCCTTTGTGGGTAACCAGACCTTTCTCTCTGGTTACATTTTTTCCTTCATTTCAACCTTGGTGAATCTGACAATTACTTGTCTTGGGGTTGCTCTTCTCGAGGAGTATCTCTGTGGTGTTCTCTATATTTCCTGAATTTGAATGTTGGCCTGACTTGCTAGGTTGGGGAAGTTCTCCTGGATAATATCCTGAAGAGTGTTTTCCAGCTTGGTTCCATTACTCGGTCACTTTCAGGTACACTTATCAAGTGTAGATTTGGTCTTTTCACATAGTCCCATATTTCTTGGAGACTTTGTTCATTTCTTTTCACTCTTTTTTCTCTAACCTTGTTTTCTCGCTTTATTTCATTAATTTGATCTTCAATCACTGATACCGTTTCTTCCACTTGATTGAATTGGCTATTGAAGCTTGTGCATGTGTCATGAAGTTCTCGTGCCATGGTTTTCAGCTCCATCAGGTCATTTAAGGTCTTCTCTACACCATTTATTCTATTTAGCCATTCATCTAACCTTTTTTCAAGGTTTTTAGCTTCCTTGTGATGGGTTAGAACATGCTCCTTTAGCTTGGAGAAGTTTGTTATTACTGACCTTCTAAAGCCTACTTATGCCAACTCATAAAAGTCATTCTCTGTCTAGCTTTGTTCCATTGCTGGTGAGGAGCTGTGATCCTTTGGAGGAGAAGAGGTGCTCTGCCTGTTAGAATTTTCAGCTTTTCTGCTCTGGTTTCTCCCCATCTTTGTGGTTTTATCCACCTTTGGTCTTTGATGTTGGTGACCTACAAACGGGGTTTTGGTGTAGATGACCCTTTTGTTGATGTTGATGCTATTCCTTTCTGTTTGTTAGTTTTCCTTCTAACAGTCAGGTTCCTCAGCTTCTGGTCTGTTGGAGTTTGCTGGAGGTGCACTCCAGACCATTTGACTGGGTATCAACAGCGGAGGCTGCAGAACAGCAAATATTGCTGCCTGATCCTTCCTCTGGAAGCTTCATCCCAGAGAGGCACCCACCTATATGATGTGTCTGTTGGCCCCTACTGGGAGGTGTTTCCCGGTTAGGCTACACGGGGGTCAGGGACCCACTTGAGGAGGCAGTCTGTCTGTTCTCAGAGTTCAAACGCCATGCTGGGAGAGCCACTGCTCTCTTCAGAACTGTCAGACAGGGATGTTTAAGTCTGCAGAAGTTTTCTGCTGTCTTTTTCTCAGCTATGTCCTGCCCACAGAGGTGGAGTCTATAGAGGCAGTAGGTCTTGCTGAACTGCAGTGGGCTCTACCCAGTTAGAGCTTCCTGGCTGCTTTGTTTACCCATTCAAGCCTCAGCAATGGTGGACGCCCCTCCCCTAGCCAGGCTGCCGCTTCGCAGTTCGATCTCAGACTGCTGTGCTAGCAGGGAGCGAGGCTTCGTGAGTGTGGGACCCACCAAGCCAGGCATGGGAGAGAATCTCCTTGTCTGCCGGTTGCCAAGACCTTGGGAAAAGTGCAGTATTTGGGTGGGAGTGTCCCGTTTTTCCAGGTACAGTCTGTCATGCCTTCCCTTGGCTAGGAAAGGGAAATGCCCTGACCCCTTGCATTTCCTGGGAGAGGTGATGCCCTGCCCTGCTTTGGCTCACCCTCCGTGGGCTGCACCCACTGTCCAACCAGTCCCAGTGAGATGAACCAGGTGCCTCAGTTGGAAATGCAGAAATCACCCATTTTCTGTGTTGATCACGCTGGGAGCTGCAGACTGGAGTTGTTCCTATTCTGCCATCTTGGAATGGAATGCCCATGTGAATTTTATTATTGTTTTTCCTATATCTTGGAAGAGTGTCATTAGCATTTTGATAGGAATTATATTGAATCTATATATTTCTTTAGGTAGTATGAACTTTTTTTAGCTGTTATTTTAGGTTTAGGGGTAACAGGTGAAGGTTTGTTACATAGGTAAACATGTGTCACGTGGGTTCATTGTACAGATTGTTTCACCACTCAGGTATTAAGCCCAGTACCCAATAGTTATCTTCTCTGTTCCTCTCCCTCCTCCCACCCTCCACCCTCAAATAGGCTCCGGTGTTTTTTGCTTGTTTCTTCTTTGTGTTCATAAGTTGTTATCATTTAGCCCCCACTTGTAGTGAGAACATGTGGTATTTGGTTTTCTGTTCCTGTGTTAGTTTGCTGAGGATAATAACCTCTAGCTCCATCCATTTTTCTGCAAAACACATGATCTTGTTCTTTTTTATGGCTGCAAGTATGAACATTATAACAACATAACTTTTTGATCCATGAGCATGAAATATCTTTTGTTTATTTGTGTCCTCTTTAATTTCTTTCATCATTTTTTTTTTATAGTTCTCAGTGTACAGGTTTTTCAACTCCTTGGTTAAATTTATTCCTAAGTATTTTATTTTATCATAAATAGGATTGATCTTGATTTCTTTTTCAGCTATGTTGTTATTCGTGTATAGAAAAACAGGGTTTTGTATGTTCATTGTATATCCTGCAACTTTAATGAATTCATTTATTAGCTCTAACAGTTTCTTGGTGGCATCTTTGGGGTTTTCTAAACATGGGATCATGTCATCTGCAAATAGAGATCATTACTTTTTCCTTTCTGATTTGGATACCTTTTATTTCTTTTTGTTGTCTAATTGCTCTTGATAGTACTTCCAGTACCATGTTGAATAGAAGCAGGAGGAGTGGGCCACCTTGCCTTGTACCAGATCTTAGAGGAAAAGCTTTCCATTTCTCCCCACTAAGTGATGTTAGCTGTGTGTTTTTCATAAACAGCCTTTATTATAATATGTTGAGAAACTTTCCTTCTATACCTAAACCATTAAGAGTTCTTTTTAATCCAGAAAGGGTATTGAACTTTGATAAATGCTTTTTCTGCAAATGATATGATTATGTGGTTTTTTCTTTCAGTTGGTTAATGTGATGTATCATTCAACAGAAGCTTTGTTGATACCTGAATTTCCTAGAAGCTTCAGAACTGCAACCAAATACACAAAGTTTTCCTGGGGCTGCCTTCCAAAGTACCATCTTCCCTTAGCAGCTGTGCCATACTCATATATTCAACTCCCACATTTGTGGTCACACTCTACCTTTTGCACCTCCTTCCCCAAAGTAGAAGTTACTGACTATAAATCTATGCTGTTACATAAACAAATTAATATTGCTCTAGTCTTCTTTATGTTAAATTTTCAATGAGGCTTGTTGTGTAAATTAAATTGTTATTATCAGCCACAGAGCATAAAGAAGAGGCTCAAATGTGGAATCAATTTCCCCTCAAATCTGAGCTGGCCTATAGGGCTTTGACCAATAGAATACAATGGAAGTAGAATGCTACACCAGTTCCAGAGCTGGCCTTGAAGAGGACGAGCAGCTTCCACTGCCAGGCTCTTGGAACCCTAAACTGCCATGGAGAGGAAGGGGACACAGTTGTGTGCAGCCTTCCAGCTGTCCTGTCAACGTCCTAGGCACAGGAGGGAAGCCACCTTGGGTCTTTCAGCCCAGTTCAGCCCGCAGCCGAATCCTAGTGACTGGGGCTAGTCAAAGACACGTGGCTCAGAGGTTTCGCTGCTTAGCTGAGCCCTGCCTGAATTCCCAACCCATAAATTGTAAAGTCCAATAAATGAGTATTATTTAATAAAAAAAGAAATAAACAGAATCTAACGAGAACCAATAAATACGTATTAAATGATAACTAAGACACAGTGAAAAAAAATGTTGAGTAGTAGTATCTTGCCAGATTACGTATAATTTATTTATCTCCCACCCCCATGGCACTTTCTTTCTTTAGTCAAAACTACAAACCTGTGATGTGTGATCTTCCAACGGGCAAGCATCATGTCCTGTTGCATTTTTGTATATAGAACTTCAACCACTATATGAAACCATTTAGTCTTTCTATCATTACCACAAAGACAAAGATAAAAGAACAAAGGATAATCTTTCATCAAAGAGAGCTTCTTTAAAGGGCGCATTATTTTTTGTTGTTACCTTTCTGTGCGATTAGACAAAATTCTTCTTGCAGCTTTGTATAATCTGTTGAACTTTCCAGAGGGTCAGTGAGGTGGCTAGGGGGAGTCTGAAATTCAATATCTGCACAAAGGTTGGGGTTGGAGGAATGCAAGCGAACTGGTGACATGGTAGCACTGAAAGGAACCTGAAAGGGGAAGACACAAATTATTAAAGAGCAACAGTGCATTGTTTCACATTCTCCTACACAGAAAGGACCGCTCCCATTCTTCAAAATAATAGATTCCTCTCTGATAACACACTTGGAGACATTCAGTACTCATTTATTTTGCAGGCGGTTGGGGTGGGAAGAGGGAGTCTCATTTCCCATTGTTGATTTAGAACTGTCACAAACTCACTGATTTTTCACTGTTACAGAGAGAAATGACTACAGAATGACAGGAATAAAAGACATAATCTCAGGCAAGCTTAAACTCTGAACTCATACTTGCACCTCAAAAATAACTGGCAGAAAAACAGCAGTCTGAACTGTGATGTAGCTGACCTTCTCTTACAGTCTGGACTATCTGAGCCTGGAGCAGGATCTTACTAAACCTGTGAAAATTCAAGAGATGCATATCCCAGAAGATTCACTTACTCTGTAGCCATTAAATAAAAAGCAAATCAGGCTTAATAGTAAATACAGTAATGACTTAAAGAGACTCACACTTATTTTGGAAATTGACTTATTAAATTTTATATTAGTAAATGAAATATATATTATATAAATCACTGTGGTTTACCTTTGTATGTTACACAAAACTCTATTACATATATGCACATGGTTCATGAACCGGCCAATACTGAGAAGCAGTAAGTAGAAAAAGTCATATTACTATAGATTTTTCCACATGGCTAGAGGTACTTCCTTGCCCAGGCTGGATACGGACTAGGCTCCTGATGGGTGGAGGCAAAGCACCTTTTCCTCCCCTTTAAGAAGGCTTTACCCGAACATTACAAATGTCAATCAAACATTCCTGGAAAGGAAAATACCAATTCTTCCTGCAAATCAGATCACAAACAACTTCTCCCTAATTCTTATTGCACAGATGTGCATTCAATTATTTTCAAGAACCAGACTCTTAGACTCCACCACAGGTTGGAATTTTGTGTAACTGATAGGATAATCCACACCCCCTAGCTAACAGGGAATGTGCTGTGGGAGGAAGGAACCATTCCCCTCTGACAGATATGTATGTCAGGACCTCTTCTTTTTTAATTTTTTGGTTTTTGCTTTAAAATTCCTAACATATTTGGTGAGAGAAAGGGGGAAGGAGAAGAGGGCACTTTTTCTCCAAGGATTTAGAGGACAGATGGAAGAGATGGAAAGAACCAAAATATCTGGCCTGAGCTGCAGGTTGAGGGCAGTTGAGACAGAGCGTCCTTCTGATGCAGCATTGTCCTGGCAGGGATTTGTTTCTCTTAAAAGATATCCAAGACTTACTGGGGAAGAAAGTGAGCATGAAGCTTTCCCCCCAAATTCAGCTAAGCTAAGCATGTTAATATATGTTATTTGAAGCATTTGGTATCTGGAGTTATCAAAGGAACCCTTCTACTTTGGAGAACTTGGCTACACTGGGCTGGGAGATGATTGTTAAATAGCTTGTTTATCAACATTATCAGGCTGAAAAGTTCTGTCTATTCTAGATTTGAGACCCAGAAGTGGTCAATAAGCCATTTAAGAAAATGGAGTGCTGGGGTTCAATACTCTGCTGGAATCCTGTCCAGGTAACTTAATAATAACAAGGATGGACGACCTTTTAGGATACGTACAAAGGAATGGTATTTATGTGGCAGAATGTCAGAAGATAGAGAAAGGAAGTTCTGACCCTAACTGTGGTGATGCTAAATCTAGAAAGAGCAGTCAGCCCCTTGAGGGACACAGAATCCATGGAAAAGTTGCTGGAGATTAGGATGTCATGGGGAGAGACTGTGAGTGAAAAAAATAGGTAGATCTGGGAGTTTTCAGAATTAATGATACAGTTTTCTGATATAAGGAACTAGAACAGCATTAAGAAAAATAAATGCGGGTCTTTGGTAATATGTTGAGCATCATGGAAAAGGATTTTATCTGCATTCAGGTGCCCTCAACACTCCAAGGACTCACATGACTTGGAAGAGGAGTCTCTTCCTTGAGCGGGTGAGGAGTGGGGTCATGAGAGTTGGCGGGAAGCTTATCTAGGAGGCCATTACGCAGTGAAAAGCAGGGAGTCCAGGAAGGACCCAGACTTGTCCCTGAGATAAATTATTATTCCTCTATTAAATGTTGGAGTCAGATGCTGAGAAGAAAAACATAAGTTACAAATTTATATTTTGAACATAATGGAAACTTAAATTGGCTATTAAAACAGTAAAAGTGGTTTTGCATATTACCCATAGGGAAAGAGACTTGAATGTTCCATTCAAATTGCAATCAGATGGTTCCCTGGGAAATTGAGAACTAATCTTCATATACTTCTGACTGAAAATGTTTATATATTGGTATGCCTTTTCTTGTTAAAAAGAGGTATGTAGAATGGGTCATTTTAATTGAGGACTTTTGAGAATACAAATTGGGATGTATTAATCTAACCCCAATTGAATATCTGTTCAGACTGGGGACTTACTGACTTATTTACTCAGCTTTTTATTCATCAATTTGAGTATTATGGGATTCAAAAATCTAAGTGGTAACTGGTTTCTCTGTCAGTGATGGTTGGAGTGCGAGCTGCCTACAGCTCTCCATGTTTATATCTGAGAACCCTCAACACTCAATTTGGGCCTTTCTACCCTGTGCAGGAAAGAAATCCAAGGCCTTCTTGAAGTCCTATGACAGGAGGGAAGCCTGATCCTAGAATATTCTGGTAGCATTAGGAGATGCTCTTAACACCTGTCCATGAAGAAGTCAAAAGCGAAATGAGTTGACAATGGACTTGCTGACAGTGAAATTCAGCAATGGTAGACATGAAAGTCTACACAGTAGGTCTAAGATAGATACTATGCTTACAGGACTCATCAAGCCAGTGGGAAAAGTCTCCTGCTGTTGCTATTCTGCACTATGTGTACAGAGATTCTTTGGGGGTACTGACTGCATTGGGATCCTCAGTGTTCTTCCATGGGGAAGAGCCAGTATTTCTCTTTTTCCAGTCTCCCGTTCTGTTGGGTCTGGCTGCTGTTGTGAGTTGGCTATTCTGAATGCTAGCGCTAACAGTCATCAAGAATAAATTTCTGAAACATCTGCTAGATGTTGCGGCATTTTGGTATGGAGACAAAGCTATAGATCCTGGAGTAGCCAGTCCCCCTAGTTATTCCTGAATACATTATTAAATGTTGCCAGTAGCTTTTCTTACTACATACCACTAAGTTTTTCTCATAACTTCTATAGTCACAGCTACCCTGAGAGGTGGGCATTACTGATTTCTTCTTTTAAAAGCTTTTTCTCTTCTACTGCCAATTTAAAAAATATGAACCCATTCTATTCAAATAGGTACTAATCTCAGTTTTATTATATTCACTGTATCTGCAATTTAAAAAATTAACACAGAAGAGACAGAATCACTTCTCTGCATGGTGTCGTAGATGTATATTGCTTAAGAAAACAGTGTTTTCATAAAATGATGGACTGTTCCTTTCCATACTAAGTTGTTTTCTCTAATAACCATGTGTATTTCTTAATTTTATAAATGGAAAATTACCTTTAATAATACTGAACTGATTATATGTGCATCTATTGTCAGAATCTGTTACCACATCAGTATCATGGGATTTATTCATCTGCATTTGAATACCTGCATAAGATACACATGGACCATGAAAGCTATTTCAATAATTTGTTTGTTCAAATGTTTACAAAACTGTGAGTTTAAGAGTCAGTTCCCTAATAAATTCCAAGTCACTGGTTCATTTCATAATCAAAAGCAAATTTGTTTCTCAGTCTAGCTAAACACCCAGATATAAGGCAAGAGCCAATTACTAATCATAAAGTAGAAAGCCACCAATCCTCACACCAGCATCCATTCTCCTGTAATGTAGCCAAAACTTTTTCATATTTTTTTCAGCAATTGTAGTCTTAAAATACATTCCACCCTTAGTGACAGCAAGACTGTTGTTAATTAAGGAAGTATTATCTAATAGCCAAAAAACTAACATCTATGATTGCTATGAACTCAGTAATCTATATTTTACGAAGTTCATAGGCTCGCATGATTAAACACATTTTTTAAATGACTTTTATCCAGCAAGGAGTTCTTGTGTTTTGATACTCTATTTTATATTCTGTAGACAAGTCATTCACTATCCATTTGCCTTATCAACCTCAGTATGTTCTCTACTCTCCTTATATCCATTCTATTTTCTCTCAGAAAAAAAAAAACCTCTAGATATGGATTAAATACCATAAAACTATCTTTTTTTTTTGTCATTTCCACACTACAATTTCTAATTTTCATGTCAATATTCTCTTCAGAAAACAATTTTCCCTTGCTAAGTGTAACTTGGGTAGCCATTTAGAGATGACAGCAAAATTCACCTTTTCTTACCCTCTCATTTCTTTATTCTCACATCCTTTTCAAATAGTCACACTGCTACAAAAAAAAGCACAATTTATGTCTGTAGTAACATGACTTTTCTTAGGAAAAGAGAAATTAGTTAGCAAAAGTTCCAATATCAGTATGGTAAAAAAGAAAAAAAAAACCAATATAATTTAAGGAAAGCTCACATCATGGGGCACTGCACTCAATTTTGCAAATTTGACTTAAATTATGTCTTCACGTATAGCAAAAGAACTAGATTATATAACAGTTCTCCACTGTAAAAAGGAATACCCGTGTTTGACTCCTGCCATGCAAAGACAGCCAGAGAACATGCGAAAGCTATGCTGCCATGATTGGGCTACAGGTGACACCATCACACACCAGTGGCACCATCAGGACAGGGGGGTCACCCTTGTACACAGGTTTTCATTCTTATTAAACTTCCACTTGAGATTGAAATCCACTCACTGTTGTAGCCACTGCTGCCGCTAGCCTCTGCCGGCGCCGAGTTGTGCTGAACTGGCCCTTCGCAGGTGGCCCTTCCTGACAGTGAATGGGAGAAGAGAGGGGGGAGGAAACACAGGACGGGGGAGGAAAGGATGGAAGATGGGAGGATGAAAGATAATCAGACAAGGAGAGGGACAGTTTTTAACTGAAGTCGACTTTTCTTAAATCAGCATCGAAAAGAGCTCACAGGGGCATTCATGCTATGAGAAATGTTCATCGCTGTCATTGCAGATTACTCAAACACCTGAATTCTATTTGCTGACTATAACTCACACCCCAAAAGGAGACGGAGTTACAAACTGATGGACAGCCTGCAATTTTAAGGTAAAATAAATATGCATACTGTTTTATTCATATGATATCATGTTATATGAAGTCAAAATGTATTCAATAAATGGTAGCAAGGAAAACTAAGTTCAGGAAAAACTGATTAAATAATGTGGGAAGGCTAAAATGAACGGGTTGTAACGAGAGCCTCCTAACAGCCAGACAGAATTTTTTTTTAAATTTCTTACTGGAAGAAAAAAAGTAAGGGAAGGGTATGAGGGTTCTTCAACTTCCTACTTAATCTCCTATTATACAGCTCACTATCTGGGACTCCACATCAGCAACAGTGCTGGGATTTTCAAGTCTAAGAATTTTCCAAGGAAGATGCCAGACCCCATAAGATCAGAAAAGAAAACTTAAGTTCCTCAGTGAGTGAGGACAATGCCTATAAAAATCAACTACGAAAACTTGAAAGCATAGTTTTCATTTAGTAATGCGCACCTATGCACAAACCAGTAGAAGAATCCTACAACTTTCTTTCATTTTGTTTTTTTCCTCTTGGTGGATGGGATTAAGGGATGATGACATTTCCTTCTAATCATTCAGCTTTGCCTCCATCTGACAGACCCTGACTCCTCAAGGTTGTGAGCAATATTTTTCTTTTTCTTTTTTGAGATAGGTTCTCACTCTGTTGCCCAGGCTGGAGTGCTGTGGCATGATCATGGCTCACCTCAGCCTTGAACTCCTGGCCTCAAGTGATTCTCCCACCTTGGCTTCCCGAAATGCTGGGATTATAGGCATGAGCCACCTTGCCCAGCCATGAGCAATAATTTCATTTCCAAATAATTAAGATATACTTTCTTAGAATCTCCTAACAGCCCAGATTGAAGAAACAGTAGGACTGCCTTAGTCTTTTTGGGATGTCAGAAAAATATTTTAAATTTTTCTATCTCTAAATCTTCAAAAAAGTTCCAAAATTACAATCTTATTTATTTTCCATCTTTATAAGTCTTCTGCAAACATATACGTAGATGTTTGTCATACACACACACACACACACATAATCTGTTTTCCACAAAAATATTTTCTAGACAAAATCCTTTTTCCTTAATGTAGTAAAAGGGGGAAGAACTTATTTTCACCCTTCAGTATAATTTGAGCATCTATGAGAGGCAGGACAGCTACACAGGAGCAACATAAGGTCATCTGTCTGCTACTATGTACTTTCTACTATTCCTCATTCCCTTCAACGTCCAGGGATCTAGAATTTAATTCATATTATCAGCAACACAGGAGATCTAACAGCTCTTTCTTTCAAAATATTTCCTTCTTGCCTTCCTCTTACTTCATTTAAAACACAGCCGAATTGTTAATGCAAAATGGTATTGAGATTTTTATTCGAACCAGAAAGTTCGAAGTTAAGGAGGCAAGAAGAAATCCTTTTTCTAAAAGGTAGTCTCCACAGAACCTTCTAGGACAAATGCTGACTTCATGAGTTACATAATAGGAATTTCTGAGGCCAACTACCCAATAGCTTCCAGTAGAAACAACGCCATACTGGTCTAGAATTTAACCTTCTCATTTAAATCAATAGCACAATCTAACCTATGCAAGAATAAGCAATCAAACATCCAGTATAACATGTTTTTCATTTTAACTTTCTTGCGGTCAATTTTTTTAATGATCTATTTTATAATTTTTTCAAAATGACAACTACTATGGAATACTGAATACAAAGTTCAGTAACACAACATCGATAACAACAACAGCAGCAACAATACCACAACCACCACCACTGGACGGTCTGGGCACCCTCACAATGGCTGTTGTACTTAGTTACAAAGAAGACAGGGGACGGAAAATGAAGTCTCACCGCTTGCAAGCCTCTCATATTGGCTGCAACATCACGAAAGTGGTTCGAGCGGTGAGATGATCATTGACTCAGAACAAATGCTTGGACTCATTAGATAGAATTCTCATCATCAAAACATTTAAAACAGGAGGGGAAAAAGCTGGGTATAAGGTAGGAGAAAGTGGTGGGTATCTTTAATCCACTAGAGTAACATTAGATGCTATGCCTCTCTCTAGGCAAAATACTGAGTAGTAAAGATTTTCATGTTGGCATACTCATCCTAGATGAACTTATGATTCCCTAGCCAAGTGTGAATTTTGAAGGATCTTGGAGGAACTTCCAAGTAGTAGAGAATGAGTACCCTGAGGCTCTTGCAAGACCTGTTGGTTTGGGCAAGCAGAAAAGGTCCACAGATAGGACAAAGTTCTGCTGTGTTCCCCTTAAAATACCTTTTGTTCTAGTCCAGGTGGAAGTGGAGTTTCTCTGGGAATGATTAACAGCTTACTGCCATTCCTAAGTTTATTTGTTTCTTCTTGGAATTGGAACCAAATCTCCCACTTCGAAAAGGCAGTTGTCTTTGAGAGTCTTTAAGGGATTAGATGATTTCAATTTTCCTCAAAAATAACTAAACTAGAATTACAAAGGCCATTTTATTACCCTTAGCAAAGTCACAAACAAAATGAAATGTCATAAATAAAAATTTAAAAACAAATGAACCACCCAAAGATGTGGCGGGAGTATGAATGAGTATTTTCTAGCTTTTTGGACATTTTCTCCTGATGACTCAAAAAAATCTTCATAACTTTTCTGTCTATGTAAAACCACAGGCTGAGAGGCTAGGTGGTATAGTTCCAGTTGCATTCTGTGTCCTTCAGAAAAAAAAAAAAAAAAAAAAAAAAGTAGTGATTTGGGGTCTCCAATGGAGCTCCTAGATGCAGCAAGGTAGCTGGGACACTGCACTACAACTCACTGGGAACCAACCTGTCCAAGACAACAGCTCTGAACAAGAATGTGGTCAATAGCATACACTATAGACACAAGATTAAAACAATATCTATTAACAAATGTATGTGTTCTTTCTTGTGATACAGGCCTTCTTCAATTATTTTATTTAGAGGAATGATTCTTTTACTTATAAAAATGAGTCTTTTTCTTGGCTTTGATTCAGACACCATGCTTAAAACAAACAAACAAACAAAACTAGACACTCACAAGTTCAAAGCCAATAAAACTGCCAAAAGCAATTTTAAGTAATTTTCTTGTGAAATCACTTGGCACATCTCTCCCTACAGTATTAATTTTATAAACAGAGGGGAAAACACATGGAAACGTACTGAGCAAATGAACACAAAAAGTTGTGTTCATTGAATGTAGACATTCTAAATAAAAAAAACATAGGTATTAGTGCTTATGAAAATTTATTTTCAAATCTATCAGATTAGCAAGCAAAGCAACAGTTTGTTATTTACACAGTCAGAATTGTAATACAAAGAATGTTATTAATGAAGTCAAAATTAGAGAAGAATTATTTTGTTAATTATTCAGAAGGGACTGAAGAATTCTGAAAAGTACTTCTTTCTACCTTTGTATTAAAATATAAATTTATTTGTATACTAATTTTAAAAAACCAAATCATAAAGTCTAATCTTGACTGTGCAGGACAAGGGCCATTTATAATATGTATTCAGGATGAGAATAATGGAAATTCTAGTTTAAAAATCTGAAAGTAATATGGTTTATGACATAATCTACCATATTTTGAATCACTGAAACACAATAATATGAAAGGATCTTACTTTAAAAATGTCAGTCATTTCAAATACATAATTTATTTCAAATAAATTTCAAGTACATTTATTATAAACTCTTAAGAATTTAGTTCAGATTTTAAGGTGATTGTTGAAAGCCAAATAATATCTATTTTTGAAGGATCATAGAATTTTAGAGTTGAAAGAGAATTCAGAGCTTATTAAATAAACTCTATCACTTTACTCAGGAGCAAACGGAAGCTCAGGAAATTTAACAGAAATTTACGAAATTATACTGCCAGAAAATCACAGTGATTTGACTAGAATCTGGGTTTGTTGATTTCTAATCTATTGAACCTCCTACCCCCTTTCTTGATAGAAAAAATTTGGACAAGGCTGACACATAAACGCCTCTTTTAATATCTAATATTTTTAAATGAGTGTTCATTATAACCCACTAGATTTTTAACCTAGATTTTTAAGGTAACTTTTTGTTAAAATATATTTTAATGGTTCAAAGGCTATAATTGAGAATAAAACACCATTTTGAACACATATTGTATAATTTCAACCTTTCTTTTAAATTATTCTCACTTATGCCAGAGTGAGAAAAATACAGAGATTTCCCACTGTTTTAGACAATGTGAGAGTTTGAAAAGTGCTGCCTTTAAAGCAGTTAAGTTACCCTTTCAATCTAACGCGCATTAACTGATGTATAAAGACTAGTACTTTAAAAGTATGTAGAAACATGAATGAAGGAAAAGTAAAATCTGTACCTGCAGTTGTATTTTTGCATCTTTGCTGACACTTTTTGTTCTCCATCGTCTTGTGACCCGCTTGTCTTTCTTTGAAATATCTACACAGTTAGCCTACATTACACAAATAGTTAAAAGCAACAAAGTATTATTAAGTTCACACAGATGACACAGGTATAGACGAGAACACAGCAAGTTAGTAAAGGATCATTGTTAGAGCCTATAAGCAAACCAGCCAGGAGAGAAAGGCGTATCAGATGCATAGTGGGCATTATAAAAGCAGAGATAAGAACTTCATTATAAAATATATTTTTCTGATAAACAAAATGAATACAGGATTAGAAATCTCTAGCTTTGTTTTCTATATGAAAAGATAGTAATAATTCTGAGAGTATCTAAAGCATATCTTCAAAGCTACCATTTCTAATAGAACACAAACACGGAAGAATAATTCAGATACTGAATTTATTTATTCTGGCTAGTGTGTATTTAAATGTAAAACATTTTAAAATAATCATCTTAATTAACATACTGACACCGAGATTCAAAAAATATTAAAAATAACTCCAGAATATAAACAAATGTCTGTACCGTAATTATCTATCTTTAAATATTACCTTATATATTCATAGAACAACCCAATAAAGATTATAAATTATATCCTAAGTCCTTTTACCAGCAGCAGGAATATGTTTACCTGCATGTCAGTAAAGTTAGGTGCTGACTGAGTTCTCTGAAGTATTTCCAAATTTTGCAGGAGTTTGCTAAGTTCCACAAGGTTTGACTGGCAATGTGCGAGATCTAATAAGAAATCATAAATAAAAATATGTTAAAATTGGTTAGGGAGCAGTGGCGATGGTAAAAAAAAAAAAGGGTCAATGCAAATTATGGCAAATATGAGTAGGCAGATCCATGTTTATATGACGAAGATACTGGCAGGTGGAACAAAACACCCTTTGCTGGTATAGAACCAAAAACCACTGATTATATCTCAAAGCTCACTCTCGTAAGTTAACAGCTATTAGTGCAGAAACCATGAAACTCTGAGTCACACTGTATGTGATCCCTTTTCTGCTCTGATAGCCTTTGCCACATGGGAAGCACACTCAAGTGAACTTCAGCAGTCCTGTGGTTTCATTGTTAGGAGCTTTGGAAGGTGGTTACCTGGAATTTGGGTAGCGTTAAAATCAAGTTCAGAACACTAGGATGGAATACAGAATCAGTTAAACATATTTTCTTTAATTTAGCTCACTAACAATGTTGAAATGAATGACTTTAAAATTTCTTAGAGACATTATATTAACGAAATCAGATTTTCAAAGTGCATTCGATGGTCCAGGAACATCATCATCACCTGGACATCAACTCATTCTGTCTGAATTAACATTTAGAATGAAGAAATGACTTTTAGTTTTCTTTTACATTTTTTGGTGCATTTAGAACAAGAGAATATTCAAAAATCTATATAATAAAATATCACTCTTAAAAAAAAACTGACCTTTAATATGTGAAATTAAACACGGTCAAGAATATTGGGCTGGGTGCAGTGGCTCACGCCTGTAATCCCAGCACTTTAGGAGGCAGAGGCGGGCGGATAACCTGAGGTCAGGAGTTCAAGACCAACCTGGCCAACACGGTGAGACCCTGTCTCCATGAAAATTAGCCAGACATGATGGTGGGTGCCTATAATTCCAGCTACTCGGAAGGCTGAGGCAGAAGACTCTCTTGAACCAGGGAGGCGGAGGTTGCAGTGAGCCAAGATAGCACCATTGCACTCCAGCCTATGCAACAGAGCAAGACTCCGTCTCAAAAAAAAAAAAAAAAAAAATTGAGTTACTTTTCTTATTTTTGTAGTCAGTTACTAAAATTTTCATTTCGAGCTTTCTATCTAGCAAATATTACATTCATACTCTCTAATAATTGTGATTATTCTATATAAATGGTGCTATATAAGCACAGAAATCTGGAATTGGGGCTGAAAACCATCAAAATTATATCCACCTTTTTTCTAACAGAATGAAAACAGAAGTTTGTGAATAGTTCAATTTAAGGCCAAGGACCCAAATTAAGGGTAAGGAGACATCAATTTAGATTTTTCAGTTGTAGTTTCCTTATCTGTCAGTGGTGATAGTAGTATTTAGCTCTCCTACCTGCTTACTGAGATGGTAGATGAGAAAGTTCTATGAAAGCCAGAAATGGTCTGTAAGGAATACTTATTGTGCGTGTCTCATCACCCTGCTACAGCCTTCATATGGACCATGCTACATCATTCTTTGTCACTCTATTATTTACAATAAGAAAGAGAGGAAATCATACTTTCACATAAAGTCTGGGATGTGGGTATCTCAGAAAGCTGTTAAAAATGACAAAAAATGCTGCATACTTTGAGTCGACACGCTAGTAGAATAAGAAAAAATTCTTTTGGTTGGAGCACTAACATAGATTACCAAATTTTAATTTTTTTAAGTGAGAACACAAAAAAGTGATCTAATATCTGCTTTTATTATAATTTTATAAGGAAAAATAATCTGGAAAAAAATAGGCCCAATATCATCTTAGGATCATCTAAAAAAATAAACTAATTGAGACTTATTAAACACTCTCTGCATTGCCCTTGTTTTTCTCAGTTTTGAAGGTCAAATGAAAACTCTCATAGAATGGAAATGGTCTGTACATCAAGTTTGAACCATTGAGCTCTGGCTAATTACAAGGGAGGTAAAGGTAAGAAGAGATGAAGAGGCTCAGAGATGGCAGCATGAGGGAATCAGGTATTGGCTCAGAATATTGAATCACTGATCCATAGTGGAGCACACTAAAAGGTAACTGTGGGTATAAGATGCAGCATTTCACAACTTTGCCATTTATTGCCGAGTTGATATACACCTGCTCCATGCACAAGACAGAGCAGCAGAGAAGGCAGCTGTGGAAGTGACCTAGTGAGGAAGACAGAGCAGTGATTCTGGGGCTGTGGGCAGCATAGGCTCTCCTCGGGGGTTGCTCTTCTGTGTGACTGCCCCAGGTTCCAGAGCTAAAGAAGCCAGAAGGAACTGGTGAAGAGACAAGGAGAGAAGGCTGAAGTGAGGGTGCAGGAGAACTGGCAGGTAAGGAGCCCGAGTCATGGCAGAGAGAAGGAGCTGGTGCATAAAGATAAGAACAAGGAAGAGAAAAAGTAAGAACAAGGAAAGGTCCAGGCGATCAAGACCATCAGGGTCAAAGATGTAGCACTCATAATTCACCTCTTTAGGTTTTGTTCCTTGTTTGGTTTTGGCTTACTCTCAGGCCACACAGGGAAAGAACTAACCTTCCGCACACCTGTCCATCTCTTCCGAGTCCTGTAACCAGGCTGCCACTTTACTCTGGCCAGTCGTGCAGGTTGCAGGGAGGCTATTGCTGCATGGTAAAGGGGACTGCCATGGAAAGCTGTTTGGTTGCATCTACGGCAAACAAAGTATGGTTATGAAACAGTACATTTCAATGATTAAAAAAATACAAGTATCCTCAAGCCATATTAACAAAGAAAGGAAGAAAATGCACACTCAAAACATGGAAGAAGCTTCTTGGCTTAATGTGGTTTGTGCTTAGTGAGGGTGACATTCCTAAACAACAACCTCTCATTAAGTTGCCATCTCCATCATTCAGTGAAGGACAACATTTAAGTGTGTTGTATCTCATAGTCACAAGGACCTGCCAACTCAAATTCCCAGTAATTTTTAATCACTTAGTAATTTGTATTTGCAGTGTCCTTACGGCAGTACTCTCAACTCATGATTTAAGTCTTTCCTTTCCAAAAGGTTTCTGCACCCTTATGACCACTCAAGGTCTCCTTAACCACATGTGATTCCTAAATACATTATCCACCAGTAAGCAACCTTGCAATGCCTTGAATTCATATTAAAAATTATTTATAAAAAGACAGTCTTGGCAAGTTATTATCCATAGCTTTCCATTAAAGTTATTATCTATAGACTTTTCATTAAAAAGATTTTATGTGAAATAAGTGAAAATTGTATTAAGTATAGAGATACTAAGGTGACTGCAGGAAACAGTGAAAAAAGAAGAAACATTTCTTAAAAAACTGAAATAATTTTAAAACTTTATAGTTGACTTTAATATTCAACTACAACTGAATTGTGTCTCTTCTAAATCATTACAAACTGAATGATGCACATTCTTAGCAAACCCAGGCTTATTTATTCCCCACAGGGGGGCACAAACCAATTAACATTCAGGAGTCTCATAATTTGATATGTAGAAGGCAGGCAAAGTGATAAAAAGCTCTTTTTACTCTTTATTGCATTTTGATAAATATAATGGAAATCTTTCACTGAGTAGATCTTAGAGGTATGTCATTAACCAGAGTAATAGATCTGTTTTGAAAACTAGAGCTGAAGAAGTTTCTTATTTCAAGTCAAACAGTGGGGAGGATTTGATTTTAGTCTTCCATTCTCAGATATCACCCAAGTTATTTAATAAATAAGGGACGAAAATAACATATTTTCATCAATAAATTTAATAAATATTTAAATAAATTTAATACATAGGAGATAAAAATAATATATTTTCATCAATACTCTGTGCCAATGATGTAGGCGGAAGCTGGATGAACCAAAGAATAAAAAATTTATATTTTTTTAAAGATCTATTTGGGATACATTTCTCATTTAATGTGGACTAAACCTAGGATTCAGTCTGCCCTCTGGTGAGAACACAGGAGGCCAAAGAAACTCGGCACTATCTTGGGCATCTGTAAGTTCCCAGCCTTCCTGATGCCCTGACCAGATGGTTCGCTCCCTTTCTTATTTCAGAACTGGTTGGTATTAGGGTTAATCCAATACCCTATTCCTAGAAAAAAGATAATTAAACAGTCCTTGGCAAGGCTGCAACCAGAATGGAATAATGTGAGGTTTAAGGCTAGGTGTGTAATCTGGCCTGCAATCCCAGCACTTTGGGAGGCCGAGGTGGGCAGATCACTTGAGGTCAGGAGTTTGAGACCAGCATGGCCAACATGGTGAAACCCTGTCTCTACTAAAAATGAGCTGGGTGTGGTGGTAGGTGCCTGTAATCCCAGCTTACTCAGAAGGCTGAGGCAGGTTAATCAACTGAACTCAGGAGGAGGAGGTTGAGGAGGCTGCAGTGAGCCAAAAGCACACCACTGCACTCCAGCCTGGGTGACAGAGTGAGACTGTGTCTCAAATAAATAAATAAATACAAATAAAAAACAGAAAAAAAAAATAATGTAAGGTTTGAGATAATTTTAATATAGTTAATAGGATCTAATGAAAATTGCCATTAAAATAACAAAAACTGAATATAGTAATTTTCATTTAATCTGATTTGGTTAGTACTGCAGTTACTCTAGGAGGTTTTCCAGTGGTTTGCAAAGGACACTTGGACCTATGTATGACATACATTCCTGTGTAAGCAAATAAAGAAAAGCAGAGTCTTCACTGGAACGTTCTTGAACACAACGTACTGTGGCAGCCAGCTTCCTTACCCTCTCTGCCCTCAATTTCAGGTGCTGAGTGTAAAGCTGGCGCACCCCTGCGCAGTGCAGTGGGGCTAGGTTTCAGGAAACTTAATCATTGAATCAAAGGCAGAAACAGCTGTTTTTATGTCTGTTGACTTAACCTTGATTTTTTTTTTTAACAAACAACATCTCTTGCTTTTCATCAACACAGAAGTGAACTCTTATTTCAGCCCAGAGAACAAGGTCAGCCTCCCATTAGTCTGGCACCTGGTCAAAATAGAAAGGGCACTGATTTTGGAAACAGACATGGACTTGGATCCTGGCTCAGCTGTTTAATGGCTATGTCACTTCTGGACAAATTTTTTCCTGTCTCTAAACTTTGCTTATTTGAAAGATTAGAGAGGAATGAGTGCCAAATGCTTAACACAGTGCCTGATCACTTAAATAGGCTACTACTTATACTGCTGTCACATTCTTGAGCTCACATGCAATTACTTCATGGGGAAATTTCATAGCTTCTCATGCATGTATTATAGGTCAAGACACAAAAGCAAGTTTCATTTTCAAGATTTTGAGATCTTCTTATTACCATCCAGGAAGACATCTGATTTCTGAATGTTGATTAAATAAATGTTAACTTACTTCCTAGTATTCCTACAAAGCTACATAAAGTCAGAAGGTAGTCCATTCATAAAATGGAAAAATAACTGCTAATTCTCTTGGTGATCCACATTTCTGCCTAATTTATACTTGCAATTAACTTTCATGCCAAATGTCACTGCTGTCTTCTGAGTGTTAGTTTACAAACAACCCTCCTCTTTCTGGTTTTCCCAAATGAGACTCAGTTATGCATTTGCATAATTTTCTTTTTATTTTATTTTATTTATTTTTTTTGAGACACAGTCTTGCTCTATTGCCCAGGCTGTTCAGTAGTGGCACAATCGTGGCTCACTGCAACCTCCGCCTCCCAGGTTCAAGCAATTTTTGTGCCTCAGCCTCCTGAGTAGTTGGGATTACAGGTGTGCACCATCACATCTGACTAATTTTTGTGTTTTCAGTAGAGATGGGGTTTTCACCACGTTGCCCAGGCTGGTCTTGAACTCCTGGCCATCAGGTGATCCCCCCGCCTTGGCCTCCCAAAGTGCTGGGATTACAGACGTGAGCCACCGTGCCTGGCCAAAATTTGCATAATTTTCTAAGCAATTTTCAGGCTGGTTTTTATAGAACAAAATCATACCTTTCCATCCACTACAGAAACATTAGCAGCTGGTGAGGATTCAGCTGTGGAAGTTGAAGGAAATATGTGAAAACTAGCATCTCTTGGTGATCTCACAATTTCATTCTGACGATACAACCGATGATGTCGCAGTTTGGATACCCATGCATCAAACCAGTCCTGGGATTTCACCTAAAACAATGAACAAGTGGAGAAAGTAATTGTAAAATCACTCTCCTGTCTGCCACTGGTGTAGCAAATGGTTTCCCCTGATAATGACAGAGAAACTGTTGAAAAGTGATTTCACCTTCAAATGATAGATGTGCTCTTCTGTGTCAAGGTCTATTCTTCGAGCTTTCTTTTTAATTGACATGACTGACAGTCCGACATCTATGCTCCCGTGGACCTTTCCTTTTTGAATCTGAAATCAAAAGACTAGTAAATAGGCTGAAAGGATATATGATTTGATGTTTCTGTACTGGATTTAAGTGAACTCAAGGTAATCTTTAACTTATCTATGGGAAGTGGAATACTACATATAACTCCTTAACAAACAGAAAATAGTTAAGGTTCTATGGATTAGGTTCTAGGATAGTTGATGTTGAAGTGACTTCACACCAATTTTTATAAATAAGACTATTCATCTTATTCCTGTCTTGGCAAAGAATGTAATGCTAATTCTTCATAATTCTAGATTGCACAGCTTATATTCTCCCATCTTTAGTGGTCCTAAAATAACTGCGGTCAATCTTTGACCTATAACACAGAACATCCCTGAGTAATCAGCTGGCAGACAGCTGCTGAGGCAGAACGGGACAGCTGGGACCAGAAAACAGGGAGCAGCCGGCTCTTCCTTCTGGCTGCTCCTCTGATCAAGGACATAGCTGATTCAATGGCAGAGATGGGGACAAAACTGAAACCTGAGACTTCTGTTACTTCCCCTACACCACAATGATGAAGGAAGGAATTTTCCAGTGTTACATGCAAACTACTCCTTTGTATACTAAATAAAAACAATTTGGAATAATTTTTGTGAATTGGGATCTCCAAGATAAAAAGACGTATGACGTAGAAATAAGATTTGTAAGATCGTTTTTAAAAGGACATTGACAAGAACAAAGCAGCACACATAAAGCAGAGTTTATTGGGAGATGCAGGAAAAAAGCCCATTTGGGTTTTCTCTCCAAGTGACAGAAGGTGATTTTACTCATGCGTCACTTTTAAGGTTTAAGCTTCTGTTTTTAATAACACACATCAAAATGTTAAATCTTCATGCACTAGATTGAAACACTTTAGAACATGGAGGTTTGGGAGCTTGTGAAATCTTACAGGCCCAGACATGCACAAAGCTGGTAACTATGGCACAAGGCTTGTACAATTACAGTGTTTAGTCACTTCAAGCAGAATTCAAAATCAATCTTTGAAACATGTCCTGTGTGCTACTTACATCAAGTGGTGCCTTTGAATACTTTAACATTCCATTATCCAGGACAAAAAAACGCTGCAAGAACCAAACACCCCCAGTTACTGTCTGTATTTTGAATTATATAAAACATTCACAAATGTGGGTCTAATGTTGCTTGGCATTTATTAATCAATATGTTTGATCATTTTAATGTATCTGGATTCAGTGCATTTGGCCACAGTCAGTCACATTAAATGGCAAGGAGATAAGAGCTCTAGTTCCATACTGTTAACCATCAAGATTCTTTTATACATAATCCAATGGGGATGGACTCTTTTCACCATGATTTTTCTTAACGGAGAAGGAATGTGAAGACCTGAAGCTACAATCCTCTGAAGGAACCACACTGGGATGTTTTTCAAAGTGAGAAATGATCACAGTGACTATATAAGGAGCTCTATACAGGTCTACAGGGAATTTTTCACCGTGAACGTACTCCTGAATTTTCCCTGGATACCACAGATAATTCCTGAAAATGTTCATGTCCATTACAGAAGCCAATGGACTGAATCTATGAATAATGAATTATCTGGAAAATTTAAGTGGACTTAGCAATATGCTTGCATCTCTACTTAGCAAATGTTTGCATTCTACCATTAATCAAAGAGGTTGAAAATAATTTCTGAACTACATTAAGGGTAAAAAAAAGAGAGGTTTTTGGCAACTTTTGTCTCCTCCAAGATAATCCTAGTCCAGTCTGATTGGATTTGCCCATTTTTGCTCTACAAACACTCAGGAACTCTCAGCTGTTGATTTTTCTTCCATGGGCGATTCACAAGAGAACAAACAGTTTCCAGGGCCCGGTCAAAGAATGGGTCCTGTGCCCTCTAGTTCTACAGATGCAAGGAATCTTTCTGCTCCTGGAAAATTACTCTGCTGGAGAGTTTGTATGTGATTTGGAACCTCTTAGCTGCTGAGACGGCAGGTAGTCAGGACCCGGGATCTACTTCTGTGAGTACAGTGAGTGGCCTTCTATGAGTTCTACACAGAGCATCCCTATGAGTTCTGCATAGGACTCACAGAAGGTCACTGTAACCCCTTTGTTTCAGGTTCTGCAGTACAACAAGTAAGCACTGGAAAAAAGAGTCTCTAGAGTTGAAAAACACTTGATTAAAATCAGTCGCCCTTAACTTGGTCAATCAAATGGGCTGACATCTGAATAAACACATGGTGGTTGCAGAGATCAGGAGAAAAGATAACAGTGCAAAGCAGGCCCTCCTGTTATTTATGTAGCAAAATGTTCAAAGGCACGGTCTAGAAAGTTGCTGCCAAACCACAGCCAGTTTTGCTGAAACATGGACTGAAAGTGCTAAATTAAAGTTAGTAATTCATACAAAATTTGTTTCTTTGACCGCTTTTTCCTGTGTTTCCATGTCTGTCTATCAAAGAATTTCAGCAGAGATCACTTATAGCATATCATAAGGAAAGAAATTAGCAAGGCCATCAATTTGGGGAAACACAAAGAGGTAAGGTCAGAATGAAAGACAACGGTGATCTTAGGAAGGAGGATGGCCAGTTGGTGAAAATCTCAGGAAGAACAACAGTGAGGACAAGTCCTTGGCACTATGATAATACTATGGGTTCAGGAAAGATAGTTTCTGACAAGGAAGAAAGCACTTTCACAGACAGGGGACCGGGGCAACATTTCCCATGTGTTCGTTTTTAAGTCTTTCCCTTAAAACACATGAAATGTTTCCTCAAGGAAGTTAACATACACAACTTCCCTGCATTGAGCCAATGGGCAGCCACCACTGGCCATTTGGGCCAATAAATTTATCTGCCCTGAGATGAAATCCACGTGCAGATGTGCCAAGTATATAGATTTATTCTTCCACTGATTTCAAAGAGGATACTGGGTGGCCCACTAAAGAGTTTAAACTGGCGCGGTGGCTCACGCCTGTAATCCCAGCACTTTGGGAGGCTGAGGCGGGCAGATCATGAGGTCAGGAGTTTGAGACCAGCCTGGTCAATATGGTGAAATCCCACCTCTACTAAAAATACCAAAGAAAAAAAAAATTAGCCAAGCATGGTCGCGTGCGCCTGTAGTCCCAGCTACTCGGGAGGGAGGCTGAGGCAGAAGAATTGCTTGAACCCGAGAGGTGGAGGTTGCAACGAGCTGTGATTGCACCACTGCACTCCAGCCTGGGTGACAGAGTGAGACTCTGTCTCAAAAAGAGAAAAAAAAAGAGTTTAAACTGAAAATATCCGGCAACTTTCTCCTCCTTAGTATGACAGAATCCTTGCTACTTGGGTAATGGTAAAGTGCAGTAAAAAATATTTTCTCCATCATTAAAACTGAAAGATAGGATAAGGATATTGCGAGGAAGGAGAGGAATAAACTGTAGACTTTAAAGAGCAGTAACAAACTTCTGGGATCAGTGATTTTCCAGCTGTAGTTTGTACTGGTAACAATAATTCTAGGAATTTATCCCAAAGAACTAAATAGAAGTCCATGTGTAAGGATATTCATCACATCACAATATAGTAAAAAATGAGGCATATCTTACATATCCAGCAAGAGGGAATTAGTTCAATAGCAGTGGGATATATAATATAGATCCATCCAAAGTGATACACGCACGCATTTGAAATACCTCATATTTCAAAGAGTATTTAATGAGAACTTATCTATACTAATTTAAGTAAAAAAAGTAAATCAGACAACAATATATACAAACTGGATTTTAAATATCACATATTTTTTTCCCTCCATATGTATATTACAGATCTCTGTCTCTGTCAAGTATAATAGACTACAATCCATGTGGTTAAAATAAGGCCTTAAAAGTTAGTTTTATGGCTGGGTGTGGTGGCTCACACCTGTAAACCCAGGACTTTGGGAGGCTGAGGTGGGCAGATCACTTGGGGCCGGGAGTTCAAGACCAGCCTGGCCAATAAGCTAAAACCCTGTCTCTACTAAAAATAAAAAAATTAGCCAGGCATGGAGGCGTGCACCTGTAGTCCCAGCTACTCGGGAGGATGAGGTGGAAGAATCACTTGAACCTGCGAGGCGGAAGCTGCGGTGAGCTGAGATCATGCCACTGCACTCCAGCCTGGGTAACAGAGCAAGACTCTGTCTCAAAAAAAAGGAAAAAAAGCCAGTTTTACGCATAGAGTCATATTCTTAGTTTCCTACCTCATGATAGCAAATAAGATCTTCTTTATTTATGAAGACGATCTGAACCTGAATATGATAAAAATGTTACCTTGTGCCAGCCTTTTAAAGGCCATTTTCTTTTCTTCAGCATAAAGCCCTCATGTTTGTCTGGTTTCTGGACATTGGTTTGGCCTATTTTCAGCCCTTCTATAATTTCCCAGCTGTCAGCTTCCTGAGAGAAAAGAAGAGAAACAAATCACATTTCTCAGTGCCTGATGACACACTTAAAGCAGATTCTTAAGTAGAAGTTGCTTTTGAAGCAGTACTAGGCCCACCAGAAAGAAATATGAACAACATTCTGGAGCAAATTCTAACATCAAACACAGCTATGCACTTTTAACTGAAGCTAAAAAGAGCTTCCCAGGTAGACCTAGAGGTAAGTGGGATCCATCAGAGACTCAGTGGAGCCACCTTGTCTGTTTGGGGTAGGATGGAAATTCGATTGCCTGTACTTAGAATGTTTAAAATGCATTTTTCCAGACAGTGAATCCCTGGGCACAGAGGCACTTTAAAGTTTCAAAATAAGACTATTTTGATGACAAATGTTCAATTAGTGCGCAGACCTGGCTTTCTGTGTAGAAATGGAAAGGCTGCTGTTGTCTCAAGTGGCTCGGAACCTGCTATTAACGGGGAATAACAGCGCTGTGGTCACGGTTGCTCTCGGGAAGGCTTGCGTGCATTCCAAAGCGCACATAAGACACATGCTCACCAAAGACACACCAAAGAACTTCATGCTTTCAAAGATACACATGCCCCTGGGAGCCTCTGGGTTGCATTTCTTAGTACTGAACTGCAATTCAACAAGTTAGCACTGTTTATGAATAATGTTTAGAATAATAGGAGAAACCAGTGGGCTCTTATAAAAAGTCTAATGCCTGTGGCTTTTGATTCACACAGAAAGGTAGATGACCACTATATTCCACAAAATAATCTCCATCTATGTGTAAATATATTTATTAGAGCTCTCTCTCTGTTCTTAGAGAGATATCCACCATATTTAGTGGCACTTCTATTTTCAGTAGCTCCATCCATGGATAGTATCTCTAGAAGAATAATATTTGTATTTCTGGCTAGATTTATTTGGAAGTTGGTGTTCATCTTTGATTGACTGTGTGTGCGTGTGTGGATGATGAAGAATATTCTGTATAACTTGTGAACATGGAAACATTTAATAAGTGCGGAGCTTTGCAAGTTTTCTTCTGACTAAACTCAGATTGTAGTAATGGCTATAAACTACTAATTTCTTTTTAAAAATTTTTATTTTGTATTTCAATGGGTTTTTGGGGAGTGGGTGGTGTTTGGTTGCATGAATAAGTTCTTTAGTGGTGATTTCTGAGATTCTGGTGCATTCATCACCCAAGCAGTGTACACTGTACCCAATGTGTCGTCTTTTATCCCTCGCCACCCCCCACTCTTTCCCCCAGAGTCCCCAAAGTCCAATGTATCATTCTTATGTACGGCTACTAATTTCTATCATAGTGTTTTTTTCTCCTCTGGGAGTTTAACTTCAGAAGGGGAAAGAAAAGAGATAAGATAGAAAGGCAAAAAGTTAAAATGTATTTCTTAAACACGGATGTGACAGCTTTGAGCAAATAATTTTATTCAGTCTGATGCAATATTACTAAGTCCAGTAAAAGAAAAAGAGACCTACTATAGTTCTCACAATTAAATAGGCTGTCAAACTGACAGAGGCAAAAGATAAAACCAGAGCAGACAATGTTCCCCCTATTTCAATTATAAATGCTGTGGATAATGTTACAAATAAAGTGTATAAGAAGGAAACAACTCATCTCAGTACAAAATAGAACCTTCTATGTTCTATTTTCCATCATGTTAAAATTTCTCCCTCTATGGTTAGCAGACTAGGACTATCTTAAGAAAACTAAAATTATTTTCTGAAAATTGAAGCATTTGTTTTTGTAATTTCAGTTGATATTTTTTCTGCTTAAAAGTCTCCAATTTTCCTGGGTTTACTTATAACAGAAACAGAGCTAAAAGCCATAATGTGATCATGTCAGTACTTGACGTGTCAGATATATACATATTATGGGTATTATAAGTTTTAAAAACACTTTTACCCTAATAACAATAAATAAGAACAGACGGTAATGCCATAATTGCCCAAGTTTTTTCATTTGGAAAAAATGGAGACATTTCCTTTCTGAAGGTAAACTGTGTGTGCACAC
Source organism: Piliocolobus tephrosceles (assembly GCF_002776525.5). Classification (NCBI taxonomy): domain Eukaryota; kingdom Metazoa; phylum Chordata; class Mammalia; order Primates; family Cercopithecidae; genus Piliocolobus; species Piliocolobus tephrosceles. The sequence goes on along the minus strand of NC_045444.1, from coordinate 64,343,185 downwards.
GTGTGCAGATGTATGCTGGTGAGTGTGTGTGGGTACATGAAAATGCTTTAGCAGGTGAATGCATCAAGCTTAGGATTGGAACAAATCCTGATCAGGACAATGTGTACTTCAAAAAAAAAAATTCTCCCACTACTAACCAGTGCCCAGGAAGCCCATCCCTCAAAGGGGCTGAGAGATGGTGAGATGCGATGGTATCTGGGTTAGATATGGCCTTCTGATTTCATGAGGCCCCAAGAGATGTGGTGTCTACTGACACAGAAACACAACCAGGGTTTAGTAGTCCTACAGCAAGATCTAAATGGGCAACAACATGGAGAAGTAATGGGAAGTAGATGCTGTATGTACCCTACCCAGATCCCTTTATATCAAGCCAGTGGACCCAAGCCCCAGCTGCTGTGAGCTGGGCTAACAACCGCCTCCTTCTAGGAAGAATTGCTGTTTGACCAAGTCTTCGTGCCTCGAAAATTATGCCATAATTATTAGTAAGTAAAAACAACACTGATATGCACTTCAACGAGTTGGGGGCTAAGTGAGATAATACATGTTCTAATCCAGTGCCTGGCACAAAGTAGGTGCTCAATAAATTTTAGCTACCTTTTTCCATTGCCCTTTTATTTGTTCTCTATTTCCTTTAGCTAACTATAAGAGAGAATTGCTATTTCAAAGAGATGACTAGTTATATTATATTTACCAGGTATACAGTCTCTATTTGCTATTCAAATGGAAGTCAAGACCACTTTTTATCTCTAAGTTATGTTTTATACTTTAATAACGCTCTGCTTTCTGCGGTTTAGCAGTCTATTCTTGTCTGACAGAATAAACTTTATAGCTTGTAATATCTTTACAGTTTAAAGAGGTTCAAGTGTATATATTCCGTAACAGTTGGGTAGCAAAGTGTTCTTTTCTAAAAGGATTATGTTTAATATGGAAAAGCAAGGTGTAATGATCGGTTTTACATATTTAGAAATTAACCATCTTTGGGTATAAAGTGCTATTTTTATACTGGAATTCAAAGTCTGTATGCATTCTATTTTCAGAATTTCTCAATAAAGGAGGAAGCCCATTGAAAATCTCAGGGAGGGATGGGCAGGAGTAGGATGGTATCTCTTCAACTTTTCCCTATCATTTTTACGTTTTAGACATATGTGAATTTAATGTTTCCCCAGTCTGAGGAAGAGCAGGCTGAAGGGGAGGGGACACTGGCTCCCATGATACAGAAAAGGTCTTATAAATAATCTGCAGTGTTCTCTCATGAGCTCACTGCTAGGAAGACCAGATGTGAGAAGGAGCCTAGAAGCCAGAATATACAACAGCCCCTCCACATAGGTACTGTTCTACCTTGCAGCTCGGGAAGAGCTGACAAGCATTGGTTGTGGAGTTGGACAAATCTAAGTTTGAATTCTTGCTCTGCTATAATCCTTGATAGTTTATTTATTTACTATGGGCAAGTTATGAACTCTCAGTTTCCATATTTGTAAAATGTGATACATACCTACACTGTGTGGAGCTACTTATAAGAACTATATTAAATGGGATAATATATTTAAATACTTCTCATAGTGTCTGGTGATGCAGCACATGGGCAATAATGGTAGCTGTTATTATTTTTATTGCTGGATGTAGCTTTTTAAATTTTCCATTAGCTGGGCATAGAAATATTTTTTTTTACCTCCAACAGGGAAGGCAATAGCTTCTTTTTCCTTCTTCCCTTAAAGAGAATTTTGGACCTTTGTATGTAATCATGCAAATCCTTCTCTGTTCTCTCTTACAAAGGGCAGAGAAACTCTACTCATTGGAAGCAGAAAAAATGCAAAGAGTTGCCTACAACTGGCATCACAGCTATTTTAGGGAAGTCAGGTATAAAAGTTATTCACAGTTCAATTGGCCCCAGAGCAGGCATCACGCCAGCAGAGAAAGCACCGCATTCCATCACTGACCTTGGAGAGGGGGACTGGCTCCGGTTCTAGCAATTGCCGATTTACAGAGGGCTCGGTGCTAGAGGAAGCAGTCCTCTCCAGTATGTGAATACTCTGAAAATAAATGGAAACATAGCCCAGGGTTAGACAACTCACTTTTCATGTGAATGTGCATGGGGATGAAATCATACATAACACAGTCAAAACAGCGAATTATGTTTAAAATGGCAAGTTCCTGAAAAGATCAAAGATAGCAGCAACAGTAATATGTCGGCACAGGATTTTCCCCTCCTCTTCTAAAATTGCTGCTGAACTGCTGCTGCAATGCTGGTTTCAGTCTTGGAGAGTCAGAGGAATATCTCTTGAAAAATTTTATGATACACAAGAAAACCTACAATTTTAAGACTAATTAGCCTTACATAGAAATATTTGCTCAACTCTCCAACTGGGAATAGCAACAGACAAAAAGAAAGGTCTACCTTAAAAAATCCAGAGGTGGCCAGGCATGGTGGCTCACGCCTATAATCCCAGCACGTTGGGAGGCTGGGGCAGACGGCTCACCTGAGGTCAGGAGTTTGAGACCAACCTGGCCAACATGGTGAAACCCTGTCTCTATTAAAAATGCAAAAATTAGCCAGGCTTGGTGGTGGAAGCCCGCAACCGCAGCTACTTGTGAGTCTGAAGCAGGAGAATCACTTGAACCTGGGAGGTGCAGGTTGCAGTGAGCCAAGATTGCACCATGCACTCCAGCCTGGGCAACAAGAAGGAAACTCCATCGCAAAAATAAATAAATAAATAAAAATTCAGAGCCTTCACACCCTTTGGTCTCTAAAGTGTCTTACAAAAATGCACAGAGAAGAAAACAATTCACCAAATACTATAAACGGTAGTTGTCTTTTACAAAGAGCATTTATATATTAGTAAGATAAAATTTCAACAGAAAAACGGGTGAAGTACATGAACAAGTAACACACGTAAAACATTTGAAAAGATGTTCGAACTTAGAAATATTCAAAAACAGAATCAATTTTTTTTTTAACCCATCAGATTCAAGAATGAAGTGGGGTTGCAAGAAAGAAAATGTAAATTAGATATGATCTTTCTAAAGAGGAATTTTGCAATTATATTAAAACCCTTGGGGGAGAAAAAGTACATGCCTTAACCTAAATTACATAAATCTACTCATTAAGAACCACTCACTATCTTGGCACATTATAAAAGCATAAAAGAAGGAAACAAACCTTATTTCATGCACTCTTCAAATACATGTGAACAAAACTTCCCTACTGTAAAGACGACAAAGATTTTTTTTAAAGTTTTTTTTTTTTTCTTTCATGCATGAGGTGACTTTTCTAAAAAAGAACGATGGGTAATAAAGATCAAAGATATAAGTGTCACTGTAAAGATCAAAGATACAAGTGTCACTGTATTACAGAGATATAAAATGCTTCCCCCACCAACAAATACATTACCTTATACTTTGAGATAATTTTCTATAGGAAAAAAAGTTTCCAATGTAATTTTTAAAATAACCATATAGAAATTACACACTTTAGTAGCAAGCTTCTCCCTCACCATTTACTAGAATAGCAAAAAAAACTTCAGTCAAATAAATAAAATAAAGTACAAGATCAGAAACTGCCATTGAAATATGCTATTTATTCATTCATAGTTCAATTAATCAACACATCATTTTTAGGCACCTACACCGTGCCAGGCACAGATGACAGGGCCACAGAGAACAAAACAGACAAGAGAACTACTCTTATGATGCTTATATTCTAGAAAGAGTTCTTATCATACAAAAGACCAAATCATGTTTAGGACATTTTTGTAAGCCCACGTATTAACCTTGTCTCATGTGGCTACTGCTTTTGCTTACTTTAATCTTCCAGTCAGGTATCTCTGATCTGAGCTTCTCTTTGAGGACTCTCCCCGATCCCCATCCTTTCATGTTGCTGGGCAATAAACCACAGATACATCACCAACTGTTCCCCTGCCTCCAAAAAAACATGCTAAGGAAAACAAAGCCTGGGAAGAAACTTGACCTTAGCAACTATGTAGGCAGGAAATAAAGTAACTAAGCTAGGGAGAGGAAATTAAATCCCCTAACTTCCAAATCAAGCCAAAGACATTGAAATCGATGTGGTATATTTAAAGTGTGATACAAATAAATTTTGCCTCTATAGATACGAGGGGATACTAAAGATGTTGCCAGAATTATGTAGGTCAGAAGGGTTAGCAACCACACAGACCAGAACCCACAACTGCAAAATACCTACCCCAGTACCTAGCACAAAGAACACAATATTAGTCTCTTCTCCATTTGATGTTACAAAACAATTTATATTATGGAAGAAAAATAAGAAGTTCAATCATTTCAAATATAGCACAATATATCTAAACCCCAAATTCTGTTGATTTGTCAAAGCCCAGAGAATCATAAAAAAAATTTAGTGAGACATAGCAAGTAAATGAATATTTTTAGCATCACTAATGTATGTATTTGTTACTGAAAAAGTTAAAGGACAATTTAGAAAATTACCAGCGGATACCCATTATTGTAATTGTAACTAGCTTCAAAAAATAAGCTATTCCATGTAACCTCCAGGATGACAGTGAAGAAGCCAACAGCTCTTGTAGAAACTTGCCAGCCTTGCATGCGCAGTGGCTCACACATGTAATCCCAGCACTTTGGGAGCCCGAGGTGGGTGGATCACGAGGTCAGGAGATCAAAACCATCCTGGCTAACACAGTGAAACCCCATCTCTATTAAAAATACAAAAAACTTAGCCAAGCGTGGTGGCGGCTGCCTGTAGTCCCAGCTACCTGGGAGGCTGAGGCAGGAGAATGGCTTGAACTTGGGAGGCGGAGCTTGCAGTGAGCCGAGATCACGCCACTGCACTACAGCCTGGGCGACAGAGTGAGACGGTCTCAGAACAAACAAACAAACAAAAAAACTTGCCAGTCTTGTATTTTTATATTATTAGAACCTATCATTGTCTATTCAATAATAAAAAGTTAATCCCCTACCTTGAATTTTCTCCGGACTCATGGTTTTAAAAACTAAAAGCATAACCCTAAAGTTATGTAATTACATACCAAGCAATTTGTTATTTTAAATGAAATATCTAAGTACTTGAGTGTTGTATTTTTTATACCAGCAGCTATAAAGAAGACAGTTTAAACTGACCATACCCAGTACTGGCCTCTAGCTAGATTGAGTGCTCCTCGAAGGTGGGGACAAGCTCATCTTCATCGTGGACTTCCATCTTCTCTACCCATGATCCACCCCATCCTAGCACAGCAATCTGTACACCGAAGCCCGTCAAAAATGCAGGGAATTTGTTAGTGCTAATTGGCAGAGAACAGTCCTTCAGCAATCAATTACCTTCCAGCTTTATCTTGGAATAATAATAATAATAATAATAATAATTATTATTATTATTATTATTATTATTTTTTGAGATAGAGTCTTGCTCTGTCATCAGGCTGGAGTGCAGTGGCACAATCTTGGCTCACTGCAACCTCCACCTCCTGGGTTCAAGCGATTCTCCTGCCTCAGCCTCCCGAGTAGCTGGGATGACAGGCGCCCGCCACCACGCCTGGTTGTATTTTTAGTAGAGACGGGGTTTCATCATGTTGGCCAGGATGGTCTCGATCTCTTGGCCTTGTGATCCGCTCACCTCGGCCTCCCAAAGTGCTGGGATTACAGGTGAGAGCCACTGCACCCAGCCTATCTTGGAATTATAAAAATCATGTTCCAATAGGATAGAAATTTTGAAAACAGTTAAAAGCCTAACTTTTAAAACAGAAAAATCTAGTGGATTAATCACAGAATTCTTACTTATTCAATTTAAAGCTATGACTAGTCATTAGGGAACACATCAAATTTAATTTCACGACATCTTCAGTTAACAAACATTAGTTCTTTTCATAAGGCTTCCTTTAAGATCATAATTTGTGGCATAATTTTTGTACTTTTCTTCACAAGATAGCTGTTTTCATATTCTTTCAGAGTGAAATGGAAACACATGCCACTACCTTCAAAGTGTTATACACATTATGTAAGCAAGTTAAATAAAGGGTTATGTAAACCAGTCAATTATTATTTTAAAATCAAGTTTCCTCTCAAATGCTAAAATTACAACTTAATTTCCAAGTAAGTTTTTTAAGGAACTTAGAACACACAGACAAGGTGGAAGTACTTACCCACCCTCTGTTTCCCCTGATCAGAGATAACTGATGCATATTTAGCTTAAAACCAGGAACCTGGAACACATATTTCATGTTGCTCTTTAATTTGGTAAAAATATGCTCCTCGGGTTAGTGTTCATTGATCTCAATACCTCTTGGGCAGCAAGTGGAAATGTGCCAACATGACTGTAGTCTAGTTTACTTGGTATCAAAGACGCAGGTAAACAGATAGACAATGAGACACTTAATAATAGCTGAACGGTTTCGTACAACTCAAGCAGAGAGAAACGTGAGTCTCAAAATGAGAGTCCAGGAGGTCTGTTGAATAGGGGTCTTTTCATTTACCTACTTAAATTTCATTACAAAGATATAAAGACATTGCTGGAAATGTTTTGGGCTGCAGCTACAAATTTCTGCATAGGCTCACTTTTTCTACAAATTTAGGATAGTAGTAAAGAGAATTGGTCCACTGCTCTTTGAATGTTAACTCCGTTGAAATTGTTCATGTAACTATCTTAGCTAAGCTATTTTTATATTCACAGATTACCCAAAATATTTTCAAAGAAAAATATCCAAAATAATTTAGAAATTTCTAAACTACATTCTTCAAGCTTTCGGCTATTTGGCATGTCTCTCTTCTAGTTATAGCTGCTACTTTGAACGTAGCAACGCTATTTCAGTGTTACTAGTAACTTTCGTAGGATAATGTTGATGATGATGATGATGACGATGGCAGTTAATATTTACTGGTTTTTACATTCCTATCTCTATGCTTTACATGAATTACTGCATTTCATCTTCACAAGCCTTTGAATAATGACTATTAAATGATCTGCCTGACTGACCAGAGAAAGGGACATAGAGGTTAAGAGTGGCACACAGTCACTAAGGGCTGGAGTTGGAAGGTGACAAGATTTTACTCTTGAGTCAAGCTTGTAAATATGGCCTTCTGAATTAACATTAAAGCTAATGTCAAATGACAAAAATAACAGAAATTTCAAATCGCTAAATGAACATATCACAAAGCATCTCCCACCACAATCTTCTGTGGATATACAGAAGCAGAAGTGAGTGAAATAAAAAAGAAAAAAATTATAGCACTCTTAAATATGGTACGATCTTAAGGATGATTTCTTTGTTACCCTTACAGCACACTCAATTCCAATTTCTAATTCTATTTTTTTTCAAAAACACACTCAAACCAGACAATTTCTAATTTTCAAGAACTGAGAGCAAGTCAGCTAGCTTTTACTTTGGGGGCACAGAGTATGGGGCAGACAAAAGAACATAAGTTTTGCAACCCTTCAGACCAGCATTCCAACCCTCATCTGCTATTTACTGTGTGACGTAGACAAATCATTAACCTCTTTCAACCTCAGTGTCCTCTATCTGTAAAATGAGGATAATAATATCTACCTTGCAAGACACTGCAAGTCACAGAGTGGGCATCCAGTGTATGCACAGTGCTGCCCAAAGGCTGGCACACAGTAGGCACCCAATAAATAGCAGCTATCATCTCAGTTATAAACATTACAGGAATAAATCTCTAGGAACCTTACACATTCCCACTGCCACAGAAAGATGACTTTCAAACAGTTTGCTGGTGTCTGACACCTAGGAGCCCTTTTGGAAGTGAGGAAGCCATGCCTTCCATGACCATCATGTTACCCAGCGAACCCAGTAACCATGGTCAGCGTCACCTTGTGATCAGGACATCAAAATTTGGTGAGACAGCTGTTAACATGAGTTAAGACAGATGGCCTATTCTTTAATGGGAAGGCAATAGCAGTGATGGCAGCATAGATTACATCCTTCTGAATGCCTGCAGCAGAAGATGTGTGTGGATTTTCCTTCAAAAAGGTTTTTCTTTGTATTAGCATAAAATATTAAAATCACCAAAGCCAAAAGGCCATGGCTGAAGAAGGAGCAATTATACTACTTTCTCCATTATCTGGCCTTCACTGCAAGATGCAGAAGTGCATTAACAGTAGGTCTCCATATAAGCACCCTTAAAATGAATGAAAGTAGAAAATTTTAGAAACAGTGGCTGAAAAAATTCCACACAGCACACCTGGGAAATTCTGAAGGGAGAAAAGCAAAGTCAGCACAGTCCCATCCCTTCCTGCACAGAATTATGAATCAGCCAGCATAGCCTCACCATTGAACTGGTCTGTTTTAAGACACCCTGTGTTGTAAGAAATACCATGTGGACCCATCAAGTGGTCCATTGATAGCAAATAGTAGTTCAGCGATATTGACTATGAAGAGATAAAAGGTATGGGAATAAACAGCTTTTTAATTCCCATGGTTGCCTTTAAGTAGAAATAGAACCAGAACTTACTGGTGAACTTCCTCCTGATTCTGTACTCACAACACTCAACAGCATAATCAGAGGAAACCACAGCAACCAGAGTATAAGCACATACGGATCATGCTTCATTACAGCAATTATAAACAAACGGCAAATCACATAGACAAATACCAGGGCATATCAAGAGCTAACACTCTGGTACATGTAGAGTCAGTTTAAAGCAGGAAAACTGTGACGTGAAAAGAACACTAACGTTAATCTGTAACTTTCTAAAAGGCTTTTAAAATTACCCAGGATAAGGATTTTTCAGTATGATAATCACTCACATGATTTTGCTAACAATACAAGCAAAAAAAAAAGAGGCCATGTATCTTTTTAATATTTATGTAGGTTCATTTGAGGCAGAAAGTTGGACTGTTTTGATCACCCTTATAAACTGAGAGCATATCATTCATATACATATCATATTCATTCTTTCATTCAGCAAATATTTATGAGACTATGTATTGATATCAGATCTTATATTTATGAGAATATATGTTCTTTCATTCAGCAAATATTCATCATATATAATATGTACTCATAAATATTTGCTGAATGAAAGAATGAATAACGATTCACTATATATATATACTCACATATACATATAGTCTAAGTTCCTGCTGAGACATAATTAAGTTAAATTACTGTGAGATCAAATGTAAGCAGGAAAGAAGACAAAAGGTGACCCAGCTCATGCCTCAGCACCTCAAAGTGGTTTGAAAAACTTGTGCCAAGCTTCCCACGTGGCATAATATCCTTCATACTCATTTAACTTCTAATTTTATTCTTATTGAGGTGGGGTCTGCAATTTCATTATATTTTAACATAATACATAATGATGTTTAATATTTGCTGACAAATTTATCACATTTACTACATTCCAAATACTGTTTTAAAGATATACACACACAAACTCATATAATATGACCTTTAGAAAAACACATTCATTGCAGAAATTTTTTAGGGAAAACAGAAAAATAGAAAGTAAAACCACCCATAACCAGCAATAAACTTTTTCAATATTTTGATATATTTTCTTTCAGCTTTTTTTCAATGCATATACACACTTAATTCTTAAAAACAAAATGAAAAAAATTGTTTTTTCAATTTAATAGCCTTTTTGTTTGTATTTGGTTTCAATTGGCAATATAGTCCTCCCTTGGTATCCTTGGGGGACTGACTCCAGGACCTTCTGCAGATACCAAAATCTACAGATGCTCAAGTCCTTTAAACATAATGCCATAGTATTTGCATATAACCCATGCACATCTTTCCATATACTTTAAATCATCTCCATATTACTTATGATACCTAATACTATGTAAATGCGATGTAAATAGTTGTTATACTGTATTTTTTTATTTGCATTATTTTGATAGTTGTATTGTAGCAGGGAGATATTTTCAATCCCTGGCTGGTTACATAAACCGTGTTATGTATGTAACCCTTTATATGGCTCAACAATGGCTGATTGAGTCCACGGATCTGGAACCTGTGGCTATGGAGGTTTTAAAAGTAAAATGTTCCCACAGCATTAAATATTCAAAAGCAATTTTAGCAGCTGTGCAATATTTCACTGTATAGCTATGAGAGAGGTTATTTAAATACTTCCTTGTTGAATGTTAGACTGTTTCTAATTTTTTTACTACTATAAAAATACATTGATAAACATTTTTTTAACTGAAATCTTTAACGTGTATCTTTGATTGTTTCCTTAGAATACATGTTTTTAGAAGCTGAGTTACTGGGTCCCACAGTATGACTTTTTTAAAAAACTGTAGTTACATACCACTAAATTTCACTCCAAAAAAGTTAAATCAATTAACATGCTTAGCAGCAATGCAGGAGAGTATCTATTTCCTTGAAACCTCACCAGTTCTGGCTATTAAAATTTTTGACAAATCAGCTCTTAATTGGGAGTTGAGGTCAGGAAGTCTGGTACTTGAAATATAAAACATACTGTATGTGCAGAACTTTCCTTTACCTTTGTAAGAATATTTCACTTCCAGTCTAGGAGAGTTACAATGGATACCAGACAGAGGGAGGTCAGATTTTCTGTTTGTCCAAGTTGAAAAGCAAATAAAGCAATTTTACAGACCTAGGGTCCTTTGGAATGATGTTTTTATAGTTCTAATGAAACACCTAAAAATGTTCTCTGTAAAGTGATCATTTCCAAAACTGAGTGAATAACAGTCTCCTGGGGAGGCTTCTGTATGTAAACAACAGATTCTCAGGCCTTTTCAAGGACCTACTGAATGAGACCCTCTGGGCTTCATTAACTCATGATACTGTGGCCCTCTCTATTTGGTGTGATGCCTGAGAACCTAACAGGCAGTTCTAATCTTGGATCTGACAGACGAACGTGCTGCTATAAAATTGTCACCCAAAACCAGTCATCTCAAGGTAACACAAGATAACCTCTAAAGTAAAAAACTGATAAAGGCAGGCCTAGAGAACTGAAAGGCTTTGGCAGGCACAGAAAGCAGTGAACAGATTCCTAATCAAGTAGCACTGGATTCTGAATCATCTGTGGGTAATGAGTATCTGTTTGCCATTATATAATATATAATGATATTTAATATTTGCTGACACTTTTGTCATATTTACTACATTCCAAATACTGTTTTAAAGCTACACACACACAAACTCATAAAATATGACCTTTAGGAAAACAGATTCCAGGTAACAAATCTCTTTCTAGTGGTCTCAATTTCAGCACATTTGACATGGACTCAACATGTACCATAAACACCAAGCAACAGTGACAGGGATCTCCAAAAGGTGGCGATGCCAAGAAAGCTGTGGAGCTGCTCATTTCATCTAATGGAAAGGTTAACAGCAGTTGTCAATACAACTCTCATTGCAAAAAGATGATGAAAACTTCTCATTCCAAAAGCAATATGTGTAGTAAAAATGCAAAAACTGAGAAAAGCACAGATAGCATAGAATTCACCTATGATGGCAACAGTTCATGATAGAAACTATCAACATTTTAGTCTATGTACCATTTGATTTACAGTTTCCCAGGTCATCAAGGATGTGAAAAATTACTATTATTGCTCAAGGGAGAAAATGAGGAGGTAATACCTAACTCAAAAATGATTGACAAATGCTGCCTACAAGGTTCACTTCAAAGTATACAGGGGCCCGGACATCCAGCTTGGCAAGCATTACAACATCTAATAGTGGAGGGGCCAAGAATAAGGGCTCCAGCAACAGAGTTCCAGGGAGCAAATTCTGTCTCCACTGCTCATTAGCTGTTGGCAAGACATTTCACCCCTTTGACACTTCCAGCCTTCCACAGTGAGAGCGCATGAAATACTAGCTGTTGCTGGTGTTATTCTATTGGTTTGTACACACATTTTGCCTAATATATAGACTCTTCAAAACACCCAGTTTGCATCCAAGCCACAAAAATTGGTCCCAGTCTGAGCTTTTGCAAACAAATATTATTTTCTCACTGACACTGGTCCTAAGTCCCAAAAAGTTGATTCCATGGGATGGGTGGAATCCCAAAAAGGCTAGACTGAAATTTGAATCAACTCAATAACTTAAATATACCCAGCACTCCAGAGAGGACACTGCAGATTTTCAGATCAGGTTAGTGTTTCTCTCTGAACTGACAGTTGGGTTCCAGGGTCATCCTGCAAATCCCTGGGTCCAGTGAAATTCTACACAGAGCTAATAATTCAGGTTATATTCCTCCTTACTGGTGACACTGGAGGTGATTATAATTGGAGGTTAGGTATCAAATCAGGGATGCTTGACTTTCTTTTCTCTAGAAATTAGAACATTTTCATTTGAGATAACATTCTATTTTTCACAACTCAAAGAAATCCATTTCCTATTTAGAAGATTTGACACTATGTCTCAAAGTAGTGATTTAGTTATTTCATTCAACAGAGCGATTCGAAGATGCTCCAGAGGCTCAGTTGGAAGAGACAAATTCCAATTCAGTTCATGTATATGCTGGGAGATCTTTTTATTAGCCTGTTTGTTCAACAAGAAAAATTGTTATGAAAACTTTGTACATAAAGGATAGTTGATGAGAGACATTTTTACTATCTGGTTTTCCAGGCACCTTCTTTACTTATAATGAGTTTCCTGTATAACAGATGCTGCTGAAATCTGCTCTGAGTGGCCATGTCACTAGTCCATGGTTACACCAGCACATGGTCCCACTGAGTCACTGCTGGGGATGGCTTTAACATCTTTAACATGTTACCAGTGGGCTTTGAATGAACAGGCCACTGTTGGTTTTGAAATGTACTGCTGTTGATAATACGTAGGAAATATTTTCAATACTAGTGTAATTGAAATATATAGTTGTTAAAAGATGGACCATGATACTGAATATAGATTTTGTAAAAACTGGTAAGAAGATGAACTTCTAGCCTCTTATGACTTATTTATTTTTTATTATTCATAATTTTTTCCTTAAAATGTTCTTTATTTTATGATCTCTGAGCTTCAGCAAACTTTGAGTCATTATGAAGGCTGGCTGGCTTTTTCTTCTTTAATTTTTCATTGAACAAAAAAATTGACTCATTTAAGGATTTACAAGGTCTAACCTGGTGGAGATATATATATAAGAATTCACTCATGACAGATGCTATCAACTGAAAAGTATGCATTCCAAACCCTACATTCTCAGAGCCATAGTGTCTGATTTTCTGATACGACTTGAAAATAACACAAATAAAAATAATCATTGGCTCCAAATACAGGACTTGCTTTTGAAAATGCAGATCCTTGGGCATAATCATAGAACTACTGAAAATGCCTCAGAAACATATATTTTGTTAACATTCTCTAAAATATGTAAGTATAGGCCAGGCACGGTAGCTCACGCCTATAATCTCAGCACTTTGGGAGGCCGAGGCGAGTGGAACATCTGAGATCAGGAATTTAAGACCAGCCTGGCCCCATTTCACCAGAGATGGTGAAACCCCATCTCTACTAAAAATACAAAAATTAGCCAGGCATAGTGGTGGGTGCCTGTAATTCCAGTGACTCAGGAGGCTGAGGCAAGAGAATTGCTTGAACCTGGGTGGCGGAGGTTGTAGTGAGCTGAGATCACACCATTGCACTCCAGTCTGGGCAACAAGAGTGAAACTCTGTCTCCAAAAAAAAAAAAAAAAAAAAACTAAAGAAATGTAAACATAAAAGTATAAAAGTAACTATGGAAACAAAATCCAGTTAGTGGATCACAAACTGAGTGACCTTATTATATAATATGACCATAAAATGCATACTGATCAGGAAACAATAACCTTATTTTTAAAATAAAGAGAGGCTGGGTGCAGTGGCTCATGCCTGAAATCCCAGCACTTTGGGAAGTGGAGGTTGGTGGATCACTCGAGGTCAGGAGTTTGAGACTAGCTTGGCCAACATAGTGCAACCCCATCTCTACTAAAAGTACAAAAATCAGCCAGATGTGATGGCAGGCGCCTGTAATCCCAGCTACGAGGGAGGTGGAGGCATGAGAACCTGGGAGGTGGAGGTTGCAAAGAGCTGAGATTGTGCCACTGCACTCCCGCCTGGGTGACAAAGTGAGACTCTGTTTCAAAAATAAACTAAAATAGGCTAGGCATGCTGGTTCACACCTGTAATCCCAGCACTTTGGGAGGCCAAGGCAGGTGATCACCAGAGGTCAGGAGTTCAAGACCAGCCTGGATACATGGTGAAACCCCATCTCTACTAAAAATACAAAGTTACCCAAGCGAGGTGGTGCACCTGTAATCCCAGCTAGTCAGAAGGCTGAGGCAGGAGAATCGCTTGAACCCGGGAGGCGGAGGTTGCAGTGAGCCGAGATTGTGCCGTTGCACTCCAGCCTCGGTAAAAAGAGCGAAACTCCATCTCAAAAAAAAAAAAAATTCCAAAAATTAGCTGGGCGTGGTGGTGCTCGCCTGTAGTCCCAGCTACTCTGGAGGCTGAGGCAGGAGAATCACGTGAGCCGAGGTAGTGAAGGCTGCAGTGAGCTGAGATGGCACCACTGCACTCCAGCCTGGGTGACAGACTAAGATGTCGTTCCAATAAAAAAAAAAAAAATCATGAATTAAACAAAATAAAGAGATACATCCCACCCCCACCAATATGTTTAACACCTGTGCAGAAGAATGCTCCCAACTCTCTGCTTTTGTCTACTTTTGTCCTTCACGTGATTCCACTTATTCCATCACACGTCCACTCTTAGGAGCAAGAGGAAGGGACTGTGCTCTCTTAGCTCCTCTCTGCTGCCTTTGGGCTATCTACTCTCAAAATCCACTCTTGTGGGACTTGGAACTCCAAACCATATCATCTTCTCTCCCTGTTGTCATCTCCTGACCTCGTGATTATTCCTTTGCTGCTATCAAGACCTCTGGAGCCGAGCTCCCAATCTTCTCTCCATCCCGACTTCTCATTCATTCATTTATTCCTTCTAGTACATCCTGAGCATACCAAATGTGAGGCACTGTACAAGTTGCTAGGAATACATTATTGAGTGAAATAAAACCCTGTTTTCATAGGGCTTACATTTCAGTGATAGGGAATACAGGAAGGAGATACAGACATAAACAGGAAACAAACACAAAAACAAATAGATAACATGCCAGGTGGTGGTTAATGCTTTAAAGAAAAATCAAACCAGCTAAGTGGACAAGGAGAGATGAGTACATGCAGGGAAGGGCAGAGAAGGCTGCCCAGCGAGGGTACATTTGGAGACTGAGCCAAGTGTGTGACAAACCGGGGAATGGCTGGATGAAAAGCAGGTGAGGGTGAGGGGACCAGAAGTGCAAAGGCCCTGAGGTGGATGTGTTCTTAGCACATCTGAGGAATGCCCTGGAGAGAACCACGTAAAAGGAACATGGTATGTGGTCAGAGGATCAGGCAGAAGCAGATTATGAATGGCTTTGTAGACAATGGACAGCAATTCAATATTATTTGGGCAGAGATGGGAAGTCACTGGAGGGCTTGGTGCAGAAGAGTGGCTCAATCTGACTTAGCTTGTGAAGGAATTACTCCAACTGCTCTGTAAAGAATGACCTGTATGTTGGGCAAGGACAGAAGCAGGGAGACCCACTGGAAAACTATGACGATAGTCCAGGTGAGAAATGACGGTGGCTCAGACCAAGGTGGAGGGGGAGGAGGTGGCAAGCAGTCATCAGATTCCAGGTATATCCTGAAGGTAGAACCAACAGGATGATGCTTGGATTCCTGGATTTCTCACCAAATGAAAGAACGGAGTTGTCATTTACTGAGACAGTATGAGCTGGGAAGGAGTACATTTGAGAGGGAAATTAAGAGTTCAGTTTTGGACATGTTAAACTTAAGGTGCTTTCTTAAAATCCAAGTGGAAATCACCCTTGGTAAGTTAAATATTACTGTGACTGACCTACTGACATCCAGGATCAGGGCTTACAAATTCAAACGCTTTAAAGGCAAGTCAGTCAACATAAATAAGTATTGAGGGCAGGTGAAGACTGTAGCCGATCAAAGAGTAAATATCCCAACTACACTGGAAGCCACTACTGAACCCAGTCTAGGGTTGTCATCAGAAATCTGGGATCAATGTTCCTAGACCTTCCAATTCTTTTTTCATAAAAGGAAGAATCTGTATTTGTAACAATCAAATCTTACAGGTAAAAAAGTTCCAGTCTACTAAATTCTAGAATTACTCAGTTAAATAAAAATTCTTACTTCGGGACTTATCAGTGTCCTTAATTGTGTAACGCACATTGCAAAAGAGATTTTGTTTAGCGCTTTTCTGACTTATTTGACAGAAGAACTCTCTTTTAATGCAACATCTTAAGGGGCAAGCATTACTTGGCAAACACTTTGGGGAATGCTGGTTTATGGGTAAGTCCTAAGTGTTTCATCAACAACCCTTATGCTCCCTCTTTGGAAGTTTTAGGGCATATATTAATATGTTTATTACAGCTTATGAGTCATAGTTGATCACACACCACACACACACACACACACACACACACACACACACGCACACACACACAGAGGCAATTTTGCTAGATTTTCTAACAGTTCATATCAGATTTAGTGAAATGCAAATGGAACAATTATTAAAGTCTTCTAACTTGTTAAGTAACTAAGAGGAGTCCTGACACTACCGTTGGTGAAGAAACACTTAGTGAGCACAGGGGCCCTGAGTCACTTTATTTCCTAGCTCCTCTCACTTCTATGCCAACTACGCTACCTAATGTAGTGACAGGAAGGACAGCTAATTACTATTATGCACAGATGTTCTTTGTTTTACTTATCCGTGAAGAGGGAAGAAGAGAAGGACAAATAAATCAGGAATGGAAAATTTGTAATAAAAATACAAAACTAATGTTGTTGCAGGTCTTTAAAATATATCCTCCAGGATATATTAAAACATTTGAGGTTCAAGGCTGCTCTCTGAAGACTTAAGAGTACATAGTCTGTTTAAGAGAGCTCACAATACAGATGAGGAGATCACTACATAAAAAGATAAACAATATAGAACTGTCAAATATTGTCAAAAAGATCTATAAAAGCTCAGAGAAAGGAGAGGGTAAAGTAAGCTTGCGTGGCCAGTGGGAGTATCATATGAGCCGGTCTTTGATGCATAGGGAGGCATTGGGTTGAGAGGAGGGTGGTGAGAATTCCATGCAGGAAAGGCAAGTAGGGATAAAGACAGGGCAGTTCAGAACTATGATCAGACAAGACTGTTGAGGTTGGGAGGAAAATGGAACACAAGCCTGGACCAGATCATGCTGGACATGGGGTTCCAAGTGAGAAACTGTGGCCTTAATTGTGTAGGTAACAATGAGTCTGATGGATTTTAAGCATGAATCTGCCCTACTCAGGACATTTGAAATGGTGAGGCATAAGTGAGATAGTGAGGCAGGTGTACTTTTTAGGATACTGGGTAGAGGTGATGAGCACTGGGCAAGGGAGCTGATAGTGGGAATAGAAGGAAATTATAATATTATGAAGGAGGAAATGATCAATAAGACTTGTTAACCTATTGAATGTGGGAGAAGCAAAGGAGAAAGGCAGGCATTGACCCTGGGTCTCTGAGAGAATGGTTATCCTGATAGCAAACTGGTTTACAGGTATTGATTTAAGACACAGTGGTACCACTCAAGCAGCAGTGCATTTAAGTAGAAATGCTCAATCAATTCATTAGTGACCTAGGACTAGAACTTGAGAAGGAAAGGCAACCAATGTGCATTAAGATACCACTGTATTCTCAGCTATGTGCTAGATCTTAATTTAGGAGAGAAATGGGGCTGGAGTTTGCAATTTGGCACCATCTGCATAGATGTCAGTCAAATCAGGAGAATGGAAAGGATTCAATGAAGCCAAATTTATCACACTTTCTCTATGTCCCTTCACTATGAAAACAGTTATCACACAAAAATAGATGCATATAAAAAACACTATATCACATCACATCACATCACATCACATCACATCACATCACATGATCACTCAAAATATCAGAGTTCCCTAAGTTAATTCTGAGGTTTAGGCAGTGATTGAGATAAGGAAGGAAAAACAGAACTGTAATTGATCTCTTCTATCCTTCCCTCCCCTGAGGGAGGTAGCCAGACACAAAACAGGAGTCAGTAAAGAACCAGGGAAGAAAGTTTTTGGGAGAGTTTCCACCTGCCGAGATAAATAAGAGTAAAAGTAAACTCTCTCCTTAAAGAATAATAACCCTTTGAAAAGTGTCTCTTACTTTTCTAGAACTCATTATCAATGTACAGACATGCTCCTTTCATTCCCATCATAAAACTTTCCATTCACAAGCAAGTGAAGAGTCACACATTCCACCTTCAGGCTCCCTCCGGCACACCAGGGTCTCAGTGTTTCCCTGTTGCTTTGCATGCCCGTCCTGGAGCTCAGGTGCAACAGGCAGAATAACAACGCTCGACAGATGTTTCTACAGCAGTCATTCATCTTTTCCATTTGCCACAATTCTCCAGAGTGAGCTGGGTCAACTGCTTCCTTCTTCCCAGCAGTCAGGAAGGTCATGTTCCTTACAATGTCTCTCTCTCTGTTTAAATGACCAGGGAAGGGAAAAACGAAGAAGCCATAACAAGAAAGAACAGCAAGGCAGGCAAAGGTAGACTCAATTTGCAAACTTAGAAAGCATCTCAGAATACGGTAGTTATTTAATATAAAAGTGTTTCCATTCCTGGTACTCTTACTTTCTTTGACTCTGTTAATGCAATACAATAAATATTATAACTGTGTGTAATCACAGATTTAATGGCATGACTACTTATAACGAACTGAATATAGCTGTCATCATAACAAAACATAACATCATAACAAAAGACACCAGTATCAAAAGTTTCCCAAGACCCTGGAGTAGAAACACCTGCCTTAGGATCTGTGAGAGTGCATTAGCACTCCTTGATTCTTACAGATTCTCCTGGAATTTCTTGCTAAAAAGGAAGAGAGAGTGCTGGGAGGGTTTCCTAAAAAGCATCCCCAGCAGTGCATTTGCACTATCTAAAATGAATTCATATATGAAAGTGGCTGTCTCAAGACCCATGTCTATATGATGGCCAATCGAATGACTGATGTTCACACTCCTAGAAACTAGGCAATATGCTTTGAAAACATAAAACAGGGGGTGAGGGGTGGAGGGGGTGAAGGAGAACCTGCGCGATGCCCACTAATTGACAGTTGCCAAAACGGAAAGCTTTTATAAAAAGGTAATAACACCTACTTATTGGGAATTTCCAGTTACACAACCAAGATACTATCACAAGACAAATTATGATAGAAAATAGTTATGCTCAGACCTGCGCTGGCTGAAATAACAACCTGTTTTGACAATGAAGAACATTCATACGACAAATGCTCACATAACCCTGCCAGCAGAATCGTCACTTAAACAGTAATGACATCACAAAAATAACTTGCAAAATTGGCTCAAATGGAACCATGGGCGTTTTCTACCATAATTAAGTAATAACCATTTACTTTCTCTGTTGCCTGTAAACATTGTTTGGGTTCTCACTGCTTTTAATTCCTGGTATTACAATTTTATCCGTAACCTCATTCCCGAATCTAGCTGTTACCAGATTCCACAAAATATCGAACAGAGGTTAGTGCTTGGCAGCCCAGTGACAGCCTTATAGAAGATGTCCTTTGCAGGGTTCATAGTTCCCTTTCCACCTCCATGAATAAAGAGAAGTGTTCAAGTTCTTGATGCTGGCTCCCCCTCCAGGTGCAGGGAGGAAAAGACAGCAGGGCTTCTCATAGCCACCCTACCAGCCTTCTGTGTCTGCCTTCTAAAAAAGAGTCCTAAATCACAGAGAAGCAAGAGTGGGAGTTTCATGACATCATCAAATGTATCTACAGAAAATAATGAGTTTTCACTTGGAATAAAAGACTTTACAAAACAATTTCAGAAATAATTAGCAATCCCATCCTATCTCAGTGGTATTGTATTTGCATAAAACAACCAAAGGCAGTTAATGCTCTAGTCTTACCTGCCTACTATCCCTTTGGGAGGATATCGAAGAGGAGGCACTTCTATGGGTTGTAGTGGATGTTTTATGAGCAGGGGAAATGCCCTTCTCATCTGAACTCATCGCTGCAGTTAGAGTCTCGTTTTATGCACTTAAGACCATCCCAATCTTCTCTCAAATCCACAAAGAAGTAGATGATTTTTCAGCTTCATTCCATTTCATGAATCAGGTTTGACTAGAAAAGAACAGGCAATACTCAGGGTGACCAAACCACCTAAGAGCAAAACAAACAAGCCTCATATAAGTAGATAAAGCCAAATTAAAATCATTATATTTAGGATGAAACATTAATTTGTGTTAGTAAGAGGAAGAACTCTGACACATTAGGAAATACTTCTCTCTCTAGATTTTTAAGGTGGAAGATGGAAGTGTTAATACGCAAAAAAAAAAAAAAATGACTGCCAACATGAAAATGGGAAGAAATCATGTGCTAAAGTCATATTCTCTCCTCTTACATTTTCTTTGTTTTAAAGCAGATTATAATGCTATATTTGAGATCCTAATGCCAAGGATGCCACATTCTCCTCCAGAAACATAATCTCTCCTGACTAGAATAAGAGCTCGGTCCATGTTTGTCTTTAGTTTAGCTATGTCATGTATGTGACGGTTAAATCCAACACAAAGTAGTCAGTTACAAAAGAGTTAATGCATTATGTTAACACATTATGTGCATCCTGTGATCCAGCATTTGTGAAGGTCAAGGAACACATATATCCACAGTTTTTTGTACCTCAAAATTATAGCATGCCTACATGTGACTCTCAATAACCAACACGCTTGCGAACATCTACAGATTGACAGGGTATCTCACAGCAGGGGTAAATGGAGTTCCTTCACTTATGCATGGCCAACAGCCACTTCAGTTTTTTTACTTGGATTCATGTAAGGAAGGTTTGCATTGTCAATATTGAGGTTAAAAGCTTGTGTCAGAGAGAAACTCTTAAATTGGCCTTGTCTCCAACACAGCTATGCTAAAAAGTGTTTAAAAGGTAAGCACTATGGTATAACATTAAAAGCTTAAAAATAATATTTCCCAAAAGATAGACAATTAAAGTGAACCTTATCCTCTTATAAGAAGAGGGCCACATTCTAGCTCCCAATAATGCTAGTATCTTCTTGAAGGAAGTACAGAACACCAGAACATTTGTGTAGGCTTGTTAGCACAGGTTGGGGAGGAAAGCTGCTAGCAGGAAACAGAAATCAATCTTTAGACCACAAAAAAGTGAGACATGAACTTCAGTCTAGAGGGTGAGACACTGAATCAAGTAAACAAAAAATGATGGAGAAACATGGGCATCATGAAGACAGTGAGTGAGGTGAACTAATGGATCTAGGAGTTAGAGCTGAAGTCCAAAGGATGAGGAGTTAACTAGGTACCTGGGTGTCTGGCATGACATGATCAACAGATGAGTGGTAGCCAACATGACTAGAGTCAGAGAGACGGCAATATGGTGATCAAAGAAATGCAGAGGCCAGTCCCTGCAGGACCTTGTAGGCCATGACAGTAGCTATGGTCTGAATGTGTCAACCAAAATTCATGTGTTAGAAGCCTAACCCCAATGCAACAGTATTGGGAAGTGAGGCCTAATGGAAGGTGTTTAGGTCATGAGGGTGGAGCCCTGGAGACTAGGTTAGTGCCACTATATAAAGAGCTTGTGATGTGGTTTGGTTATGTTCCCACCCACATCTCATCCTGAATTGTAGTTCCCATAATCCCCGTATGTCATGGGAGGAACCAGATGGGAAGTAATTTGATCATGGGGGTGGTTACCCTCATCCTGTTCTCATGAGAGGTCAGATCTGATGGTTTTATAAGGGACTTTTCCCCGTTTTGCTCGGCATATCTCCTTGCTGCTGACATGTGAAGAAGGACGTGTTTGTTTCCCCTTCTGCCATGATTATAAGTTTCCTGAGGCCTCCCCAGTCATGCAGAACTGTGAGTCAATTAAACAGCTTTCCTTTATAAATTAGGCACTCTCTGTTATGTCTTTATTAGCAGCAAGAGAATTGACTAATACAGCTTGTGGAAGTGGGTTCTCTCTCTTCTGCTCTCCTACCATATGAGGACATGGAGTTCCTCCTCTACAGAGGATGCAGCATTTGAAGTGCCTCTTGGGAGCAGAGAGACAGGGCCCTAACCTACTGGTGGCTTGATTTCCCAGCCTTTGGGACTGTGAGAAAGAAATTTATGTTCTTTATAACTTACCCAGTTTTGGGTACTCTGTTATAGAAGCAGAAGGTGGACTAAGACATTGGCATTTTGACTTTTATCATAAGCTTGAGAAGCCATCAAGATGTAACCAGATTTGTGTTACTAAGGGGTGACTTTGGCAGCTGTGGGGAGACTCCAAGTGGGGAAGTAAAGAAGATGAGGAGGGCCCAATCAGGACTCAGGAGAGGATGGGAGAGTGCTGGCAGAAATTCCAACACTGAGTCCTGTATCCTGTGACTGGACACGGTGGAGGAGGCAGATGAGGCTAAATCTCAGGTCGCTGGCATTCCAAGCAAGAAATGGTCAAAGGAAATCCAAGATCCATGGAAAAGTCACGATTGTGGTTTGAGACATAGCTGAAGGCATTCAAATGGAGACAAACTCTTGGAAATGTAGGTCTGGAGCTCAGGAAAATCTAGGCTGGAGATGTATATGTTTAATAGACTATGGTAATGATACAGATATATTGATCAGATCCTTTATAGATCATGTAAATTTCACATGTGCCAGTAAATGAAATTTTATATGGTCCTATAGTTATATTTTTAATAATCTGTAACATAATATTAATGGATTATGTCACCTGAATGTGTTATTCGGGATTTTAATGGTCACCTATTTATAGAGAATACCTAAAAGAACAAACCCAATAATTACAGGGGTAATTTTTATAAAGTGTGAAAACTGGACATTCTAGTGAATAGAACTTGTAATCCAGTCTTAAGATTTCAACTTCACTGTCGCCGCAAGAAAAATAAAAGCTACTTACCCTCCAAACTGGGAGACTTTCTCTTGAAACAAAACTAGTCTTTGGACAAACAGAAATGGAAAGCGTTGTATATCTCTTCTGTGGGCTAGAGATAGTTTCATTCATTATTGGCAAAAGGTAGTAATAAACCTCCACTTGAGAGACGATCATCTAATCTTTTTGTTTTATGAAGGCAGTCTAATAAGTGAGTAAAGTTTCTGATGCCAAGCTGTGGCGCCAGCAAACAGAATGTAAAGACACTGCTCGGATCCTTGATTTGAAGTACTTAGCTTTCTGGTCCAAACTATTTTACAAGTAGATGCTGACTCTTGAGCCAAAAGGGAAGTACTTTTGTGATGCGTTCAAGTGCTCCCAAGGGATGAGGTTGTAACAACCTAAATAATTAAACTGTAATCCATTTGGAAGTAAATTCAATCCAAGGTATATTTTCTCTGCTGGATTTTTTTCTTTTATAAAACTGTACTTTTTTCATTAACATCAATGCTAACACCTTGATTTCTGTTTTAATTTAAAATGACATTTTCAGGATAACTTGTTTATGATAAAAGGTCAGCATTTCAGTTGACCTATAGTTATAAATATGTTGAATAATAGCAAAATGAAGAAAAAGTAAGAGAACTTAATTCATTACAAGAACTGTTTTTGAGGTTATTGTTGTTGTTTCTAAGAATTTTTGTTATTTTTTTTAACAGAAAGGGTTTCAAGTACTTAATATAAAGTTGAATGAGATGCCCTTTAAAGATTATTCCAACCAATTTTCAATCAAGTGTTTGACCACCTGCTCTTTTTCAAATGCATTATAAAAGTAAGTTTACACTCTTAGAGAAGGTTATTCTTTATTCTTAGAGTGTAGGAATTGCTATAACATAAAAAAAAATTATCTCTACAGAAGAACATTTTCAGAAATTGCCTAAACAATATTCTAAACCAAAGAAAGGCCATAAATTTTAAAGTCAAAATCAACATAATTACTATACTCAATGAGAAAAGTATTGTGGCTGGAAATACCAGCAATACAGGAGAGCCAAACATCTAATTTTTCTGTCTCATTCTTCCTTTATAACAGTGGGAACACCACAAGTATTGCTAAGTGCTGTAACATTTGCATTTTCATTGAGTGACATAAATCTCAGATTTATGACCCAGGAACCTAATTAAAGCAAAAGCTGGTAGGTAAAACTTCTAGAACTTGCTGTTCAAAGGCATCATAAATTGTATGTGTCCAGAAAAACACTTACCCTGGGCTAAGTTGTAATGTGCCACAACTAAGCCCCAAATGTCTTTCTCACAGTCCTGAAGGCTGATAAATCAAGGCACCAGCAGGTTAGGGCCCCGTCTCTGCTTGCAAGAGGCTTACAAGAAAGGTTTATTTTTAGCTCATTTACATGTCCTTTAGGTCAGCTGCAGACCCACCTTGAATCCTCTTCATTCCAGGCTTAACAAACAGCCCCCAGGAGAGGCAGGGCAAAGAGGCATTGCAGAACCATGCAATGATTCTTAGAGCTTTTGCTTGTAGGTGGTACAGGTTAGCTCACTCACGTTTTATTGGCCAAAACAAGTCACATGGCCTAGGTGAGGTCAATGATGCATGAAACTATAGTTCTTCCAGTGGGCGAGGCAGTAGATATTTGGGTATAATAATAATTTACTATATAAGCTATAGGAAAAGATTAAAAGTACAGTTGAAAATATTTAAATTGACTCCAGTTACATCACTGAGAGATAACCCTTGTTAACATTTTTTGTTCTACTTTAATCAAAGTAGGAGAATAATATTCACACTATCTGCAGTATGGTTTTTCGATCGACAACATATCACTAATGGCTTTTTTGATAAACAAAGAAACTTCAACAATACCATTCTTAATCATTACAAATAAGACGACCACACAGATATACCACAATACATTGAACCATTCTTCTTTTGGGACATTTAGGTTGTACTCGGTATCTTTTGGAACAAAGAGATTTATCACAGAAGAGTTTGTAATAGTTATACATTTAGTTCTGATCATTATAAAAATAACCTTTTTCATTCCTTTCAATACTTTTTGTTTTGCTTTATCTGATATTATCTCTTCCCTTTCCACTTGTAAGTGATTAAATAAACTTTGTCCATCCTTCCCATTTAAACTTCATGTATATATATATATATATATATATATATTTTTTTTTTTTTTTTTTTTTTTTCCAGATGGAGTCTCGCTCTTTTGCCCAGGCTGGAGTGCAGTGGCGCGATCTCGGCTCACTGCAACCTCCGTCTCCTGGGTTCAAGCAATTCTCCTGCCTCAGCCTCCTGAGTAGTTGGGATTACAGGCACCCGTCACCACACCAAACTAATTTTTGTATTTTTAGTGGAGATGGGGTTTCACTATGTTGGTCAGGCTGGTCTCGAACCCGTGACTTCTTGATCCACCCACCTCAGCCTTCCAAAGTGTTGGGATTACAGGCATGAGCCACCGCACCCGGCCCAACTTCCTGTATATTTTATATTATGTGTCCCTCTAGTAATGATCAGGTTGAATTGTTCAAAAAATCTAATTTTAGTGAAGTATTTCCAATTTCTATTTAACGTTATAACTAATAATTGATCTTACCCCGCCATACCATTTCGTACTTTCTATTTTTTGGGTTCTTCTTTGTTTCCTTTAATGCTTGATGGCTTTGCTTGGTAATCTGGCTTTTGCAGCATACTGACTTTCATATGGTTTTAATAGCCTTTTATATTTGACAATAATTTGAAAGATATAATTCTCCTTTTAAAGTTCTATTTCCATTTCCCTTTAAACTTCTCTAAATCACGCTGGAACCTACAGTCTGTAAGTGACAGTTAAGAGTAAAATGGGGCTGGGTGTGGTGGCTCATGCCTGTAATCCCAGCAT
The DNA here is from genome assembly GCF_002776525.5 of Piliocolobus tephrosceles. NCBI lineage: Eukaryota > Metazoa > Chordata > Mammalia > Primates > Cercopithecidae > Piliocolobus > Piliocolobus tephrosceles. Next base: position 64,317,343 of record NC_045444.1, on the reverse strand, counting down.
TTGGGAGGATAAGGAAGTAGGATCACTTGAGGCCAGTAGTTCAAGACCAGCCTGGCCAACAGGGCGAAACCCCTTTTCTGCCAAAAATACACAAATTAGTTGGGCATGGTGACACACGCCTGTGATCCCGACTATTCGGAAGGCTGAGGCACAAGAATCACTTGAATCCGGGAGGTGGAGGTTGCAGTGACCTGAGATCATGCCACTGCACTCCAGCCTAGGCGACAGAGCGAGACCCTGTCCCTGCTGCCCCTGCCATAAACAAACAAAACAAGCAGACCTTCATCCCGCCTCCCCGACCCTCTGTATGGCAGATGCATCTGACAGCAATAACTTAAGCACACCCTGAGAGTGACCCTATGGTCTAAGAAGAACGTGTGTCCATAGTCCCAAGCAAAGGAATAAAGGAGTGACCCACCTGGAGTGTCACTCCTTGTCTATGAGGAACATCTGAACCCCCTGCTCATCACTTGGAACGCTGCCACTTTTCCTAGTTGGGACCTACAGGGATCTCAAAGTGTGAAGACAAATTGTAAGAAAAGCCACCTCCTTTTCTGCAAGTGAAGATAAGGTTTGTCATAATGAAAATTCGGCTAGATTTTCCTCAATTTGAGATATATAGCTTTCATAAAATTAGGGTTTAGTCCTCTATAGTTTGACATTGTATTATTCTGTTTGAAGCTAGTGTTTGGGTTACTGACAGTTTGTCTTTTTAAATATTTGCATGACTATTTACAGAGAATTTGGAGGAACCTCATTAGAAAATCCTAGAGGCAAGTTTCCTGATTTCAACTGACCAAGGCTCTACTCTCTCTCCACTCTTCTCAGGCCCCTTACTAAGTAAATGAATAAGACAAACGCTCCTTGATGTGAGCAACCATCCTTGATGTGAGCAACCATCAAACCTGATGGGTGGGAAAAGGGAAAAGAAAGAATGCAAAAGGAATCATATCTTTTACTTTGTTTAGCTCTACATCTGAATTTTGTATTTGAAGTAAGTTTTACAGCAAACTAAATATTGTAAAACATTTATTACTCTCACATTGACACAATTTAATGTAATTGTTACCAAAATCATAACAGGATTTTTAATGACTTGGCAATATTATTTTAAAGTTCATCTGGGCTACTCTGGATGCGCTGCCTATGAGTTAACTTTGCTCCACACAGAGCGAAAGAAAGAAAAGAAAGAAAGAAAACAAAGAAAGGAAGGAAGGAAAGAAAGAAAAAAGGTAAGTTCATCTGGAAGAGTAAATGTGTGAGAATAGCAAAAAATATTTTAAAAAATAATGAAAGATACTTTACCCTATCACACATTAAAGCTATTTAACAGCTTCCCTGGTTAATAGTAGTAGTACAGGGCACCAGGAAAAGCAGATGGAACAGACAAGAATTCTAGAAGCTAGTCTACGCAATGACAAAAGGGTATTAAAAATATCAGGAAGAATATTATTCAGTGCAAAAAAGATATGAGCTATCAAGGCCATGAAAAGACATGGAGAAACCTCAAATGCATATTAAGTGATCATTTCACCAGTACTAATTTTCCAAGATGTGTCAGTCAGTTTTTGATTCATCACTTGGTTTCTGGCCTTTGCCATCATGTTTTGAAAGAAAGATTAGATAATGTCATAGCTCATATTCTAGCACAAAAATAATACTGGGAAATATGGTTCTGATGACTGCTAACAGATACCAATTGTCAGCATAGTGCAAAGACTTTTTGGCAACAATAAGACATAACAAAATATTTTGCCCTACTTTGTGACCTTAAATGATGACTCATAAATCCCCAGGTGAGTACAAATTCTTACTAAGGCACTATATGATTTCATCAGTACATGTCCTGTTCTCTGGAGGAATTTGCTGTCAAAATAACCATTTCTGCACTGAGTCGAGGCATTCTGAGGAGTTGGCTAAAGCAGACAAAATGACTTGGGTTAAAAATGTTCTTGAACCAACCCTTGTGTGTTGCTGGTGGGAACAGAAAATGATGTAGGTGTGGTGAAGAACAGTATGGCAAAAAAAAAAAAAACTGAAAATAAGCCGGGCACAGTGGCTCACACCTGTAATCCCAGCACTCTGGGAGGCAGAGGTGGGTGGATCACCTGAGGTCTCTAATAAAAATACAAAACATTAGCTGAATGTTGTGGTACTCGCCTGTAATCCCAGCTACTCAGAAGGGTGAGGCAGGAGAATTGCTTGAACCTGGGAGGTGAAGGTTGCAGTGAGCTGAGCTTGTGCCACTGTACTCCAGCCTGGGCAACAGGAGCAAAACTCCATCTCAAACAAATAAAAAACTAAAAATAAACTGCCATATGATCCAGCAATTCCACTTTTAGGTATATGCGCTGAAAAAGCTAAAATCATAGGCTAAGATACTGTACAACCATGTCCATAGCAGCATGTAGCCAAAATGCGGAAGCAACCCAGTCCATCAATGAATGAATGAATACATTAAAAAAGGGTTATATCCATACAATGGAATATTATTCAGTCTTAAAAAGGAAGGAAATTCTGACACAGGTAATGACATAGATGGACCCTGAAGGCATCATTTTAAAGGGAAATAAGTTAGGCACGAAGGAACAAAAAACAAATACTGTATGATTTCACTTATATGAGATAGGAGGTACGCAGAATAGTCAAATGTATAAAGACAAAAGGTAGAATGGTGGTTATCAGCATCTGCGAGGCGGGGGAAATGGGAAGAGTTTGTGTTTAGCGGTTACAGAGTTTCACTTTGAAAGATGGAAAGGTTCTGGAAACGCATGGTGGTGATGGATACCAAACGATGTGAATGCACTTAATGACACAGAAGTGGACACTTCGAAGCGGTTAAAATGATAAATTTTATGCTCTCTCTCTCTCTAAATATATATATTTTTTACTACAATAAAAAGTTCCTGAATCACCAGCTATTATGACTTCTACAATATGCAGACATTATTAATTTTATATTATTTTGTGGTCAAGTTTCATCTTCTTTATGAAGTCTTTCCTAACCTATTAGACCGAATTATCACTCCAATCTGTATTACTTCTATACATACAGATACATATATTTTTTAACATACCCTGCACTGCATTTATTTGACTTGATTCTGTAAGATCCACGAGGGTTGGGAGTATGTCACTTTTCTCATTATAGTCCAATGTCATGAGTCACAAAAGTCATTCAGGTTGTTTACTGGGCTCATCACTTTAGTTAAGATTTAAATCTTCCATTATATCCATTAAATAACATTGATTGTGCTTGCAGACTGTAGATATCCACCCTCATATTAGTTCTTTTTCTTTTCTTTTCTTCTTCTTTTTTTTTTTTTTTAGATGGCGTTCTCACTATGTTGCCCAAGCTGCTCTTGAACTCCTGGACTCAGGGAGTCCCCTCACTTTGGCCTCCCAAAGTGCTGGGATTAGAGGCGTGAGCCACTGTACCCAGCCTAGTGCTTTAATTTTACTGTATTTGCTTAAAGATAACCCAAAATAACCCACATGATTTGTAGACTGGAGTTTCCTAGCTGTTCAATAGTGAGCTGGAGAGAGAGACTGTACAAGGTTCAACATCACCAAGATAAAATCTCTCAGTTGTCCTTAAAAAAAAGGCCTGCCAGACTGCTAATGGTACTATAGGGGCCTGAGGGACATTAGGAATAGGAAATAGATGCAGTAGCATTAATTCTTTCATAACACCACTGATGGTTTGGCCTGGCCACACAGAATTATGGCACCTGGCACCTGATTTACTAGATACCATCTACTAATTACAACATCTCATGGTCAGGAATCTTAAGCAGAATTTGGAAAAACTGTCATCCTCCAGAATAGCAGTGTTTATGCAGGCCATTACCCACATATCGGGATGTCCAAAATTCTACTTGTGTTGGGCATTCAAGCATGAGTGTTGGTTTCAATTACTGCTCATTCATTGTTACATGAGGGAAGGAACAGCTGACATAACTGAGAATCCACTGCCAGGTCCCAGGTTCTGCAGCCTTGTAAACTCATTTAATTGGAGTGTGGTAACCTTGGCACATATCTACTGGTGAGCTGGAGCTGGCGTGCACTGGCTCAGGAGCTCTGTGCATCTCTCCCCATTTCAGGGCTTCAAAGACGTTACCTGAGACCTTGAAATAGACCGTGGTGGGAGTATCTATGCCATGCAAATGCTTCAAATCTGGGCTTTTTGTTTTGTTTTGTTTTTAAGAGTTGATTGTTAAACATTTGCCAGTACACCACCGTGTGTGGTGGTTTTCATTGTAGTGGTTTCTCTTGTAGTGGTTTTCATTTTTATTTTTACACTAAAATATCCCATGGATTGCCTGAGTTTGAAGCCAATCCCAACTCTGCCACTTCCTAGTTATGAAACCTCAGGCAATTTACTGAAGTCTCTCTTTGCTTCAGTTTCCTCATCTATAAAACAGGGATAGTAATAACTCTTCTTCACAAACCCCAAGCTTGGGAAATGTCAGAGCTAATCATCTACTACTTAGGTTCTCAAGGGTAGCACTGGGATCAACATATCACTTGGGAACTTCCTGGAAATCCAAATTCTTGAGCTCATCTATGCTTGTGAATCAAAACCTCTGAGGGTGGTGCCCAGCAATCTGTGCTTTAATAAGCCTGCCAGCAGGCAGCAGGTATGCCGAGTTGCCAGTTGGGCCCCGTTCTTCACTGGCCTAACACCAACAAAACTAGGGAATAGTAACACAGTATCAGACACAGAATCACCGCCAAGTCACAGACCTAAAGCCTCAAAAATAAAGGAATTGCTAAGATTTTTCCTCTGAAATTAAAAAAGTTTTGGAACAAGAATTTTAGGGATAATTAAAGCACATAGCATTTAACCTTTATGTATTCCTAAATAGTTTTTATACTGCAAATTAGTTTTAACAACTTTAGATAGCTTACAAAAAATGACTTTCTTATAAACACGGTACCTCCATTAATTTTTTATTATAAGTAAATTTTAAATAATTTTATTATAATTGTGTTTTATTATAATGTTTATTATATAAACACAGTGCCTTCCAATAAAGAAAATAAATCAAAAAGCTCTATCATGAGCCCACAGGACTTCTGTTGTCCACTAACCCTTGCAATTGCAAAGTGTCTCAGATTCCAGATTCAGTAACCCAAAGAGATAACCCAGTCACTGTCTTTGACTAGATGGGGGATGGAGGGTAGGTGGCGCTCTGCAAAGGTTTTATGCAAAGGGTCAGACAGAAAATATTTCAGGCGTTGTGAACCATACAATCTCTGCTATGGCTACTCAAATTGCCACTGTAGTGGAGAAGAAGCCTTAGACAATATGCAAATGAATAAACATGATTAGGTTCCAATAAAACTTTATTTATAATAACAGGCTGCGTATTTGGCTTGTGGGCTATAGTGCTGAACCTTGGAGTAACCCCTAGACTATGAAACATCAAGATGCATTCTTGGAACCAGATGTTGGCAAGTACCTTCAAAGACTGTAGATTACTAAACAGTTTCCCATGGCAGACAGGTCTGTTAATCTGCACTACAGTTGGTAAATAATTTACACAGGACATTCTGAATTTAATTGCTTCTTGCCAACTCCAGATTTCCCTATCTCCCCTAACACGAGAAAGAAGATACTTTATGCTTGCAAATGTAAAAATTGAAAAATATTAATAAGATAAAATAGAAACTTGTTTTCATCAAAGTTTTATTTATAATATTACTTCTATTAAAAACCCCTTGAGAAAAAGAATTGCTAAGTTCCACCTGAAGGATATAACCCTAAGTAGACCAAGAGTATTTTAGGAAAATGCATGAACTAAAAAGAAAAAGAGACCTTGAAAATTGCTAAGATACAAATAGACTTTAAGTGTTCTCACCACAAAAAAAAAAAAAAAAAAAAGCTAAGAGTGAGGTAATGCACATGTTAATTAGCTCAATTCAGCTGTGCCCTCAAGTCTATATATTTCAAAACATGTTGTTCATGATCAAAATATACCATTTTAATTTGTTAATTTTTAAAAATTCAGAAATATTCCCCCCCCAAAAATAATAATTGTAGTGGGCCGAAACTGATTTGACTAGAGAAACAGAATTTGATAACACAGATGGTCTCTGAATTACAATAGCTTGACTTAGAATTTTCCGACTTTATGAAAGGTTAATCTCATCATAAATTGAGGAACAGCTACTAAAATCTCTTTTCCTAAAGCTAATGTTATCCCTTAATTGTCATCCTACATTCCAGAAGATATTAAATGCAACAACCTGTTCTTAGCATTCAAATTTAGCTCATGAAAATCTTAATTTGATAGTTTAATTGTACCTTTCAAAAAACGTTTTCCAATCAATATTGGATAGTTTTAAGACATCTGATATCATGTATTATTTGGTAATGATGATGACTGTCTCGCTCTCTTTCTGCCTTTGAAACCAAATCTGGAGAATTTCTATTCAAAACAATTTTTAGATTCTAAAAATATCTAGCTATTTAGGTTTTACCTCCTTTTTCAATTAGGTTAAAAATTGGTATAACCCATGATTATACGGAACAATGCAGTGCATTTATTCTAGGTATAAGACACCTAGTGGGAAAGTAGAATAAAATAATTGAAAGAGAAACTGAATCAGAAAATCCAGGACACGCAGTCAGTGTGCACATGGTGACTGCTGATAATTCTTTGTTTTTCTGAATACTTCATTATTATTTGAATAAAGTACTCAAAGGGATTTTTTTTTTAAAGACTAAGAACTCACTGTCAAGTCTTAGATCCTAAAGATTTTCTCCTATTTTTTTCTAGAAGTTTTATAATTTTACTTTTTATGTTTAAATCTGTGATCTATTTTGAGTTGATTTTATATAAGGTATAAAATTTCGAGGTTCACTGTTTTGTATACAGATGTCCAATCGCTCGAGCACTATTTGTTGGAAAGGCTATCCTTCTTTCATTAAATTGCTTTTGTGCCTTTGTCAAAAATTAGTTGGCAGAGGCTGGGAGGGGTAGTGGGGGCTTGGGGGAGGTGAGGATGATTAATGGGTACAAAAAATAGTTAGAATGAATGAATAGGGCCTAGTATTTAATTGCATAACAGGGTGACTATGGACAATAATAATTTAATTGTACATTTAAAAATAACTAAAAGAGTATAATTGGATTGTAACACAAAGGATAAATGATTGAGGGATACAAACCACATCTTGCATCATGTGATTATTACACATTGCATGCCTAGATCAAAACATCTCATGTGTCCCATAAATACATACACCTACCACATACCCATAAAAATTAAACATAAAAAGTTTTCCAAAAATTAGTTGGGCACAAAGAAAAGCAAAAAGGTAAACAAACTCTATCTGTAGCTTGTATTGGATTGCTGAAGTTTAAGAAATTAAAATGAAGCATTGTAGCTTATTTTGTTTTATTTTTCCCCATCCCCCGCCTAAAATGAAGTATTTTTAAAAGGCAGAATTTGTCTAGTTCAAAAATGAGCAATGGGACAAAAGTCCAAAACGGAAGAGAAGTCAGGTCACGGGTTCTCTTACCCACCACTATCCCCAAAACCCCTTTCTGTGGAAGTGTGGCTTCTTCATCTTTGTAAATCTAAGCAACACTGTACTTGATTCAGCACACATTTTGGCATTTCTTCACCAGTATCTTTCTTTAAAATGTTTTATTTTGGAATAATTTTAGATTTGCAGGAAAGATACAAAAATACTATGGGAAGTTCCCATACACCCTTTACCCAAGACTTCCTCCAGTTTTCACCAGTTTCTCAGAAGCTGACAAAACAAGACATTTTCATCTGAAACTTTAACTACTTATAGTGCCAGTTGAAAAAAAAATAGAAATTTGGAAATAAATTCAAAAGCCAAAACTGCAGTTATTGTTTAAATAAACTCTACAGTAGTTTCAAATTTAGTATTCTAAACATGAAAAAGTCAGTAAATCATCCTGCAGTTCTCAGATCAAGTGTTACCTCAGAATAGGCACACACACCTTGTCACTTCCTAGAACAATACTCTTTTCATTTCCTTCATAGCGCTTATCTCACTCAGTATTTATATTATCTGTGTACTGGCTTACTGTCTATCTCCGGAGACCTCTTGTTTCCTGCTCTCTGTTATAACCCCAGGGCCCATAACAGTGCCTGGAGGATTGACACTCAACAGACTTTGCTGGATGGATGGATGGATGGATGGATGGATGGATGGATGGATGAAAGCCTATCTGAATGACCAAACACTTGAAACATAGTGGGGATGATGTAAGACACATGATAAAAGACATCCATTTAGATGACTCTTAGTTCTAAAATGTTAACCCTTTAAATAACTAGCACCAGCCACACACAGTTGAAGTTTTAGGGAGCGTGTGTGTTTTTCCTGCATCTTCGTAGTCATTTCTTACAAGAGCAAAGTTTAGAATTGTTGTTTGGAAAGACAAGCCTTTCAAAGGAGATTTGTGTGGCTGGTTCACTGCAACAAGTAGTTCCTGGCATTAATCATTTGATATGCAAAGTGAATAAAGTAAAATTTTAAATTACCATCAAAGTTAGACTTATTAAAATATTAATCATTCTTCCGTATGTAAGACATATTTGAAAAATAATTCACAAATGTTGGATTTCAATTTTATGGTCGTTTGGGAACAAGATATTTTGAGAAGACGGGTTAAAAGTTTACTGGAAGGTCTTGTACCAATCATTGAGTTTTGGGGGAAAAAAAGTGTACTGGAGGGTGGGGGATGGGAGGAAGAGGGAGAGGATCAGGAAAAATAACTAAGGGGTGCTAGGCTTAACCCGGGTGATGAAATAATCTGTACAACAAACCCTCATGACATGAGTTTACCTATATAAAAAACCTGTATGTGTATCCCTGAACTTAAAATAAAAGTCAAAAATGAAAGTTTAAAAGACAAAAGGGGGAATGGTCTAGATCTCCATCTTCCCTTCCATTGCCTACCTCTGCGATTCAGGTTCAAGGAATTAACTGGTTGTAGGAAAAAAACAGCAAGAAAGGAAGGATGGATGGATGGATGGATGGATGGATGGATGGATGGATGGATGGATAGCAGGCAGAAAGGAAAACAGGGAAGGAGGAAAGGAAAAAGGGAGGAAGGAAGCAAAGAAGGGAAGGAGGGAGGGAGGGAGAGAGGAAGGAAGGAAGGAAGGAAGGAAGGAAGGAAGGAAGAGACTACCTGTTCCTATATTTTCTATGAACACTAATATTCTCCCAGGGTCAAATATAACAAAGTGTGTCCAGAAAACAAAGCACTTGGTCACTTGACAAACCAAAGAAAAGAAAACCATTCCAAAACAAGCACCATAAGTATCCATTTATCAAATAAAAGGAAGCAATAAAAAGAAGCAGCAATAAAATAAAAATGCTGGAACACCTTCAGTCTCTCTGCTTTATTTAGAATGTTCATCTTTCCTTTGTTTCTGGACCTGCATGATGATCAAGTGGACACTGACAAAGGCATTCAATAAGGTACACACTGATCTACCATCCAAAGAGTACAATAATCCCACTGTCACTCCTGGAACACCTGCATATGATGCAGTGAGTTGCAAATAACTCAGATAATCTGGTGAACTAAAGATTTAACAGACTGAATATCACTGCCAAGAAACATATCAACATTAATACTAAAAATGGAGTTTGGGAGAAAAATTCATCTTCTGTCTTCATACAGAAATTTTGAATGACTAAAAATAATAGTGATAATAAAAGGTTAAAAAAAAAACCCTCATAGTTAACTCTTTATTCTGTAAGGTCTTCTCTGTATAAAAATATAACAATAATTAGTAGTTGTCATGCTGAAATTATTAATTTGAAACTATTTTGTGTGCTCAAAGGATAAAATACATTTATAATGCTGTTTGAACCAATGGTTTCAATGTAAAAGAAAAAAGATACAAATATAAAATTTAAAATTAAGACTCCATAAAGTTAACTCAGGAAAATCAGCATGAACTCATCATTTTCTTTTTCTTTTTGGACATACGTATTTCCTGCATTGTTTCCTGAAAAGGCACGGAAACACTGACAACCCATGGGAACGAGCACCCCCAGTGCCTGACTATAGTTTCTAAATTCTGTTTCCTATTAAAAAGAACCAGGCTGCTTGGAATGGCTGATTCTTAGACTGGGGTATGGAATGCACAAGAAGAGTTTGAGGCAACCTGTTGTATCAAAAAGTAGAGTCAAAGAAATTAATAGCACAGGGATGCTTTAGGAATATTCTGCATCTTGGTCTGGGTGCTGATTATATAGGTGTGTCCAGTATGTGCAAATTCACTGTGATTCATATATGATAGGTTCTCTTTTCTATACATACACACAGGAGCCAGGTTGAAAGGGCTCACAATGAATAAAGAAGGTTTTGTTTGAGCATCAAAATGAAAAACAAAACAAAACAATAAACCACTACAATTAAGTGTGGGAAACATAACAAATATTTTTTAATCCATCAATTTACAATGATTCTCAAGAAAAAAGGGAAGTTTCTCGCTAAAAAGCATAAATATCACCTTTTGAAGAAACTATAGCACCAACTCTGATATTGTCAATTACTACGGAAATACTAAGCACTCACCCTGCCCTTCCTATATGAACTGTATTTCAGGGCCACCAAATACTAGTTGATGATGGAAGTTCTTTATAAAGGAATGACAGCTAACAAATGTAGAATGCATAATAGGATGGGGGGTGGTGGTGGGTGGTCGCCATTTTTATAACCCCTAATGACATAATATATTCAGGCAATAATTACTGGCTGACAAAATCATGAAGTAAAAAAAAAAAAAACGGATGGGGGAATTTTACAATGGAGGGATCAGGATGTTCTTCCCCGAAACACAGTCCAATGACAGCATCACTAAAAGTGGGGTAACCAGACCACAAGACCACAAGTGCCTCCTGAGGTGACACTACATAAAGTATACAGCAAAAGGAAGCAGAATTCTTGCCAGAATAGTTAAATCTGAATCCAATCAAGCCTCTTGATCTGACTTCCAAGTCCTGGTAAATTTGAGTAATAGAGAAAAAAGTTAAGTAACAACAATCAGCCAAACCCAGCATGTGGAAAGTTCTATTCCCAAAGTAGCTTAATTTCAACAAGTGAATGACTTGAGAAAAGAAAGGGAATATTCTAGATAACAGTTTTATGAGACTCAATAGCCAAGTGAAGTGCATGCACTTCTTCAGATATGGTTCAAACAAACCACCTATTGAAAGAGAATTTTGAGACAATCAGGGAAATTTGAATATGGAATGAGTAGTAGATAATACCGAAGAAGTATCATTCATATTGTTAGGTGTGACATGACAAAATGGTTCTGTAGGAAAATGTGCATGTTAAAATATGCCTACTGGAGAAAGCAGGGGTGGATATGACACGATGTCTACTTCTAATGATTTCTGATAGAGAAGGAGATAGATGAATCTGAGTGTGTGCATATGGTTGTTCATTGTGCTATTCTTATACGAAGTATAAGTTTGAATTTTTTTCAAATGAAATGTATTTTTAAAATATAGAAAACAAAAACTGGCCGGGTGCAGTGGCTCACGCCTGTAATCCCAGCACTCTGGGAGGCCGAGGCGGGCGGATCACGAAGTCACGAGTTTGAGATCTGCCTGGCCAATATGGTGAGACCCTGTCTCCTCTAAAAATACAAAAATTAGCTGGGTGTGGTGGCACGCATCTGTAGTCCCAGCTACTCGGAAGGCTGAGGCAGGAGAATCACTTGAACCTGAGAGGGAGAGGTTGCAGTGAGTCAATATCGTACCACTGTACTCCAGCCTGGGCGACAGAGCAAGACTCCATCTCAAAAAAAAGAAAAGAAAAGAAAAGAAAAGAAAAGAAAAGAAAAGAAAAGAAAAGAAAAAAGCCCAGGCACAGTAGCTCACACCTGTAATCCCAGCACTTTGGGAGGTCGAGGCGGGTGGATCAGAAGGTCAGGAGTTTGAGACCAGCCTGGCCAATATGGTGAAACCCCGTCTCTACTAAAAATACAAAAAATTTAGCCAGGCGTGGTGGCACATGCCTGTAGTCCCAGCTACTCAGGAGGCTGAGGCAGGAGAACTGCTTGAATCCGGGAGGCGGAGGTTGCAGTGAGCCGAGATCGCACCACTGCACTCCAGCCTGGGTGACAGAGTGAGACTCCATCTCAAAAAAAAAAAAAAAAGAAAGAAAAAAGAAAAAGCAAAAACAAAAATCAAGAGAAGAAAAAAGTCTTAATAAAAAAAAAAAAATGTCCCTGGCCAGGAGCGGTGGCTCACGCCTGTAATCCCAGCACTTCAGGAGGCTGAGGCAGGTGGATCACTTGAGGTCAGGAGTTCAAGACCAGCCTGGCCAACATTGTGAAACCCCATGTCTACTAAAAATATAAAAAATTAGCTGGGCGTGGTGGGGGGCACCTGTAATCCCAGCTACTTGGGAGGCCAAGGCAGGAGAATCACAGGAACTCCGGAGGCAGAGGTTGCAGTGAGCTGAGATTGTGCCATTGCATTCCAGCCTAGACAACAAGAGCAAAACTCCGTATCAAAAAATTTAAAAAATTAAAAAAACAAAAACAAAAACAATGTCCCTTTTCCCTACTATTTATATATGAAAACCTTGATATGAACAGTATACTCCTTTTTTTTCCCCCAGTTAGTTACTTACACAGTTATACTTTTACTGGATAGGTATTCAAGGTACAATTTATTTTTCAGAACTGGTCTAAATCTTTTAGGTGTTTGGGTGACTCATTTTTCTAAAACCTCACTAACCAGATTGAGAAGGACAAACATACAGGAGAGAGCCGGCCTGGGGCACAGCCCTTCCCTCCGGACAAAGAATCTTCTCTTGTCCCTCCTTTGTTCCCATTCTTTTCAACAGGCAGGAAAGAAGTTCTGGGGTCGGCCGAGCGCGGTGGCTCACGCTTGTAATCCCAGCACTTTGGGAGGCCGAGGCGGGCAGATCACAAGGTCAGGAGATCGAGACCATGGAGAAACCCCGTCTCTACTAAAAATACAAAAAAAAAAAAAAAAAGCCGGGCGCCGTGGCGGGCGCCTGTAGTCCCAGCTACTCGGGAGGCTGAGGAGGCTGAGGCAGGAGAATGGCGGGAACCCGGGAGGAGGAGCTTGCAGTGAGCCGAGATAGCGCCACTGCACTCCAGCCTGGTGGACAGAGCGAGACTCCGTCTCAAAAAAAAAAAAAAAAAAAAAAAAAGAAGAAGTTCTGGAGTCTCACTCCTTTTCCCTGGAGACAGGAGGTGGCTACTGGCCTGCTACCTCCCTTGGGTCCCTCAGCTCTTCAGATTAGGCACTCCTTAAGCAGAAGAGACTCCCTTCAACCTGAGGGAAAGTCCAGGACAGGAAGAAACAGGGCAGGTGAAATGGTGTCCGCACTGCCAATTCCTGCTTGCTATTCTCTCCATTTCCACTACTCCAGGGGGAATTCTCATGATCCACAAATGATAAAAGGGAGCCAATGGCAGCTTCCTCACCATGTCAGGGTTGAATACTCTTTTTCCTCTTCCAGTTTTTACCTAACCATGTTATTTTTGCCCACTGGTTAGTTTTACTTTTTTTCTTTTCTTTTCTTTTCTTTTTTAACACATTTCAACCTGTTTTATACGTCAACAACGACTCTTAAGCCCTCCCTACATTTTTTCTCCCATTTTTTCAGTCTTGGTTGTCACTTCCTCAGGGAGTTAAAGGAAATGGAATGTGGAGCTGATAACAGGAACTCCAAGAAAATGAGATAAGGGGCGTTTCTGAAAGCATTTCTGAGTGTATATGCACACACACTCTTTAATTCCTGTGACTAAAAGCAAATAAATTTCTTTCTTTTCTTTCTTTTTTTTTTTTAGTCAGGGGGAATTGGGGGAGATAGGCTCTGTGAATCTAGCAAACAAAATTCATGTAGAAAATGAGATATCAATTCCCTGAATTTCCCCTTCAAAAAAGAGTTTAGTTTCCTTCTCCTATGGTCAAGTCACAACTCAGCAAATGTGTGGAAACAAATTTCCAGGTACTTTATTTCCATGAACTTAAACTTGATAGTCAAAGGGACTCATGCATAATTTCACGCCTGCATGTGGTCAAGTATTGAGAGATCCTAGGCAATGCTGATCTAAGAGAATCCATGAGATGGAGCAAAGTAATGCAGGCAGAAGGACACTAAGATACTCAAAATAAAAATCCCATCCATTGGTCTTCTTTCCTGTGTGCCTCAACATTTAAAAATGGATACCAATCAAGAAGAGATTTGCAATGTGTCTGATGTATCTAGGGGGAAAAAATGGACACCCTGTGGTCTAAAATCTGCTTAAGTAACAGGCATTACCAGTTGAACTCTAAATGTATTATGGGAAAATATCTGTAAATCTTATGTTTTAGTAAAATAATTGGTTTAAAAAGAAGAAGAAGAAGAACCATTGTTCTGGGTGTATATCAGGTTCCCCACACTGAGTTTAGCTACTGCAGGCACAGAAATGCTATGCCCGTAAGGACCCTACGATTTGAAATGCTTCCATGGTTAAAGTATTTTATTACCATATAAACATTTGGTTCAATATCTAATTGACAGAAACATTATTGAATGAATTTCATTTAGCAACAATATATAGCAATCAAAGATGAGGAAAGACAAGTTTGTGATTAACTACAACTCATTGTGATGGAGGTAGGTCTAATTCTGATGGCAAGATTTCTCAATGCTAAAAGTTCTGTACATATGGAGGGCACAGCATTACTGCTCTCTGAGTCGCCCTGGTGTCCAGAATGAGTGAGGGGCTAGAAAATGGACTCTAAATCCCTACAGGGATCATTCAAAAAGAAGTCTACTTGGTGAATCAGTTTACTTCCCTGGAACCAAAACAGTCAGATCAGGCAACTGAACTCTTAGGTCATGAAATATCAGACTCTGAGATGACATCCTCAACATCTGGAAAAAATGATGCAGAGAACATCACTATGAAAATCAGATCTCCTAACTAATCCCATGGCCTGAAACATCTCACCTTTGAAAAGTCTTTTTACTTCATAGGTAAGCCTGGCTGGCAAGTGTCAGCTTCTCAAAGCTCATATATTTTATATAAAATTATAAATGCTGAAATAATGGCAGAGGATAAATACTAATGGAATGTTATGTTTAAGTACATAGAAGTGACTTCATATACAGAGAGCAGAAGAAATTGACGCTTAAAGCAGGACTCTTCAACTCAAAAGCCTACATGTCCCAGGCAGGTGCCATAATCTGTAAGATTGATTCAGTTAAATATTTAGGGAATGCAAAATACTAGCAAAGTGCAGTCACTGGGATAGTAACAAGACCAGATTTTTAATTTTCCAAGGGAAACCAGATATCTGATCTATATGATTTTTATGTGAAGTTTCCAGATTTTCAAATGTTGGCAATTAATTTTCTTACAAAAAGAAAATTTTTACAGGTTAAAAAATTTTAGTAAAAAATTTGACCTGTGGGCTACAACTTTGCAAGCTCTAATGTAAAATGCACTTTTAAACAATACAGTAATGAACAGGAAGCTTCTCATATAACAATGATTACACTAAATTACTGAGCCTTGGTTTCTGCTCTACCAAGAGGGACCAGTCCATGCTAGGAAAGGGCGGGAGTGGCATCAGGATACAAAAGAAACTTTCCCCAAATCATATATGTCTGAATTATCATCACCACTACCACCACCACCCCTGTGCCCATGGCAAAGAAGGTTTGAGCAGAGGATGTGCAGCTTGTAAAAAGCTCCCAAAGATGATTAATGCCACAAACTTCTACCCTGGGGATGACTGACTTTGAAGAAGTAGAAAGCTTCAGATAACTGGGAAGGGTGCAGCTAAGCGGTGAAGACCACAAACTCAGTAGGCCTAAAATATCAAATAGTATATATCAAGGGGCTCTAAAATAATAACTGCAAATATCAAAGATGACAAGGAGACCATAGAAAGTATTGCTAGTACCACATTAGCCATTTCAGTCTCATGGGCAAAAAGAAAAGTTGACTGTCTCGTTGTTTATTGTGGAAGATTATAAAAGCTGGATGCATTTTAAGAATGTGTGCCTGTAGTCAAATGTGGGTTTGTGGATATGTGTATAAAGAAAGCAAGGATAACATTTTGTCTGTTTTAAGGTTTAGGTCTGCATGTTCATTGCTCAAGAAGGGAAAAGCAGTATCATATTTCCACATGATGCCAGACTACATACAGAAAACAGAAAATGGTTACCAAATATTTTCACATTTTTCTACTTCCTATCCTTAAAAGAAAAAAAAACAGAACTTCTTATTATGAGGATTATGACATATTATTTTAAGATCTGACATACAAATAAGAGATATAAATAAACACCTTCCTGTGACTGTGGTGTCTCACTAATCTTTTGCTATTATTAAACACTGCCTAACCTAACCCTGCTTTTGGTTTTAAGCTTGTGTTCTTCTAACTCACCTTGCACCTTAGAGTCAAAGTCTTCCAAGTCAGCTTTATCGTCAAAGCTGTTTCACAGTGGTTTATCCTCAGATGCCTGCAGCTTTTCTCCTTGGGACACGATGTGTCTTTGACCTTGCTGAGGCTATCTGGGTAAATTACAGGGGTGGCTCCTTAATATCCTTTTGTTGCTGTTTTCCCAGCAAGTGGCAGAACCTGAAAAAGAGAGATTACAGTCATATAGCACATCTTTACAGAACTTTGGTGAGCCTCTCACGGGGACTACCTACGGACAATCAGAAAATTCTTCCTAATTTATCTTTCAAAGAGGAAGTTCATATGGGTACGTGCCTCAGCTTTTTATCTCCTTTGTTCAGTTTTATGTAACCTCAAAGACGTAACCACTGACCTTCTCAGTAATCAGTAACATTTATAATTTACATCTTACCCAGAGCTTGGAGTATGAAAACTCTCAAGTGATACAGCAAATATTTCCTAAAAGGGGACAAAATATATTTTCCAGAACCACATTTAGCTCTCCAACTAAATATAAACCTCAACAGGGTTTTTTGTTTGTTTGTTTTTTGTTTTGTTTTGTTTTGAGACAGAGTCTCGCTGCGACGCCCAGGCTGGAGTGCAATGGCGTAATCTCGGCTCACTGCAACCTCTGCCTCCTGGGTTCAAGTGATTTTCCTGCCTCAGCCTCCTGAATAGCTGGGATTACAGGCACACACCATCATGCCCAGCTAATTTTTATATTTTTAGTAGAGATGGAGTTTCACCATGTTGGCCAGGCTGGTCTCGAACTCTTGATCTTGGACGATCTGCCTGCCTCAGCCTCCCAAAGTGCTGGGATTACAGGCTGAGCCACCACGCCCAACCCAATAGAGTTTTTAAACATAGTAAGTATGAAGTGGTTTCATCACGTATGCACATAGATGTACAATCCCTAGTGCCTGGACAAAAACCCGTGAACAGTCTCTAATTTGCTATAGAAGAGGAGAACTGTAGCCAAACTCCTAGAACAATCCTCTAGCAAGAAGAATGGACTCTATACATACTATAAAAGAATATAGTTTCTAACTTGACATAATTTCTCACAAAGCAAAGAAAGAGTATGCTATGGTCTGGATATAGTTTGTTTGGCCCCACCAAGTCTCATGTTGAAATGTGATCCCCATTGATGAAGGTAAGGCCTGGTGGGAGGTGTCTGTGTCATAGGAGCAGATCCCACATGAATAGCTTGGTGTCACTCTGAGGGGTGAGTTCTCACTCTTACATCCCACAAGAACTGGTTGTTTGAAAAAGAACCTGGGACCTCCTCTTTTCTCTCTCTCTCTTGCTTCCTCTGTCACCATGTGATCTCTGCATAACAGCTCCCCTTCATCTTCTGCCATGAATGGAAGCAGCCTGAGGCCCTCACCAGAAGCTGATGCTAGCACTGTGCTTCTTGTATAGCCTGCAGAACCATGAGCCAAATAAACCTCTTTTCTTTATAAATTGCCCACCCTCAGGTATTCCTTTATGACAACACAAATGGACTAAAACACAATAGTTTTACAAGAGAATAAATACATTCATCATAAGAGAAAAATCTGACAAGTAATCCAAAGTAGAAGTCACTCTCTGATCCTGAGACATGACAGACATTTTTTCCTTCCAGCCATAAACCTCTCTAGCAGGCTCCTTTATTCACAAGCCAGCTTTAAAAATCACTCCCCAGGTTTGATTTCTTTTTCAAGCCTATTCTTTCACTCTGTTTTAGTTTTCCTTTTTTTTTTTCTTTTTTTTTTAACTTATTGAGAAGGGGAAAAATGCACACACAAGCACATGTATACATACACATATTCTAAGACTACAACTTACTGAAACTGTAAAAGATTTATGTTCTGCCAGCATCCAATGCCATGACTGCCCCCTTAAGTACCATCTTTCTGAAAAAGTTTTTGTTCTAACTCCCCTTCCACTTCCTTAAATAAAAATTAAAAAAAAAATTCTATGTAAGACAATTCTGTGTACCCTGTAAGTTCTGAATAAAATTTAATTGTTGATTATGATGATGACCTTGAATACAAAGGCTAAGGTCCATCAGGATTCTTTTTGTATGCTCAGCATTGCATCTTTTTATTTTCTGCATGCACTACTCAATCTATGCTCTTTAATCTCATTTAATTATAGGCAGGTGGAATATGAATTGTCAGCTATAGAAACTCCCCTGGCAGGCCAGGCTCAATGGCTCACACCTGTAATCCCAGCACTTCGGGAGGCCGAGGTGGGTGGATCACCTGAGGTAAGGAGATCGAGACCAGTTTGGCCAACATGATGAAACTCCATCTCTACTAAAAATACAAAAAATTAGCTGGGCGTGGTGGCAGGTGCCTGTAATCCCATACGTGGGAGGCTGAGGCAGGAGAATCGCTTGAACCTGGGAGGCAGAAGTTGCAATGAGCTGAGATCATACCATTGCAGTCCAGTCTGGGCAACAAAAGCGAAACCCTGTCTAAAAAAAAACAACAAACAAACAAACAAAAACAGAAAATCCCTTAGCCACCTCTTCCTTGCTCCTTCCTATGATGAACTCTGCCAAGCTTTGGAAACAGAGAAGACACTGATAAACGAAGAGAAAAAAGAAAAGGCATGCTAAAAAGTCCCCTGTGCTATCCTGCTTGAACCTGGGAGGCAGACGTTGCAGTGAGCCTAGATCATGCCATTGCACTCCAACCTGGACAACAGAGTGAGACTCCACCTCAAAAAAAAAAAAAAAAGTCAAAAGCAATTGCAACAAAAGCAAAAATTGACAAATGAGATCTAATTAAACTAAAGAGTTTCTGCACAGAAAAAGAAACTATCATCAGAGCAAACAGACAACCTACAGACTGGGAGAAAATTTTTGCAATCCATCCATCTCTGACAAAGGTCTAATAACCAGAGTCTACAAGGAACTTAAACAAATTTACAAGAAACAAACAACCCCATTAAAAATTGGGCAAAGGATATGAATAGACACTTCTCAAAAGAAGACATTTATGCAGCCCTGCACACAATTTTTAACTCTCACACTTACTATATGTTAGAGTTTAAAACTGAAATTTACAAGGTTTTGACTTACATGTATTCTGTAAGAAACTAATCTATTATTGTCCATTTTGCTATTAAGTGCATGAAAGTGTATATTTTCACACAATGCATATGAAATGTCAAAGAATAGAGGTTTTGGCTTGTTCTGCAACCATAATTAATGTTCGTGTGAATATTCTGTACTTTCAAAAAGACAACTGAGATGAAGTGTAGTACCCGCTATAAACTCCAGGGGGACCGAGTACTCTGAGTTAAAAATTACCACCACACTATTAACACATGGTTCAGTTACAACCAATCATCTCTGATTGTTACTCAAGCCAAAAACATTAGAAACATTTGTCTTAATTCAGCTTCAAAAGCTTGATTAGGACATACAGGGTATTATAGTCACATTCACATTCCAAATTTCTAGGTGACATATATTAACTAATTTTAGAAAGCCAGAGTTCACTAAGTGGCAACTCAACCTCATTTTATTTTATTTAATTTTATATTTTTTAATTTTTTTTTTTCCGAGACAGAATCTCACTCTGTTGCCAGGTTGGAGTACAGTGGTGCAATCTTGGCTCACTGCAACCTTCACCTCCCAGGTTCAAGCAGTTCTCCTGCCTCAGCCTCCCAAGTAGCTGGGACTACAGGTGTGCACCACCACACCCAGCTAATATTTGTATTTTTAGTAGAGACAGAGTTTCACCATGTTGACCAGGATTGTCTCGATCTCTTGACTTCGTGATCTGCCCGCCCTCGCCTCCCAAAGGCGTGAGCCACCGCACCTGTTCCAACATCATTTTAATTAAGAAATTGCACTGGGTCTTGTTTTACCTTGCACATAAACTACATGCAGGGCAGAAGTCCAAAGATGGTAAGTATATAAAGTTCAAGCCTGATTACTGTTTGTGACAAAGTACATTGAAGAATAATTCTTAAAGCCACACTAAGAAATACCCTAGTTAAGAAATATACTCGAGATAGGAAGATTGGTTCTTTTAAAAAGTATAACCAAAATTGATGTGCATGTGTGACATGCGTTTTCTTTTCATACAGCACATCTGGTTTTAACTGAAATACATTCACAATAGGAATCATGTTCTATTTAAACATACCCTCTGTAGATCAAAAAGGATCCTAACATTATCTTTCTAAGTCATTAATAAGTAAAAGTTGTAAAAGTTGAAAAGGTTGATTTAAACAAAATTTCACACACTAACCAGTACTAGCCAGTGGGCGTCTCTGGAAAATCTCATTCAGGGGAGTTTAGTGACTTGGCAATGGTTCCTTCTGAATGGCTCATTCAGGAAGCAAATGATCCATTATCTTTGCAACGGAATTTTTCCTTTAAGTTATGTGACTAATCCTCCCACAGCCGGGGTTTTGCCTACATGTTCTTGTCTAATGCATTCCCTGCACATTCCTCTCCTTTCTTATTCAAGCCCATCAGAAATCATGATGTAGTCTACCAAAGATTAGATGGTCCCATGTAGCTAATAAGTAAATGCATATAATGCAAAATGGAGACAAGATTAAGCAAGCCCAAGCACTCTGTTCAATAATAAAGAAATGTTAAAATAGTAAAGACAACCAGAAGTTATCTATGTAATCTAGATAGTAAAGTCTATTTCATACCAAAAACAAGAAACGAGACACTTTTGATCATTTTCTCACATAAATGGGCCATGGTTTTATTTCAATGCTCACACCATTTCTATAAAGAAGGATTGGTCTTAATTTAGGGTTCAACATCCTAAATTGCTTTTCTAGAAAACTGTAGCCCAATACACAGTACAACACCTTTTTTTATTATCTTGCTTACTTTGCCTATTGTCACCAGTAACTTCATTAGTTAGTAAAAGATAAGCGTTTTGCTTTTTTCCACTGGCAGCAATGTTCAGACAAGAAATTGATTTTTCTTTTCCTACCTATGAAAGTTTCAAGTTCACTGAGGGTATCTAAGTCTCTGGAGAATATAGTTTAAGTGCCACAACCCAATAGGTTTAATGGAAACAGGTTGTGCTGGGGTAACTTCCTGAAGATGATACATACAAATTTCAGTCATTCTTACCTAGTAACCACTGTGGCTTTCTTGTTAATGAGTAAACAGCAAAAGACATTTAGTCTCAGAAAAGTATCTTATCTCATTAATGCTACTACATATCAAAGAAGTTAAAATTCACAAGCTGAAATAACATCAGAGTTTTCATATCCACCACTAAGTATTGATTGATTAATCCACAACAGTAAGTCAATTATGTAGTTATTATATATAAACATCAAAACCAGACACTAAAGAGGATCTAGAAAGGTAACAATCAGCAAGAACCAGGCTCTTGCCCTTAAAAAATTTAGAGGGCTCAAAGCCCTAGATAACAGGAAAAGGTATGTGAATAATCTTTTTAAGTTACAAAAGCAAAATATGTGCTATGAATATTGATGGCATGAAAATAATAATAATTCTAGCTTGGCGTTTGTTGGCTGGGTGGGAATCAGATCAGAAGAAGTTCCTCAAAAGAGGAGGCATTTGAAAGATGAGTAGATCAGGCAGAAAATGGACATGCAGGGATGAATAAAGGACATTTCAAACAGTGATAAAAGCACATGAAAATCAAGAGATAGGAAACTGTAGTCTGTAGTTCAGAGCTCAGAGCTTAGGGGACAAAGGAGGAGAGTAGAGGAGGGGAAGCCAGAGAAAAGGTTTGGAACAGCGTGGAAGGTCTTAAAAGCTGGTGAGAGACTGAATTTCGCCGTGTGGGCTGTAAAGAACAGGAGCGAAGTTCAGAACAGGAGAGTCATGTGATCATACTTCAGGGAGGGAGATCCAGCCGCGGAACAAATGGGAGGAAAAAGACAAGAGAGAACCTCAGAAGATCAGACGGGAGGATGAAGCAACCTGGGAGAGTGGAAACAGGAGGGGACAAACCAAGAACTAACAGTGGACAGGACAGAAGGTGAACCTAGACAGCCTCCCGTGTTTCTTGCCTTAGCAAAACAATCAGTGAGAAATAGAACATTCATTATTTTTCAGAAACATGATCAAAGTATAACAAGATATTTTATTTATAAATGCTAATAAACAATATACCCTAATAAACTAATTTGCTCAAGACAAACATAATTTTCTCAGTCTATCACAGTTATACCATTTAGCCAATTTTTTCAGGTTTTTTGTTTGCATATAACTTAGATCTAATTGACATTATTTTTCTGAGGGTAGGAAAAGTGTTTTCTTTCTTCAAAATTCAAAAGCCAAGCACAGGAAGGACTTGGCATTTGTTAACCATTCAAAGATTTTCTTTTCCCCCAAATTAAACAGTATTGTTAATGCAGACAAAAATTCAGGTGACTGATCATACAGCTAAGCATTCCCAGTAGAGGCTATTTAAAGGAATCTGCAATTTTATTATTCCCTTGACAACACCTGTGTGAAATCCGAAGAATAAATATTACAGAAACCACTCAACAGTTCTATTATTCAGTTGAATAAAATTTTATAAAAATTAGTAACTCCATTAATTCTAAAGCACTTATAAACATGCTTAGGACACACCCTAATCTTCCGAAAGGAGTATGCTCTAAAGAAAGAGTTAGCAAACTTTCTGTAAAGGTCCAGATCAGTAAATATTTTAGATTTTGTGCGATCCCTTGATGAAACTACTCAACTCTGCTACTGTGCCAGGAAAGGAGCTACAGACAATATATAAACAAATAAGCATGGCTGTGTTCCAGCAAACCTTACTTATAAGAAAAGTGGTGGGCACCTACTGTAGTTTGCTGACTCTTGCCTACCAGAGGATCCAGCTGTGGTGGCTTGATATGGTTTAATTGTTCTTGCTCCTCAATGCACATAACTCTGATGAAGTGATTTAAAAAATTATTGTGAGAAAATGGGCTCCAAAAAAAAAAAAAAATCTCACTTCTAGTGGAGTAATAAAAGGGAAAACAAAATGAAGAGATTCTGAGGAAGCAATGGATTCAAAGAGACAAAGAGAAGTTCAGGGAAACTTATAAAGAGAATGTAAAGGCCAGGCATGGTGGCTTACATCTGTAATCCCAGCACTTTGGGAGGCAGAGGCGGGTGGATCACTTGAGGTCAGGAGTTCGAGACCAGCCTGGACAACATGGTGAAACCTTGTCTCTACTAAAAATACAAAAATTAGCTGGGCATGGTGGTGCACATCTGTAATCCCAGCTACTTGGGAGGCTGAGGCAGGAGAATCACTTGAACCCAGGAGGCAGAGGCTGCAGTGAGCCAAGATTATGCCACTGCACTCTAGCCTAGGCAACAGAGTGAGCCTCCATCTCAAAAAAAAAAAAAAAAAAAAAAAAAAAAAAAGTAAAATTTGATGATCTCTCAGATTACTGCTAAAACAATTCAACATTTATTCTAGTAGAAATATTTTAAAATGTGACTTATGAAACCATTTCAGGGGATACTCCAATCAATGCCCAAATGCTCATTAACTAAGAGAAAACTTCAGGGAAAGCTTAAACTATCACATAAAAATATTTAAGAAATGCATGAATCTTGACAGAATATTTCCATGAAAGAGGCCTAGGGAATTGGTAAATTTATGAAAGTCTCAGATCATATTTCCCTCATGAATGATGATGATCGTACTATATTTACTTGATACAGCAGGGGGAAAGTAGAAAATCCTGTCATCAAAGCTTACTAACCTATTTTAAATCTTTAAAAGAGTTAAAAAACTATCTTAACTCAATTACATTTGCTTAACGATGCTACTACCAATTTACCATTGAAAGTGACTTGCTAGCTCTGTGACCTTGTGAAAATTACTTTACTTCTCTGTGCCTCAGGTTCCTTATCTGGAAAAAGTAGCTCTTTCACTGAATTGCCTGAGGATTAAGCAAATTAATGCATGTAAAGTGTTCAGAACAGTCCAGGCATACAGAAGTGCTCAAATGCTATGCTGCTGCTGCTGCTGCTGCTGCTCCCCCAAGTCTCTTCTCCCCAAGTCAGCTTTACTGGTTCCTCTTTTTGTTTTTTTTCTTTCTTTTTTTTTTTTTTTTTTGCCCTTTTTTTCCTCCGTTTGGCTTCTCCTGGGCGACCTTGTCTCGCTTTGAGGCCTTAAATCTACCATTTGCTGGAGACTACTCAATCAGTCTCTTCAATGCTGACCTCTTTTCCAGATTACATTTCCAATTTCCTACTGTCCATTCCATTGCAATATATCAAGGGCACCTGAAACTCAGTGTGTTCAAGAATCAAACTTATTATTATTATTATTATTATTATTATTATTATTATTATTATTTTCGAGACAGAATCTCACTCACTCTCAGGCTGGAGTACAGTGGTTCAATCTTGGTTCACTGCAACCTCTGGCTTCTGGGTTCAAGAGATTCTCCTGCCTCTGCTTCGTGAGTAGCTGGGATTACAGGCATCCACCACCATGCCCAGCTAATTTTTGTAGTTTTGGTAGAGACAGGGTTTCACTATTTTGGCCAGGCTAACCGCAAACTCCTGATCTCAAGTGATCCATCCGCCTCAGCCTCCCAAAATGCTGGGATTACAGGCATGAGCCACCATGCCTGGCCCCACTATCTTTCTACCCTTGCCCCTTTTCCTTTCCGTATATTTCCTTAGTTAGTGACATCAGTATATATCCTTAAATCATGCTAGAAAATAGTTATTTTTCTATTACCATTTCATTTCTCTACTCCCAATCGTTATTTCCTCCAGGCCAGCTTTCACTGTCATCGGAGTGATCTTTCTTAAAACATAGATTTGATCATGTTATCCTCTTGCTCAATTACCCTCTATTGCTTGGGGAAAAGATCTATGGACCTAGGAGTGCACTTCAGAGATGCAGATGTAATGTCTACAACTGCTCCGTCTTTGTAAGCCCACCTGCACCATGTGCACATATGCCCATGGCAGGTGCTCGTGCTTTTTGCTACAGTATGCTAGAAGAATGCTAAAGTGTGCTAAAGCTCAAGCTCTGGAAAGTGTCTGAAATTAGATACAAAAATTTGTGTCTTTGATTTAAAAAAAAAAAAAGCATGGAATCTGTCCTAGAGGACAATTTTTAAACTGCTCAGCAGGGTACAATCTGAAGTTTAAGTTGCATCCTAGTCACACTCCTATATCTGAGACATACTGTGAAGTGGACAACAAAAGAGATGTAAACATATTTTTGGTGTTTGGATATTGTAATACTGGTTTGAAATTTCTTAAATTCCAAGTTTCACCTTAGAGAGAATACATAGTTATAAACATGTAGACAAACATTGTGTTTACTTAATTAAACCTAGGGACTCCCTTACAGTGTCCCTGGATTTGAATGAGATCAGTGGTAAAGGCCAGAGGCCTAACAGCCTAGGTTCAAATCCTAGCTCAGTCAATTACCAGTAATGTGACCTTGGGCAAGTTACATAGCTTCTGTTCCATGATCTATCTGTGAAGATGGAGAGAGTAACTGTACCTGCCTTTTGGGATTATTTTGAGGATTAAATTAGTTTATTATGTACAGTTTACTAGTTTATTTATGTATACCACTAGGACTACATAAGTGCTTGCTATTATTATAGTTATCTATTGAAAGCCAAGACTCAAGTTTGCAAGAGATAATCACAGAGCAAAAAAAATTGACCTTGCCCACATAAGCCTCAAGCTTTAATCAACTGAGTTAATTAGCCAGAGAATACTAACAAAGATGGCCATTTTCACTAATGTTTTTATCAATTGAAAAGTGTTTCAAGCCTATCTGATAAAATTCTTTTACTAACTTGCAATAACTAAAAACATCAGCTCAGAATATTTCCAAGGCACACTATAGGTACACTAAAAAAATTACTTTGAACAGAAAAAAGCCAGAGCTGCTCTTTCTTGGGCAGCAAATCAATGGGCATCTCATTGCTTACCACGTGCCCAATGTAAAGGGAAAATGCTAAGTAGGAAATTGGGAAGAAAGATAAAGGAGCTCAATGACTCAGCTTTCAAACAAGCTGGTGTCTTGTTTGCCAGAGATATGGACTATTAGGCATTAGCAACACCCACCTGGCCAAGAAAAAAGCTGTGAAATGTAGATCCCAACATCAGCAAATCTGTGGACGAATCAAAGTGTATGCTGGATGCCTGAACTGACTTTCACCGAGTTATATGGTTATGCGATGTATTTGGGACTGCCTCTGTTTAAAATTTTCAGCCAAAAAATGCTATTTTCACCCATATTATAAATACTGCAGTTGTATACACAGTAGTATTTGTTCCCCAACAAACTGACAAAAGGATCACTTTACTGTTTACTAATGGCATAATAATCAGACCTTAGGTTAAAATACTTTTTATTTACCTGTTTACTTTTTTTTTTTTTTTTTTTGTGAAATGGGGTCTCACTTTGTCACCCAGGCTGGAGTGCAGCGGCACAATCTGAGCTCATTGTAACCTCCACCTCCCAGGCTCAAGCAATCCTCCCACCTCAGCCTCCCGAGTAGCTGGGAATACAGGCATGCACCACCATGCCTGGCTATTTTTTGTAGAGATGGGGTTTCACCATGTTGTCCAGGCTGGTCTCAAACTGTGAGGCTCAAGTGATTCACCTGCCTTGGCCTCCCACAGTGTTGGGACTACAGGCATGTGCCACAGCACCCGGCCATATTAAAATACTTGGTTAGTACTGAAATTAGAGAAAGAGAGAATAAAGTCGAAATTCCTTAGCCTACTATTAAAGATCCTCCATGATCTTACCTCAACTAACTTTCCACCTTTCTCTTCCAGGGTATACTTCTTGAAATCTTCAAGCAAATGAAACATCTTGCAATTCCCCTAATCAAACTCATTCTTTACCCACTCTGTGCATTTCCTCTACCTAGAACAGTCTCCCCATTACATCTCCAAAATCTAAATCCCACCCTTTTCAGGCCCTGTCTGGATGACAAGAAGCCATTCTCTGTGGCCTAGTGGAATTATTCAGGATCTTAAGTTTCATAACTTTCCCTCAGCACCTATGGAAATTTCCTCAGGCCATCTTGATCAAAGTTATTGACACGTGTCTTTTATTTTCAAGACTGGATGCTTTCTGAGGGCAATGTCTACAACTGCTCCATCTTTGTAAGCCCACCTGTACCATGTGCACATATGCTCATGGCACGTGCTTGTGCTTTTTTGCTACAGTATGTGAGAAAGATGCTAAAGTGTGCTAAAGCTCAAGTGACTGATCATTTAAATCCAATGGACAAGTACATACACTCAAACAAGTTTTGCTGAAGAAAGACTTCAGTTAAAAAGATATGCAATGAGACTTGTTTTCTTGTGAAGCAAGCTGAGAGAAAAGAATTGTAATGCTACTCCCAGGGCATTTACCAACTAGTGATCTGCCAACAGCTACTAACAGTGGTGCATTAAAAGCTTCCTTCCCATTGATGTAGCTGATAATATAGCTCCAAGTTAGATAAATCATAAGACAGCTGATCCTGTCTTCCCCTGCTGCAAACTTAAAATACTGTTTGCCTCTGGGGCTTTGGATCAAGAGCTCTCAAGACCTGCGTATACAGTGATCATTTCAATCATCATCTCTAATATGCCTTTAACACTAAATATCCAAGTGCCAAAATGCAAAAATTATGGAATCTGATACATAACAGAACCCACAAGTGCCAAGACAGGGAAAGATGAACAAAAGCATATCTAAACATCAGCAGTCTGATACTACTTGGGCAGAAGGTGACAAGTCCTAACATGGCACTTGGCAGTAACTGAAATGCTTTTTGGATCGCCAAGTGGAGGCTGATTTCACTCTTACATGAAGCTCCAGGGCTGTGCTGAACAGCAAGTTCTTGCCAGACCATTGGACAGGTGCCCACTGTCTGCAGTCCTGTGTTCACAGATGACATTTCTCTGGCTACTCAGTTTAAAAACTGTTACATAAATGAGTTTTGATATTCACTCTTGGACAAAGGTAATTTTCCTAAGCCTCAAATCCTTAAAGAACAATCTAAGTCCTAAACCAGATGAAAGAACAGACTTTTACAGAACTGTCTTGATTAAGTTGTGCTAATGGGAAATTT
Source organism: Piliocolobus tephrosceles (assembly GCF_002776525.5). NCBI lineage: Eukaryota > Metazoa > Chordata > Mammalia > Primates > Cercopithecidae > Piliocolobus > Piliocolobus tephrosceles. The sequence continues at coordinate 64,288,815 of NC_045444.1, read as the reverse complement.
TCTGTTGGGTCCTCTATCTGGTAGGGCTTTCATATCAATGACATCTGGAACATTCAGTCTAGAATATCGTGTTTCTAGTATCTATTGGATTACTGGAATGGCAACTGAATCCTTGGGCAGGGAGCAGGAGATTCTGAGCGTTTTAACTGCGTCAGTCTTTAAAATAACTATTATGTATATTCTTTAAAGTATAAACATGTTTGCCACATGAAAATTGAGGTCAAAATGATGTTTAAAATTATTAATAAATTAGGTAAACACTGTTAGTGGCACCGCCATAAATTAAACAATGATTTTGAAATGATAAAATAGACCCTCAACAAGTCTAAGGTTTGTAAAATCTGTATCATTTTTCATATATAGCTTTACTGAATAACCCTGGCTGAATTTCTCTTTTTTGTTTTGTTTTGTTTTTAAGCAAAAACAAAACATTGTTAAGCAGCCGAATTTCTCTTTGAGTCAGTTCTTCAGCCTCCCAGTCTGCTTTGAGGGAATTATTTCCAGCTGCCCCATTTCTTAGGCCTCTTGCTGTATCTCCCTTCATCTGGATTTCCATTTGGTTTCCACAGTGACTTGTTTGCTCATTAGAGCACAACAAAATTTAACAACTAAATCAAGCATATTAGCATTCTTATGACTAAAGCTTCCTGTATTTAAATAGATGGTATTATCAGTAAAATTGAAATAAATTTTAAAATGCCGAGACCGTGAACAATGCCATCCATTACAATTCAAAGCTGTTCTTCCGGAAATATAATTTGATGTCATAGGCTGATTTTAAAAAACTGGACAGGGCAAACAAGGTAGACTATGTTATCACATAACCGCAATTTCCTTGAAATTGAGAGCTTCCTTCGGGGACAAGTGGGAGTCTGTGGTATTGTGTAAAGATAGCATACGTTTCGGAGTTAAACAGGCTTAATTCGAATCCCAGTGTTGATACTTTCTAACTTTGAAACCCTGGGCAGGTTACTCAGCCTATCTGACCCTCTAGTTCCTTATCTGCAAAACAGGGATTTGGCCTGATGAAACCTAGTTCAAGTTGCTTTTGAGACCACAGGTAAGGTGTTCAGGGCCGAGTACTGTAAACTTTCTAACACAGATCAACTAATACTAGGTTAACATTTTTCTTTTTCAAAACCAAGACCAATGGATTATTTTAACAACTCTATATACATCATACTTTCTTCACACTAAAAAATTGCCATCTCTGGGAGAAATTACATCCCCAAATGATTAAAACGTTCATATCAAACATCCAACTTTTGTGAGGCTCATAGAAATAAAGACCATGAATTTAGAAATTCAAAGCACCACAAAGAATAGGCAGCTGTCATGAGGTGAGTGGCTGAGAGCCCAGTGTCTGGAACCATGTCGCTTCACGTTCCTACTCTGCCACCCTCTATCTGTGTGATGCTGGGAAAGGTATGCCTCCTTTCTGTTCCTTGGTTTCCCTATCTGTGAAATGTGGCTACTAAGAGAGTGTCCACCTCACAGAGTTGTAATGAGAATTAAACAACATTGCCTATTATATAGGAAGTGCTCAATGTTACCTTTTATTATTATTAAAGCAGCTTTGCCCAAAAGTCACATTGCACATATTTCCAGATTCAAATCATTCATAGTCATGCTTTATGATTCTCCCTGTTCATCCCTCTCTACACAAAAAGAAAATAAGTGGTCATCTTTGATAAGGGAGCCAAATTGAAGAATGTCTTAGAAAGCATTAACTGCCTGATTGCGATTCTCCATAGTGCAGACCTGTCCTGCACCTACCCCTAACCCTGCTGCAGAGGTCCTATCACAGGCTCCCTCTTTACTACCGGGCAGGCGACAAGCCTGGCCTACTCAGGGAGCAAAGAGAGGCTGTGGCCACTAACCCAAAGCTGGACCAGCCAGGGTGCTATCATCTGCCCTGCCCAACATTCCGCAGCAGTAGTAAAGCAAGCATTATCAGCACAGAGCAGACTCTCAATTAAGTTGGGATGAATGACATGAACCTGGCAAGTGATAAAGCTGGGAGCTTTGATCTCCATAAAGGTCAGAATTCAGTAACTGGCTGCCACTATGCTTTTCCTATATTTGCCTTCCTAAGTGATGGCCCTACCTCAGGATCCACTTGAATTCTGACCGAATGCCTATATTGTGCCTGGCCCCGAGCATGTGGCAGTGGGAAATCAGATACTATTCCTGCTCTCTGGAGCTTACTCTGTAATATAACAAGTCCCCCTGGAAGGGAGGGGCAGGGTTTGGAGTCTGGAAATATGAGTAATGCTAACACTGGGAAAAATTCATTCCCTCCCTCCCTTGAGTTGCAATGACCAGAGTCTTCATACATTTTAAATGAACTCTACTGACATCTACAAAACAGTTAAGAATCTATATTTGAATTCCCTCACATTGCTGTTGGGAACATGAATTGGTATGACTACTTTAGAAAAATGTTTGGCAACATCTTCTAAAGGTATAAATACTCTATGACCCAGCAATTCCACTTTATATACCCAAGAGAAGTGAGTGTTTATGCCCATTAAAAGATAAATTGTTCACAGTAGCTTTACAAACATTCACAGTAGTTCCAAACTTAAACTAACCCAAATGTCCATTAACAACAGAATATTGCGGGAGCTTCCAGGTTGGCAAACACAATGAGGTCCTGGAAGAGTGACACACCCAAGGGGGGCACGGAAGCTCTACATGCCCTCCCGGCCCGTCCCCTCACGTATTGCCCTATACCTCTCTTTCGTCTGGCTGTTCCTCAATTGTATCCTTTATAATAAACTGCTAAATGGTATTAAAGAAAAATTAAATGAGCAGAGAGCTATACCCTGGCCTGCCAATACTGACACACAAGAGAACAAGAGCTATGCAAAGCAATATGAACCAATCCAAAAAGCACACCCTCAGCACAAACACAACGTTGCAGATTGAAGCTCAGTGCACATACAATCATGCAGGAAGCACTGGAGGCCATCTTAGGACAATGGGGCAAAAAGTCTGAAGATGGGTGCCAACATGCTCAGGATGGAGGAAAAAATGGACAGGGGTGTCACTTGCTGCCATCTCTGAGCGCTACCAACCCAGATGTGAACCTGCCTCAATGCTCTGGCTATAAGGAAGAATTAATGTCTCCTTTTTCTGGGAAAAAAAAAGAGAGAGAGAGAAAATATAGAATATTGTGGAATAGCCATAAGATGAAATAATAAACAGAAATGAAAAAGAATGAATGACTGATTCATGCAACAGCATGCAACAACATGGTTGAATTTCAACATGAAAGAGGACCACTGTATAATTCCATTTATATGAAGTTCAAAGACAGGTTGCACTAAAGTGTGGTGACAGCAATCAGAATGGCATTCCAAGGGGAGTATGGACTGAAGAAGTCATGAGAGAACCGTCCAATATACTAGAAATGCTCTATATCTTCATCTGGAGGTGGTTTTGTGTATCCATATAGATATAAAAAATAATCGCAGTACATTTAAGATGTGTGTACTTTACTATAATTATACCTTTTAGAAAATTTAAATAAGGGCCAGGTGCACTGGTTCACACCTATAATCCCAGCACTTTGGGAGGCCGAGGCAGGCAGATCACCTGAGGTCAGGAGTTTCAGACCAGCCTGGCCAACATGGAGAAATCCTGTCTCTACTAAAAATACAAAAATTAGCCGAGTATGGTGGTGGGTGCCTGTAATCCCAGCTACTCGGGAGACTGAGGCAGAAGAATTGCTTGAACCTGGGAGGCGGAGGTTGCAGTGAGCCAAGATCACGTCATTGCACTCCAGCCTGGGCAACAAGAGCGAAACTCCATCTCAAAAAAAAAGAAAATAAAAATTTAAATAATCTAAAAGCACCATATTTACTTTAAAACCTTTAGCATTCTCCAGCCTTCAGTCAGTCATTCACTCCCTCATTCATTCATGCCAATATTTACTCAACACCTACCACTATGGTAAGCACTGCAAGCCCACCATGCATGGCTTTCATCATTAGGAAGTATGGATATTAGTGGAGAAAATCACTTCACTGATAGCATCATTCATTTGGCAATAAATCACAAACTACTTTCTGACACCTCATCTGTTCTTTTTTTTTTTTTTGCAATTACTTGACATTTTATATGTTGCTTATATTTACAGCTGGTCTCAATTTAAAATGTAAATTCCTTGGTTGTTCCAAACTTTTCCATGCTGTTAAATGCCTAGTGCAGTGTCTTATACACAGCAGGCATGTGACAATTTCACATTTAACCTGTCACATCACAGTACTTTTCTTGGCCTCAAGTTTTCTGGCCAGTGTTCTTTTCTCTGGGGTTTCACTTTTCTCTGCGCCTGATGAAACCTGAAAATCACTTACTAGAATAATATATAGCTTATACTTACATATATCCTACAATGAGAATATTAGATGTAGCTTTTGTTATTTTCAGTTTTTCTTTTCATCCTATAATAGAGCTTAAGAGTATGGGAGAGGTGAAATGGGGAAAGTGAGGAGATAATAGATAGACTCATGTCATTGAAGAAAATGATAAACCTTGATTTTTGTTTTTTTGAGAAGGAGTTTTACTCTGCCACCCAGGCTGGAGTACAGAGGCACGATCTCGGCTCATTGCAACCTTGGCCTCCCAGGTTTAAGCGATTCTTCTGCTTCAGCCTCCTGAGTAGCTGAGACTACACATGCATGCCACCATGCCTGGCTAATTTTTATATTTTTAGTAGAGACAGGGTTTCACCATGTTGGCTAGCTGATCTTGAACTCCTGACCTCAGGTGACCCACCTGCCTCGGCCTTCCAAAGTGCTGGGATTAAAGGCATGAGCTACCACGTCTGGCCTAAACCTTGTTTTAACAGTTTGCAGTGCATTGGCAAAAACAAAAACAGCCATGTCTCTCTGGCTCTCCTCCCCATGCTGCTCAAGACCCCACTGACGCCATCTGTATCAACATGTCCAGAAAACACCCTTGTGAATGACACAGAGAGTGCCAGTCTTATCTATCTCCTAGTATTTTTTTTAAGTGCAACTTTTCTAAGGGACACTACTGAGGAAAAGATTTAAAAGTTCCAGGAAAAAGCTTGGACCCCACAATCAAATGTAGTTAACAATAGTAATAATTGAGCTCACAAATGTGGGCAAGTTGAAAGAACTTTGAATTGCTTTAGTTTCATAATTTTCTTTTCTGTGGTCTTGTTGCACTTAGTGATTCTTGAAGCCACCTGTTATCACTGGAGTGAAGAGACTGTGAGGGGTGGTGCTCTGAGGTCTCAACTTTGCTCCATGTGTTAAGGCTTTGTGTTCATGTTCCTGCTGACCTGTGGGATCCGAGCAACTGAGTACCATCTGCTCCCTCACAAAAGCCATGCCCACCTTACAGACGGAGCCAGCTGATCAACCACAAGCCCCATGGCTTCCGCGGTAGAGCATGCTGACATAACAGAATTGGCTTCTGTTTGGTTCTCTCACTGTTCAAAGGGAGAATCCCAAATGCCACAGGATTTCACTTTCCGTCCTCTTCTGAGACACCAGCTCACTGTAAATTTTAAGGTATCATCCTGGGTGCAATCACTGTCAGTCATACTCTAAGTTGTAATAGGTCAAAAAACAGCTGAACGGTTAGTGTTATCCTACAAAAATCAGAAACATACATATATAGGGCTCCAATAGTTCACGGGGCTCACCGTGGTCTTCTTGGGATTGAGACCAGAATCCCCAACAGGCCCTGTGAATCTCGTTGTGATCTGCCCCTGCTTCCTTCCTTGCCTCATCTCACACCATGTTACTCGTCCTCTTCATTCCTAAAGCACATTCTGTTTCTTTTGCCCGAAAAACACTTCTTTCCCTTTCCTTTCCATCTAGTTAATCCCAATTCAGCCTAACTGTCAGTTTCCTGGGGAAGTATTCTCTGATCCTGCAGGCTGGGCCGGATCTCTCTGCTTTGCAGTCTCATAGCACCTGCATTTTTGTTTTAGCATTTATCACAGTTTGCAATTAGAGATTTCTGTGATTTTTTTCAGGCATATGTTTTACCCACTAGTCTGCAAGTTTCTCAAAGCTACATGATGCTCAGTAAATATGTGTAGAACAAAGTAGGGGAGGAAGGAAAAAAGGAAGGAAAGAAAAAAGGTAGAGGAGGAAAGGGGAGGGAGAGAGAAAGAAAATAAAAAAACAAAGTTTACGAAGGTAGTGCCTGCTTCAGTCTTGTCAGATTTAGGCTAGTGACAGGGCCTAATCCAACCCATATGAGACTCCCCACCAAAAGACTGCCATGCTTCCAAGAGCTGGGACAAATCTTCCCACTGAAAGCCACCACAAAAAAGAACCAGTAACCTCGAATACGCTGAGGGACAATTACTCAATCCTGGAACTGGAACTTGGAAAACAGCATGAATAAATTAAAGTATCCAGCCGGCACGTTGGCCCGCACCTGTGATCCTAACACTTTGGGAGGCTAAGGCAGGAGGATCACTTGGGCTCAGGAGTTTGAGACCAGCCTGGGCAATATAGGGAGATCCTGTCTCTCCAAAAAATAAAAATAAATTAGCCAGGCCTGGTAGCATGCACCTGTGGTTCCAGCTACTTAGGAACTTAAGGTGGGAGAATCACTTGACCCCAGAAGGTTGATGCTGCAGTGAGCCATGACTGCACTACTGTACCCCAGCCTGGGTGACAGAGCAAGATGCTATCTCAAAAAAAAAAAAAAAAAAAAAAAAAAATCTTGTCTGGGCCAGGGGAAGTGACTTATGCCTATAATCCTAGCACGTTGGGAGGCCAAGGCAGGAGGACTGCTTGAGACCAGGAGTTAAAGATCAGCCTGTACAAAATAGCAACATAGCAAGACCTCATCTCTAAAAAAAGTTAAAGAAAATAATCAGCCAGTACTAGCTACTCAGGAGGCTGAGGCAGGAGGACTGCTTGAGTCCAGGAGTTGGAGGCTGCAGAGGGCTATGATCACACCATCGCACTCTAGCCTGGGCAAAAGAGCAAGACTCTGTCTCTAAAGAAAAAAAAAAAGTATCCTGGTATCCTATGCAAACTTTTTGGGTGGTGTTTAGTCATTTTATGGAAACACATATGAATTTTTAATAAGAACAATTAGTACAAAACCCTAAAAAAGTAAAATATTTAAAAAGTCACTGTGCTCCACTGACAATACTCTTGAGTTTTCACATTCCCTTTGAGGTCTACACAAACGATTCCCAATGTAAGGGCTAGGGACCCACTGGAGAATATGCAATTGTAAGGGGCCTGAAAATACACACACAGAGGAAGTCTTGCCTGCAGACTGAATACATTAAAACCCAATTATTACCATGTTGAAGACCAGGAAATTTTGTATGTTGAAAAAGGTCCTCGTTCTCCAAATAGTTCAAAGCTATGCAATTTAGAAATCAGTTATAATTGGTCCTGTTTCCCAGCACAAATGTTAGAGGTCCTCTTGTGAAATGGGCCCTTATCACTCTGTCTGAGTCAAAATTGTTTTCAACCTCATTAGGGAACTCACGAGACATGCAAGGTGCTGCAGTGCCTAATCTAGTGCTTAGAGGAATATGGTCAATTTTCAGGAGTTAACATTTCTAAATTGCTATAGGGCCTTTAAAGGAAATGATGCCATAAAAACCCACAGTGTTAGTGTGATAATGATCAGTTTAGACATTTATATGAGAGAATGATGCTTCAAATCAAGTAATTTCAAGGGACTTAATTTACTTTTTTTCATGTCTTATGGGTTTTACTTTTTCCTGGTTAGATAATTTTCAGGACTGAGTGATATAACTGAAAGATATTACTGGACAAAGCAATTGACATTCACCAAGAAAGGTAGGGTAGTGTCCCATATCACAGCCCCGTTGTGGGTGACAAGGAAGGGAGGCTCTGCCACCAGACAGCTCCCTGCACTTTATGTTAACATGCCAGTCCCCTCTGTTGTAAATGTGGGCTATAAGTGACTAAAAGCACTGGCCAAACAGCAGAAAGAAGAAGCTTTGGGGATCCTGAGGCAGTTTTAAATTCATCATCATCATTTTAGAAAATACTGAGAATTTTCTGTTTCACCTGTGTACACACACACACACAAACATGGGTACATGGTTGAGTGTCTCTGCCGGTCCTCAGACACGAGGTATGAGAGATGACGTTTTGCAGGCAGGAGCCTGCCATGTCCCCAAGCACATGTTCACAGTCACAGAGAGAAGAGAATGATTACCAAGCATCCCAATACAGCAGAAAACCACACTTACCAGGAGTTAGATGTCTGGGTTTCTAGTCATGGTTCTGCTGCCTTGATGTGTGTCACTTTGTACAAGTAACTTACCATCTCTGGGGCTTGAACTCTTTATAAACCAGGGATGCTAGGCTGCTAGAGGATTGCAAAGCTTCTTCCAGCTCTGACAGTCTATTCTTTCTTGTGAGACTGAGTTTCGCTTTTGTTGCCCAGGCTGAAGTGCAATGGCGCAATCTCAGCTCACTGCAAGCTCTGCCTTCCGGGTTCAAGCGATGCTCCCATCTCAGTCCCCCAAGTAGCTGGGATTACAGGCATGTGCCACCACGCCCGGCTAATTTTGTATTTTTAGCAGAGATGGAGTTTCATCACGTCGATCAGGCTAGTCTTGAACTCCTGACCTCAGGTGATCCGCCCACCTCGGCCTCCCAAAGTGCTGGGATTACAGACATGAGCCACTGCGCCTGGCCTTGACAGACTATTCTATATGTGCTTTTGTCCAAGATCATGCTAACACCCTGTTTCTGGAGAAAATTATTATGGAACTAATTCTCATTTCAGAACAGATAAGATCCAGCATATTTTTAAAACCTTTTTTTTAATCTAATTTTTCCAACAATTTCCATGATAAATTTGAAACTACTGTAGAAAGACTTGAGTCTAGAATTTCTAACAAGACAAGAATTAATGAAGTATCAGAAGAGTCTGTTGAGTATTATACGGAATTTGGATGCACTTTTTCCAACTCTGAATGTCAACTGTACTTGATTCCTCATCTCCATACCATATTTCCCCAAATTATTAATTCTTAGAAACAGTTTAAAGTGAAGGAGATCTATATATGTAAATGTCTCCTAATTTTTTCATTGAACACTGGTCACAAGGATGATAAACATAGTTGCCTATGCCCTAACACTGTACCTTTAAACAGTGATTTAGAAACTCAAGCATTCAGATTTCTTTCTTCCACCATTAAGCCACTGGATCCCGCATCCCTAAGGAGGGAGACTATTAAGCTACTTCCTGTTGAAATATCAAAAGGAACTCTGCTCTTGCCACACTGCATTTCAGTGATATCTATTTCAAAATATTAATATTTTTCTTTTTAAAAATGAATATTAAGCTTAAATAAACACAATGACACTTCTGGTATCATTTATTTGATCATAAAATCCTTGCCTTGGAGACAGATTCTGAATAATAAGAATGAAGTGGAGCTTGGCTAACATTTTGTTACTACCCTAAAATACCGGTAAATTTGCATTTTCACCCATCAAAAACAATTCTCTTTTGCAATATATATTACGGAAAATTTAATACTCAAACAATTATTTAACATGTTAATCTGTTAAATATTTAACGGATTTACTTCATTATTATAGACATTCCATTTGAAAACTGACACACTTTTGAGACTGGCATTTTAAACCTGTATGGGCAGAATTTTTTTAGCAAAGCAAAAAAATCTACCTCTACACTTTATCCTAAATTTTCCTATAAAGTAAGTAAAATAATTCAGGTCTTCATCTCAAATTACAACATACTTACTTAAAATGTTTTGCCTTAGATATCGACTCTGTGCATGAACACATATATCCCTACCCTTCTTAAGACAAAATACTAGCCAAAATGTCTTACTCATTGCCTCTCATTAAATAATAATAACAGCAACATTAAAGTTTAGGATCAGTAGGAGAAATCTGACAAACATGGTGATATAGCTCTTACTTGACTATAAAGGAAAACCAGAACCACTGTGGGCATGAGGGGTTGGTACCCAGCTAATCTTGTTTTGTATTCATACACTGAATATCTCATTTCTAGAGATAAAATCCCTTTTCCAAGAAAATGTTCAAAGTGAGAAAACAGTTGAAGAAAGGTCAACCAAAGTTGAAATTCATTCAATACAAAATTATCCATTTGAACTTCCATAGTCTGTTTTCTGATCTCTTCACTTCACATAAGACACTTTGCATCAAGGCCTCCAGCCATTTCTTTACTGCAGAAGCTAGTAACTAATAATATTTGCGTTTCACCTTTCTGAGTCCTTTCTTTACTCAGACAGATTCAAATGTAGCTTTTCTGAAAGGGAAAAGGAGTAGACAGAAAAACAGACTATATAAAATTTTAAGATCCTTTTGCAGTTCTTTTTTCTACAATTTGAAAATTAGATCCTTAGTTCCTTCTATATTATCTTTTACAGTCTTTGATCAGTTACCCCATACTTTTCTAACTAATCATCATTTTTTAGTTAGTTCTCTTATGTGTTTCTTGTTTTTTTTTTTTCAATTATAATGTTCCTGAAGAGTAACGTGAGTAATTCTTAGGTATACAGGGTGATGTTTTACAAATGTATACAACTACGTGACTACCACCCAAATCCAAAGTATAGAAATTAACCTCCAAATCAAGAATTCCTCAAAGAACCACCATTTTGATTTCTAACACCAAAGATTCCTTTCTTCCAGTTTTAAACTTTATATAGATACGCATCAGGGTTTTTTTTGTGTGTTGTTGTTTTGTTTTGTTTTCAGATGGAGTTTCACTCTGTCGCCCAGGCTGGAGTGCAGTGGTGCAATCTTGGCTCACTGCAACCTCCACCTCCTGGGTTCAAGCAATTCTTCTGCCTCAGCCTCCTGAGTAGCTGGGATTACAGGCACCCGCCATCACACCCGGATACTTTTTGTATTTTTAATAGAGATGGAGTTTCGCCATGTTGGCCAGGCTGGTCTCGAACTCCTGAACTCAGGTGATCTGCCCGCCTCAACCTCCCAAGGTGCTAGGATTACAGTCGTGAGCCACCGCATCCGGCCTAAGTATCAGTTTTTAACCTGAAATTTCCTAACATCCATCTATAGCAGGATGAAGAAGTATAGTGGTTTCATTGAGAACTAGGATTTTTGGCATGCCAGAAAAGAAGTAACGATACATATTAGTGAGTTTAAGTTTTTTAAAAATCCCTTGTTATTTCCAATCTGAATTAGAAATATCAGCATGAGTTCAAGAAATAGTTTACTTAAAGGTAAAATTTCCTAACTTTATCCTCTGAAAAGGCATAGAAATAATGACTAATAAAGTAGTCATCACCACCCCTTGTGCCCATATTGTATCTGGAAATACCATTTCCATCTTAGAGCTCCTTAGAGAGATAACCAATTCCAGGTCTGGAGACAAAAAAAATAGAATGAGCCTGGAACATCTTGTCTACTAGGACCACATTATAAATTAGTAGAAAGACAGAGAAGATAGACACACACATATACATATACATATACATATACATATACATATACATATACATATACATACACATACATATACAGCTTGGAAGCAAATTGGAAGGGCTCTCCTAGCCAAAAATGGGACAAGTAGATAATCAAAAAGAATAATGACTACAATTGAATTGAAACATATCAAATGTGTTTCAGTTCATATGGTTATGATGATCTTCTAAAAAACAATTCATTGCTCACCTTTGGAGGTCAGCTAACCAAGCCATTGTGAAACTGGTGAATAAAAGAAAATAATAAAGAATTTATCCTGTTTTTCTATGACACATCATTAGCAGCAGGTAGCTGAGGCCTTAATGTGGAGCAATTATTTTTTACAGAATCATTCCAATTAATGAAGAAGAATATTAGAATTAGATGATTACCATTTTGCATCCCCTAATGAATGAATGGAGTCTCGGCAAATATCATCCATTGCTGCTATGGTAATTGCCAAAGCCAGTCACATCCTCTCCAAGTTTCACATAGGGAAAGAGATCACCCAGTATAGACTCAAACTTAAGTGGCAAAGGGAGTAAAGCCAAAGTTAATTTTACCATTTGGACTCTCTTCTCTCCAATGAGTTACAGAAATTATGAGTAACTCAGCAATGTCAGCCTGCAAACTTTCTTTGGAATAGAAACTGCTGCCTGTCAAGCCAGAGGCAGTTATAAATTAGTTCATCCCTGGGTTCACTGTTCTACTTAGAAGTATTTCCTATATAAACTCTTACATATTTCTTCCCTAAAAGCTAAAACTAAGGGTAATTCTGACTCTTTTGGTGGGGTGGGGATTCTGTGTTCTCTTCCTCCAACCTAAAATAGAGATAATTAAGTTAAAGAATTCAAAGAAAATTCCCTAAAGAAGAAAAACACATTTGGATCCAATTCGACTGTTGAGTCCTGATTTCTTTTAAATGAAATGAAATGCAAGCTCTGGGTACAGTAATTTAACCACTATTTTGATCATTTCTCTTCCACTTAATTAGCAAAACTGAACCATTAAGTAATCTCATTAAAAATGAAGAGACAGGTAAATGGCTTTCTGGATTTTACGATTATCAGCACTTGACCTTAAAAAGTCAGCACAATCTCAAATGGAATTTGATCAAAAGACCTCCAAAGACGTATATGCTTTCTGTCACTCATTTTCCAGAAAAGTAAAATAACAAAAACATATATGCAGGTACACTTGGGGAAAATAGGGGGCAGGAAGGGTGGAGAAGCATCTGTTATATTAGCAAATGACTCAGCTAGCTACAGGCAAATTACTTCACGGTGTGGCATCTCCTCCATCAACAACCTTCAGAAGAGAATCAGCTCTGTCACTGGAGAGAATGATGGATCCCTGATCAAGAAAACTGTTCATCTCTCTATGTGAGCTCAAGCAATAAAGAGAGGAAGCCAGAGCTTGCGTTTTCTCAGAGTATCATTCAGAGAATTATCTTTCTGTAACTATGAGTTCAGGCTATAGCTCCAGACTCAACAAATAGTATTATATTCTGGATTAAAAAACAAAACAAAACCAGAGCTTTACAGACTTGAACCTGAATAAAAGAAGCCACACACAGAAGAACACATACAGAGAGATTTGATTCATAAGAAGTTCAAGAACAAGCAAAAGCAGTCTCCAGCGGAAAAAAAAAAATCAAAACAGCCCTGGTCTGGGCAGGGTGGGGAGTTGACAGCAAAAGGACATACAGGAATTTTTTGGAGAGATAGAACTATCATGATAGGTGTATGAGTTACATAGGTATATCCGTTTGTCAAGACTGTATAGCTAAGATTAGTGCTTTCAGTATAGGTAAAATTTAAAAAAAACTTTAAAAAATCACCATCATTACCATCACGTGAGGCTGAGAGTTGGTGGATGTATAGATGATATAAGAATGGCTGGATATCAATAATTATTATGGCTGAGTCATGGGTGTACAGTATTCTGTTTAATCTATACATGTTTGAAATTTTCCATGATAAAAAGTCTTTTTAAAAACTAGAGCTTGGCCAGGCGCAGTGGCTCATGTCTGTAATCTCAGCACTTTGGGAGGCTGAGGTGGGCCGATCACTTGAGACCAGGAGTTCGAGACCAGCCCAACATGGCAAAACTCCTTCTCTACTAAACACAGAAAAATTAGCTAGGCATGGTGGCTTGTGCCTATAATCCCAGCTGAGGATTTTTCTGAGGGTGGCTGAGGCAGGAGAAGTGCTTGAACTGGGGAGGCAGAGGCTATGGTGAGCCAAGATCGCGCCACTGCACTCCAGCCTGGGTGACAGAGTGAGACTCCATCTCAAAAAAAAAAAAAAAGAAAAATCAATAGATTTTTTTTTAAATTTAGAGCTTTAAGCTGGTGCAATGGCTCACACCTGTAATCCCAGCACTTCGGAAGGCTTCGGTGGGAGGATCGCTTGAACCCAGGAGTTTCAGACCAGATACATAGCAACATAGGTAGACCCTATTTCTACAAATAATTTTTGAAAATCATCTGGGCATAGTGGCACACACCTGTGATCCCAGCTACTCATGAGGCTGAGGCAGGAGGATCACTTGAGCCCAGGAGGTCAAGCCTGCAGTGATTGTGCCACTGCACTCCAGTTTGGGCAACAGAGCAAGATCTAGTCTCAAAAAAAAAAAGGAACTAAAAAAAAAAAAAATACAACTAGAACTTTAGTTCCCTCTCCACCGTTTAATCGCTACTGATTGCCTGGGAAAGTCACAACCTTTCTGAACCTCAGTTTATTCATCTACGAACTAGAGATAACGACTCCTGCACACCTCATTCAAAATAACCTTAGGTTGTTGCTAAGTAACAAATAAGGAAATTGATATAAAAGTAATTTCTAAACTGTGAAGCAATATATAAATACAGGAAATTCATAGTAATGAGTATTTGTAATTACTTATAGGCCACATTACTTGTTGAAGAAATCATTAATATATTTCCTTACGACAGAAAAAGTTTATTCACTTTTTAATATTTCCTGCCAAAAAAAAGTAATAGAAATAATATGACAGGTGTATGTATAATAAAAATGTTATTTATATTTGGTTACAAAGTATACTATATGATTCATTTTGCATAATTTCCCAAAAATGCAAAAATTGAGGCCTTTAGAAAGTCTGTATCCTTGAACATACACAAACTTGATGGTCAAGACAGGATGCCTAAAAGCATATTCTAGAAGGAAGTTTAATATTTTAAATGATCTAGATAATTCCCATGTTTACAATTGAGAATCAATGATTATAAAACTCACTGAAGCTTGACCATCCAAAATAATGTTCATGGGTTTATACAGAATTACACTGGCGGCAATAGACATTAAATTCTTAATGGGACTCGATAGTGCTTAGAAATTGGAAAGCTAGATACTTGTGCTTCCAATGCTAAGACACACATATATTCAACTCAAGAAAGTTCAGCTGAAAGTAGATATGTGGACCATTTTTTAATTTTTTTTTTTTTTTGGTTAGCTTGTCTGTTAGGCTTAGTCAGGTGACACTATCCACAAAATACAAGTCATATTGAGAGAGAGAGTTGCAGGTGTAATTCTGCTGTAATGTTCTGGTCTAATCCCCAGGAGTCAGGGGAAAAGACAAACTAGGTTGGCCTGGTGTGCTGTAGCTGGCTCAAATTTCAAAGTGAGTTAGGCATGCCAGAATGCTGTTTTAAATAAGCATATTCTGGTTCAAAAACATACTTATGAGAAAATCACTTAGATAAAGTATTTTGCATTAATTTTATCTTCAAAAAATAAATGTGTGTAAGTGCCTACTTGCTGTGCTCCAGAACTTCTTAAGATCTGGCTTTTGGGAACACATGTCATTCATTTCAGCTCTGCCATGAAATGACCTGGTAAACTCCTCAGCCTGCCTCAGACGTGGCATTCATTCTTTTCCACATGACTTCCTTGAGAAGCACTGGCTAAACCTACCAACTGCTGAGTTTTAGGAGCTGCCTGAGGAAGACCATCTGAGCTGCTATTTATGAAATTACTAAACAGAAGCATGCTTGAAACTGACTACTTGTTGTGCCTTTGTTATGGTAGAGGATACTACACAACGCCATAGCAAAAGGGCTGGCCCCTTCGAGATAAATCAAGGCTTCAAGCTAAATCTCCCACTCCAGCTATATCACCCTGTTAGCAAAATCTTCACATCTAATTCCACAAAATACCAAAGCTATGTCCTAAGTTATATTCCTCCTTACAGTCTAACCTGTCCTGTCCACGGAAAGGGTCTTTTTGCTAAGGGACTGTGCTGCTTTCTCTAAACACCAACTTGTTTTTTTTTTCTAATTCATCACAGAACTGCACAGCTTTTCTGCCATCAAAGAAGAAAGCTTCCCTATCAGCCTAGGAAACCACATGCTTGATCATCCATGTGGTCCAGCAGGTCAAGAGAGGAGATACCCAAGAGGAGCTGAGCTTCTCAACTGTTTGCCCCTGACTTCGATTTGCCGCCCCCACCCCCCGCCCCTGCCCTGGCCCCGGCACAGAAATCAGTCTTCAAGGTCAAACCACAGATTCTGTGAATACTAAAGCTTGAATGGATTCCAAAGATTCTGGACCAAATGTTTTCTTCCAAGGCCATTTTAAACTGCAAAGTTCTAACATTCAGAAAAACACAGCGAACGCTGGGAAAGCAGAGAAACTGAATGAGAACAGTGAGCTGGAAAGGAAGTTCTCCAGGATTCGGAATTGAATCATTCTGTCATTCTCCTCCCCCAAATCAGTTTATTTTACCTATTTTGTTCCCAACATTCCTCTAAACCCAGGTTCCGACACCCCACAGCGATATGAAGGAAGTCAAGGTGGGAGACTAGGAATTGGTCTGTAAGAATTGAAAAACAGCTCTGCAGTACCCAACCGCTGAATCAATGGAGCAAAACTCTTAGAGAGTCTCAGCCAGGGGAGACAACGGTATTGATACCAGAGAACTACCTGATATGGTTTGACTGTGTCCCCACCCAAATCTCAATTTGAATTGTAACTCCCATAATCCCCATGTGTCATGGGAGAGACCCAGTGGGAGGTAATTGAATCACTGGGGAGCATTTTCCCCATGCTGTTCTCATGATAGTGAATGAGTCTCACAAGAACTGATGGTTTTATAAAAGGGTAGTTCCACTGCACATGCTCTGTTTTTGTTTTTGTTTGTTTTTTATATTTTGTCTTTTGTTTTCTGTTTTTTGTTTTTGAGATGGAGTCTCGCCCTGTTGCATGGCCAGGCTGGAGCGCAGTGGCACGATCTCAGCTTGATGCAACTTCCGCCTCCCAGGTTCAAGCAATTCTCCTGCCTCAGCCTCCTGAGTAGCTGGGACTACAGGCACGCGCTACCACGCCCAGGTAATTTTTGTATTTTTAGTAGAGATGGGGTTTTGCCATGTTGGCCGGGCTGGTCTTGAACTCCTAACTTCAGGTGATCTGCCCACCTTGGCCTCCCAAAGCACTAGGATTACAGGCATGAGCCACCACGCCTAGACTGCACATCCTCTCTTGCCTGCCACCATGTAAGATGTGACTTTGCTGCTCGTTCACCTTCCGCGATGATTGTTACGCCTCCCCAGCCATGTGAAACTGTAAGTCCATTAAACCTCTTTCCTTTATAAATTACCCAGTCTTGGGTATGTGTTTATTAGCATCATGAGAACAGACTAATACATTACCTCCTTGAGAATTTCTGTTTCAGAAAGCACCAGTGAGTGAGCAGTATAAAACAACAGGCTCAAAGCTTCTCACAGTCACTTCGGGGCACTGTTTAAAAATACCACTACCTACTCTCTGGCATTTTAAGTAAGTTCTCCAGCTGGGTGCTAGGATTCGGAAACTAGTACATTCTACTAGCCACCACTAGCCTGTCTTTCTCAATTTTCATCTTGTGTGCCCCTAGAAGGGGTGCCAAACAAAATACAGAACATCTAGTTAAATTTGAATGTCAAATAAATAAGGAGTCATTTTTTAGTATACATTTCAAACATTGTAATACTAAATAATTCCTTTTCTGACATTCAGATTTACCCTGGTGTCTGTCTTAGTCTGCTTTCTGTTGCTTATAACAGAATATCTGAAATTGGATAATTTATAAGGAAAAGGCATGCATTTCTTTTCTTTTCTTTTCTTTTTTTTGAGACAGAATCTCAGACTGTGCCCCAGGCTGGAGTGCAATGCCGGGATCTCAGTTCACTGCAACCTCCGCCTCTCGGGTTCAAGTGGTTCTCCTGCCTCAGCCTCCCAAGTAGCTGGGATTACAGGTGCCTGCCACCACACCTAGCTAATTTTTTTGTATTTTTAGTAGAGACGGCATTTCACTATGTTGGCCAGATTGGTCTCGAACTCCTGACCTCCTGATCCACCCACCTTGGCCTCCCAAAGTGTTGGGATTACAGGCATGAGCCACCATACCTGGTCAAAGGAATTTATTTCTTATAGTTACAGAGACTGAGAAGTCCAGGTCAAGAGGCTACATCTGGTGAGGGCCTTCTTGCAGGTGGGGACTCTCTGCAGAGTCCTGAGGTGGCGCAGAACATCACACGGCAAGGGAGCTGCATGTGCTTCCTCAGGTCTCTCTTCTTTATAAAGCCACCAGTCCTATTCCCATGATAACCCATTAATCCATTAACCCACTCAGGAGGGCAGAGCCCTCATGACTCAATCACCTCTTAAAGGCCCCACCTCTCCATACTGCCACACTGGGGATTAAATTTCAACATGAGTTTTAGAGGGGTCAAACATTCAATCCCTAGCAGTGTCCAGTATTTTATTTGCAAAATTGGGCAACTCAAACTCCCAACTCCACTACAACGATAGGTAAAATCAACATGCACATAAAAAGCATACTGTTATATTCACTTTTGACTTGCTGGTCCTCAGTTTATTCATTAAGAATATATTACATGTGGATACTACAGCAAAATATGAGAATGAGCATAATGATATTACCAGGATAAGAACCATTTCCCCAACTGTAAAATGGAACTAGTTGGACCAGATGTAAAATTCCATTAAATCACTGAATTATTAACAAGCCATTACCCATATCAAATTTAATAATCAATATTTAAAATTCTCATGTCTACTGGAATAGGTTTCCTCAGAGAAGATCAACTCAACTTACCCATTTCTTTTTTTTTTTTTTTTTTGAGACAGAGTTTTGCTCTTGTTGCCCAGGCTAGAGTGCAATGGCACGACCTTGGCTCACCGCAACCTCCACCTCCCAGGTTCAAGCAATTCTCCTGCCTCAGCCTCCCAAGTAGCTGTGATTACAGGCATGTGCCACCACACCCGGCTAATTTTGTATTTTTAGTAGAGATGGGGTTTCTCCATGTTGGTCAGGCTGGTCTCAAACTCCTGACCTCAGGTAATCTGCCCGCCTCGGCCTCCCAAAGTGCTGGGATTATAGGAGTGAGCCACCACACCCGGCCCTCGACTTATCCATTTCTATTTCTCCTTCCAAAGCAATTCCTGAAGCCTATTTTCTCACAACAGTGATGACTTTTGCTCATAAACAGTGGTTTGAGGCTGGGCACAGTGGCTCACGCCTGTAATCCCAGCACTTTGGGAGCCGAGGTGGGTGATTGCCTGAGGTCAGAAGTTCAAGACCAGCCTGGCCAACATGGTGAAACCCTGTCTCTACTAAAAATACAAAAATTAACCGGGTGTGGTGGCAGGCACCTGTAATCCCAGCTATTCAGGAGGCTGAGACAGGAGAATCGCTTGAACCTGGAGGTGGAGGTTGCAGTGAGCCGAGATCATGCCATTGTACTCCAGCCTAGGCAACAAGAGCAAAACTCCTTCTCAAAAATAAATAAATAAATAAAATACAGTGCTTTGAATGTTCTCCTTCTATAGATTCTGTCTAGTCCACCCTGTGGGGAATGTCCAAGAGCTGCAGAGAAAACAGTGGTCCCTCATACCAACCACACCAGGGGCCATGACTCCATGTAATGATCCCTAACGTACTGCTTGCCAAAAGATCATACTATTTTAGTGGAAGATCCAAAATAATTCTAAAATGAGGTTGTACCATGAAGTCATTTCATCAAGCCAGGAAGGAAAGAACAGCAGACATCTAACTCATGCTGACTAAAGACAGTCTAGAAGTATTAGCATTAATTATAAGGATTTACATCTCTCTGCCTATCTAAATTTGGTTTTATCCTAGTGGCCTCACGTAAGCTAATCTTGTTATCTGTGATGTAGATCAGCATCTTATACAATCATATGTGTTTAACAAAGACCACTGAGCCCCTCTGCAAAATCTGAGTTTGGACCCTGACCATAGGAGAAAGTCTCCTATTTTTTTGGTTTTACCCAATTCACCTTCCCTGCTGTGAATGTTTTGGTTTGGGCAATTATGCTCATTATGGCAGCAAAATATGGTCTGTGGGTCAAATCCAGCCCTCTGCTTATTTTATAATAAAAGTTTTATTGAAATACAGCATGCCCATTTATTTACATTTTGTCTACAGCTGCTTTTGCACTATAATGGCAGAATTGAGTAGTTGGCAACCGAAGCTATGGCCCGTCAACCTCAAACATTTATAACCTGGCCCTTTACAGAGAAAATTTGCCAATCCCTGCTGTTACTACAAAGATTAGTAACAGTACTAATATTAACATTAGTAACAAGGTTAGTAACAGTGTCAACATTAACATTAGTAATATTAATGTTAGTAACAATACTAACAATTACACCATTTTTAAGAAGGAGAAATGAAACGATAACATTCAAGGTTTTATACCTTTTTGGCAACAATTTAAGAAAATGAATGGTGGTTTCCAACCCAAGAACTGGCGATCTACTACTCAGCCCATGCCGTCTCAAGTGCTCAGAGAGCATTTTTGGTGTAGTGGCTCACACGTCCAACTGTAGTTTTAAAAGACATCACTCTTCAGCCTCAGGTGTCCTTAAGAATCCAAAGAATAAGCATACAAGCATGAAAATATGAGAAAGCATACTTCTTTCTGCTGGGAATCCAGCATTTCAAAAGGGAAAATCACACAATGACAAGCACATGCGCAGGATGGCTGCTGCCACCATCATTTGTAGTCTGATGAAAATGCAGTAGAGCAGCAAAAAGGAAATTGTCTCCATTTGGCGCCAGTGCCTATGAGGTAACTGTCACTGTTATAGGACTTTAGAATTTAAATCAACATAGTTCTTCTGTGGCTTCACTGCTTTAGGGAGGAAGAGTGCGTGATCAGAAAGAACAACTGCCTTCAAAACGGAAACTTCTGTGGGCCCTAAAAGATCCCAACACAGGTGCCTTGGAGGAGAGATGAGATTGCCAGAATGACATATTATAGTTTCTGAGAGGCTCTTGGTGAATACCGCCTCCTCTACGGTAATCAAGCATGAAGAGCCCCTTGTCATTTTCTTTCTGCTCCCACGGAAAGCCCTTGCAAGCAATGGCACACTCACAGTTAATGAAATTTTATGCCACAGAAAATTAAACACTGATATTCCTCTAGTTGAGAGGAGCAGGAAGGAAGAAAAAAAAAAAGAACCATAGTAACCGTTGCTAAGTCTGACTTTTTAATACTGACAGAGTAGACGGCTTAGCAAATGAAAACTTTAAGAATTGGGTCTAATGCAAGGCTTCAGTCCTGATTAGGGATCACAGTGGGCTCTCTGACCCGCAGGAATCTGGCGCTTCCTACCCTCCTTTGATTCTTACTCCCCCAGTATGGATCCCCTTCTGCTCCCTGGGACCATACTCCCTTGTTAGGCTAAAGGTGGCTCCCATGCCTGAAGGCCTTAGGCTCCTACTGGACAAACACAGAGAATCAAATACACACTCTCCTGGACAGGAAAAAAAACATCTAGCTCATCTCACATCTAGGTGCAACCAGAAAAATATGTTTACACTTTCTTTTCTTTTCTTAAATTCCAATATTTGACGAATGTCTACAATGGGCTTAGAGTTGAGGTTCAAGGGTGGATAAGGTAAGACGCAGCACCAGCCTTTGGAGGGTGCTGACAGGCTAATGGTGGGGAGGTATGAGATCAATAATGCCACCAATGAGTCTAATTAAGATTACAAGTTGGGTTCAGTGCCGTGAAGGTACAGAGCAGGAGTCTGTGAGAACACAAAGGGAAGTCCTCATTTACAGTGCGCGATCTGAGACGGCTTCTGCTTTGTGGAAGTGACATTTACAAAGAGACCAGGAGGAGGAGCAGAAGTTGTTCAGTTGGAGAATGGAGGCCAGGAGTGTTTCAGGCAGGAGGAACAGCCGGTGCAGAAGCCCTGAGGAAGGGAAGTGGGGTCCTGTCAATCAAGAGAGGTAAAAGTAAGGCTGGGAAGGCAAGCAGCCGCCTTTGTCAGAGTGCTGATTTTTATTTCCTTCTACATACAATGGGAAGTCACTGGCAGGCTTGGGAAAGGGGAGTGAAAGATTAGACCTACAGTTTTAAAAGATGATTGTGTGAGGACTGGGCCTGAGGAGCAAGAGCAGAAACTCAGGGCAGGAGTTTTGGGGCAGGAGATGCTGGCCTGGTCTGGGATAGAGAACAGTAAGATTATCCAAGATATATTTGGAAGATAGAATCAGCAAAAACATTGGCAAATGAGAGAGAAGGAGGTACCAAAAGTATCTCCTAATTATCTGGAGCTCCTAGGTAAATAGTGTACCATTTACTAAGATAAGAAATACTTAGGAAGATGCTACAGGATGAAGCATCGAGAATTCAGTCTTAGAAACCAAACAACATCAGCAGAGCTGTTAAGAGGACAGTCAGATTTACTAACTTCTGTGTTAGCATCCGTGCGCCTCTGTTTCCATCATCTGTGAAGTGGGAACTATGGTAGAACCTATATGGTTGCTGTGATAAAATAAAGCAATACATGTAAAACACCGGGCATGATTCCTGGCATGCAGTAATCTCAGTAAAATATTAGCAGGTGTTGTTAATGTCATTGTGTACTTGAAGTCTGAAATGTCTACTGGTGACCTTAGTAAAGATGTCTAGTAGGCAATTAGGTAACTTGTCTCAGAACTCTCTCCTGCTGGAAGTGGGAAGGATGGAAAATGTTCAGGATTTAAGTATGGTAATATGAGATTCCAAAAAAAAAAAAAACACTTCTAGTTAGGGATTTGATAATAGCAACTGGAGATTTACTTATAAATTGGCTCGAAAGTCAGTCTCTGGGTACCAACAACATATTGATAACAACCAAGGTTGTAGAAAGTAGAGGGATTGATGCAGAAGTGAGCCTTAAAGCAGAAATACTGAGTGCATCAAGAAATGAGCCTACATATATAGAGAGTATCTTAAACACAAAGCTGAAGCAAAGCAAACAGACAGAAAAAGGTTTCTGTACATTTTATTCTATTATTCCCTCTAAACAGAAAAAAATAACAATCAATCCTTAAGAGTCAGTAACTCCCTTCCATATCAGAGATATATACAAAGTCACATTTGCAAGACTACTCACCGCACTACTATCATAGTGAGTATCATGGTGAAAATCAACAATAGGAGATGGATTAAGTAAAGTGCGGTACCTCCACGTAAAGGAATAAATTTGTAGCTACTAAACACCATGCCATACATAGATGATCTATTGGAAAAAGTTCAAATTTTCTTGGTATGTCAAAAAAGTAGGCCACAATCTAGCAGATACAACATAATATTTTGCTTAAATATTAAATGCAATAGAAGCTGGGCATGGTAACTCACACCTGTAATCCCAGCACTTTGGGAGGCTGAGGTGGGCGGAATGCTTGAGGCCAGGAGTTCAAGACCAGCCTGGCCAACATGGTGAAACCCAGTCTCTGCTAAAAAATACAAAAATTAGCCAGGTGTGGTGGTGCACACCTATAATCTCAGTTACTCAGGAGGCTGAGGCAGGAGAATCACTTGAATCGGGAAGGTGGAAGTTGCAGTGAGCTGAGATGGCACTTCTGCACTCCAGCCTGGGCATCAGAGCAAGACTCTGTCTCAATAAATAAATTAATTAATTAAATGAAAAATAAAAAATACAATAGGTAATAGAAAAACATGAGCAGGACAAATAATACCAGAAAATTAACAATAGTTAATTCTGGACAATGAGATTTCAGATTTTTTTTTTTCCTTGTACTTTTTTGTTTTTCAAAATGGCAGCATTGAGTCATGTTACTTGTATAGACAGAAATGGAACAAACAGACAATTTTCATCTCTTCCTCTAAAACAACCGACACTGGCAATCCTCAAATCCCCAAACGAAAAGGTCAGGAGCAACACTGAGATAGAAGACTCAACAGAAACATCTCCATCCTCAGCCTCACAGCAACAGGAACCAGACACTGTTGCATACATGAAGAACAATATTCCCTAGTCCTTCCTTAATAAAACAGATCCACGTTGTCCACCAGCGGCTGTCCTTTCCTAACCCAAAACAACTAACATCGGGGTTACAAATTGGATTACGTGTTTGTTTGTTTTTCATTGATTTCAACAATATGCATCAAGAAAATAAAATCACAGGAAAAAAACTGTCATTTCACTGTGAAAATATAAAGCCATCTAAACTTTCAAGTTTGTAAATATTCATACCATCATATCCACAACCAAATCTGAAGCTTTATTTTTTAAAGAAATTATTCAACATTTTTAGAACACCTTCACTTCCCTACAATACTTTAAAAATTTATCAGGGAAACTTACATTGTCCCTCCACTATGCCATAAGTAAACTGCATAAGATGGGACTAAACTTTCTCACAGATATACACAAAAGAACATGGTCTCCTTATATTCTGGTACTTAGTATCTGTGCCATCTTGGTCAAGTCATTTAGCCTTTCTGACTCTTCGTTTTGTTATCTACAAGTAGGGAGAATATAACTTTCCTTGTAGGAGATTTCAGTTTGGAGGACAATGGCAACCACATGGATCCAAAACTCTTCACACATCCTTCCCAAAAGACCACATAATCAAGAAGAGGGCAAGGATCTTCAAAAGACCCAAGCCGTTCAGCATTCTTAGGGACAGAGAATACCACAGACTTCAAATTACCTATAAGTAGAGAAATAAACACTAATTTCTAATAGAGCCTCTGCTGCTGCTACAAACCTGTGGGGTATAAGGAGCAGGGAAACTGTGAAAGGGAAACGGGGGCATGGAGAGGATTTGACAAAGCACAGACTAAATAGTCCCTAAGGAAAGTGCTGTATACTCTGTGCCCCCATTTCAAACACAGGCCCAAGAGCTTGCAGTTCTCAGGACCAGCTATAAGCAGGGAAAGGCCCAAAGATGAGTCTGGAGGCTTTGGAGAGGTGCTGCTTCTGGAAGAGAAAAAGCTACAGAGGAGGGGTGCTGTTGCGGCAGTGAAGGAAGAGGCAGAAATTGAAAATACTGCACAGTGGAAGAGAAGCAAGACACGCCAGGCCCCCACCATCCACCAGCACTGTCCTGGGCCACCAGACATGAGAGCTCCTAAACTCAGAAGAGTACCCATGACATGCCTAGGAATAGAAACACATCAGAACAAAACCAAACAGCTGCTGGAAACTCTCCCTGCGAAGAAACCATGAAGGAAAAAAGAAATTCTAACACAACACTCCAAACTGAATTAAATATCCTCACACAAGCATTTTGGAGAATTAAGAAAAAACCACCTAGAATCAGAAATACAAAAATCAAGAACAGAAATGGGCAACACCACAAAAGGAAGAAGTGCAATGAGAGTTGATTGAATACAACAAACAAAACAAAACAGGCAGACAAAACCATTTCTTCTTCAGAGCTGAGCAGTAAGTTATAAGATGCCCAAGAGAACATCAGTTCGAGGTGAAATTTAATAAGGAACACAGAAGAAAACAACAGAAGCAGGAAATGGTTAAAAAGCTTAAGGCATTTGGGAAATGGTGAGAAGCTGAATACACAATAACATGGTCCGGGGGAGGGGCAGGTTACAGGGAGGTGAAGTTCCAAGGGAGGTTGGAACCAGATTCATTTATTCAACAACAATTTCGAGTCTACTGCATGCAAGGCACAGCTGCTAGTGACTGTGAAGGGAAGTGGTTCTGTCCCTGTAACGAAGGCAAGTGCAGAGTCACGGGCCTTTAATCAGGACAGTGATAGAATCAAACTAAATTGAGAGGAAGGTAACTCTAGAAGCAGAATGGAAGACTTTCTGGAGTGGAGTGAGACCAAAAGGAAGGCTAAGTATGAGGCCACAATAAATAATTCTGAGATAAATGCATCAGAGTTTCCTGATGACCTTATATGAAGAAGACACCAAGGTTTTTATTTTGGGAAACTGGAGAATGATTCCATTAATAGATGGAAAGGATTTCAGCTTTATTTTGGGCATGGTACAATATGATATAGCCAGACTGTAACCTCAAGAGAAAGGGGGAACTGAAGATTTGGGGAGTAGTCACCTTCTTGATGGTCCAGGTAGCTACTGGACATGGAGAGATGGCCCCTGATAACTCAGTTCTCCCACCAGATCATAAAGCAACTCTGGAACTTCAATGCTGAAGGAGTCAGAGCAGAGGAAAGACACTAGAAGTCACAGAAGCAGAAAGAGTGCAGCCACAAGAGAAGGTGCCCAGAGCCACAGGAGGAGATGCTCAGGAAACGGTGGCTGGTCCATAGTCAGAGACTGCATGGAGACCACGTAGAGCGAGGAGTGGAAAACGGGAACTCAGATAGCCCTGGTGATCTTACTGATGCAGTTTCAGGTTGAGGAGTGAACGGCCTTCATAAAGGAGAAACAGCTAATACTCTCACGGTGAAAAAAAAGAAAGAAGACAGAGAATGGTGACATGAAAGAGAAGTGGGATCAAGGAAAAATCTGGGAGTGAAGAGACAGGTGAGAGCTGGTGGTAAGGTCAAGACTGGAGAAACACTGAAAAGAGGATGTAACTGATGGAGCGAGAGAGGAAAGGGCCAGGGACCAGATGGAGGCTACCAGGTCAGCTTTCAGGGTCTTTTCCAAAACTACGAGAGCAGGGAGTGCAGGGCCTGTGTGTAGAATACTCTTAGGCCACCATCCAGGGCACATAAACATCAGTCTTTCCCTTCCCCGAATTCCTATAGGATATACTATGGAATTTAGAGCTGGGGGCTTAGAGTCTAAGACATGGCTCTGCATGCCAGTTCTGCCACTTCCCAGCTGTACACCCTTGAACATGTCACAAGTCACCTGAAGTTCGGTTTCCCCAGCAGTGAATGAGCTATAACAGTGCCAGCCCCACTCCTCCCCAAGCTGCTCCAAAGGCTTGTTGTGAGGAGCAGATGACGTGGTATATGTGGATGTACCCTGAAGTCAACACGGCATAAATTATTGGATTGGTGTCTAATTAGCCCACGTATACTTGTTTCCCACTACAGGTAGCATTTGTTCAATCTGTGGTGCATCCCACACCGGGTCTAACATAGTATTTTGTACTCAGATTGTTTAACACACACTGACTTGGAATAAGCACCAGCCTCCTCTTAATGAAGCGGGTGCAGCTGAATTCTTTCTATGTCCCATACCACTACACAGTGAAAACATCATACTTAAACCTGGGGTAGGTTTCCAGCAGGAATTTTTAGTAAGGCCCCTAGCAAACAACAGAATTCAACTATACACACGTTGTCACAGCATTTTCAAATGAGCAGAAGTGGAATTATGAAAAGGTTGCCAATCATTGCCGTAAGTTAATGATTTTTTTTAAAAAATTAAGAACAGTAAGAAATCATGTTCCAAGAGCCTTTGGCCACTGGGTCTAGAGAAGGCATCTAGTGAAAATCAACCAGCACATCCAGGCTGAGTGAGGAGGCAGGCATTCCTCATACAGCTCTGATATGGCAGAAACCCACTATCAATGAAAGACACACTTGAATTCTGTCGAATCATTGAGTAAGAAGTTGCTGCAGTATAATCCATCGTGTCATTTTACATTTGCATCCCTATTACCCCTGAAACGGAGCATATGCTGGAAAAGTACATTTTAATATGGCTGCTACAGCCCCACTTACCATTCAATCAAAATCTTTTTATTATGGAGATAATATAGCATCTGTAACTTAGCACATTGTTGGGGGAAAGTAATATATGTGGAGAAAATATTTTTCCTACTACCAAAGCAGGAAATTATTTTTGCTGCTCCATACAGTACAGTAGGGCTCGCTCATACATTTTAAACAACCTAGGTACGTTCTTTTTTCCATTTGAAGGAAGTCTCAGTAGTGATTTCAAATTAAATTGTTAACCAAGTGTCAGAAACCATGAAATAAGCATAAGCAGTAGTCTCACTCTGCATAGCAAATGCCAGGATATTCACAATCACATAAAACTACAAAAGCGTATCTATCAAATGCCTTGCAATTGAGAAGGCTACCTACTATCTTTACCAAGGGGGAAAAAAATCAAGAATATGATATTATTCCCTTTTTATAAAAAGACATTCAATTATTCATTCATGCAAATATATACTGAATCCCTAACATGTGCCAGACACAGTGTTAGGAACTGGGGATATGGTGTTAAACCAAAAGACTTGTCCTTGCTCTCAGGGACTTAAGGTCTAATGGGAGAGATGGATTAAAGTATTAAATAAATAGCTAAGCATACGATTACAAATATTAAATGTGAGAAGAAGAAGAACATGGTATTAGGAGAAAAAATACGAGAGGAGGACCTAAGTTATAACAGTTCTAGGGGAGGAGAAGTCTTCTCAGAGGAAGTGACAGTGAAGCAAGGAGGAGGGGACACTCCAGACAGAGGGAACAGCATGTGCAAAGGCTCTGAGGCAAGAAGGGGCTGGGCGTGCCAGGAATTCAAAACAGACCAGCGGCGTTTGAGCAGTGTGTAAGGCAAAGGAGGGCATGAAATGAGGTGGTGGTAGGTGTGGGCAGGAGACAGATAATTTGGAGCCAATAAAGAATTTTTTTTTTTCTTTAAGTACAATGGGAGATGGTGAAAGACTTTAAACAGAGCAGAAAAAAATAGACTTGTGTTTTTAAAACAATGAATGGGCTGGGCATGGTGGCTCGTGCCTGTAATTCCAACACTTTAGGAGGCTGAGGTGGGCGGATCACAAGGTCAGGAGTTCGAGACCAGCCTGGCCAAAATAGTGAAACCCCATCTCTACTAAAAATACAAAAATCAGCTGGGTGTGGTGGCAGGCACCTGTAATCATAGCTACTTGGGAGGCTGAGGCAGGAGAATCGCTTGAACCTGGGAGGTGGAGACTGCAGTGAGCAGAGATTGAGCCATTGCACTCCAGCCTGGGCGACAGAGCAAGACTCCATCTCAAAACAAACAAACAAACAAACAAACAAACAAACAAACAAACAAAAAACCCCAGAATGAATGAAGGAGAATGAGAAATGGGGAAGCCAGGGCAATAGAGTTGGGAGAAGGGGATGAGTTTGGAATATATTTTGGAGATGAATGGATAGGGCTAAGCCATATCGGCCAGGGGGAGTGCGGTGAAGGAGCGAGGCACCAAAGGTGACCCTGGGGTTTCTGACTGAAGCAACTGATTGAATGGAGTGGTCCCTACAACAACAGGAACAGCAAGAAGCACAGCCTTAGTTGGCAAGTAGGGGATCAAAAGATTGGTTTTGAACAAAAAACTAAAAAGTTAAAGATGCCTTTGAGACTTCCTCAAGTACATGGTAGGATTAAGTGAAACAGAAATGAAGCACAGGTGCCATTTCACTCTTGCGAACTAAAACTGTTCTACCTTCTTTGAAGGAGTCATTCCCAGCTTCCCACTAACCTCTGGATATCTTCCACTCCCACATCAAGGAGCAGGCCTATGGGATGAGGACACAGGGCTTCTCTAAGAACTATGTGAACAGTGCTCATTCTTAACTACAGCAAATTACATACCGAGGATGTACAGAAGTCTGCTGTCAACCAACTACACAGTTACTGATTTTATACATTTTTATATACTACAAGTTGTTTATATTTTATAAATGATATATTTATAAAAATGTGCTAACATATGAAACATATAATTTTAATATATTAAATATATGTTATAAATAAACTTTACATAAGAAAAAATACAGGTGCATTTTCTAAGGTTTTGTGTGTGTGTGTATATATATATATATATTGTGTCGATTGCTTCATAGCTGCATTGTGAAAACAATTTTAAATTTACAGCTTTTTAATTTTTTAGACAGACCTTAGATGATTAAGTGAGGTCATCTACCATTTCTTTGACAAAAACTTAACGCATCGATATCCTACTCACATTTTGGCCAACTGGTAGTTTTTTGAAAAGCACTACAAGATGGTATAAAATCACTGCATCAACCATTGATTCAGCTGCAGGTTGTAAGGGGCTCCTAATTCAAATCTAATTCCAGGGTTGACTTTGGTGTTTTTTAAAACTAAAGTATCACAATTCAAATTTTTTTGTTCAATGCAAACTTCCACCAATTTAAATAAGAGCAAAAACTGCAGAAGCAGGCTCGCCACGCTTGACTCTTGGCAGGGCAACATTTAACACCAGTGTGACTGCCAAATACAAAGATGACGTCATCCACATCTGCTGATTCACTGGGAAAGGAGGAAAGAGGAGGAGGAAACAGCGAAGCCAAGAGAGATGTGGGAACTGGGATTACATTTTGCTGGAAAGTAGGCTGGTGAGCTAGACAACTACACAGAAAGGTTCCTGGGAACCAGTGAAGAAAGAAAAGGCAGGTACTTTTGAGATGTCAGAGGAGTCAAATAATATTGGTTAAGGGGGAAAAAAATAAAAGGCAGACTTCAGCTGTGAGTGATTAAGACCACCAAGTGTTTCCTTTTCTTTTATCTGAGTACATATTTTCCACGTCAAATCCACTTAAAAAAATAGTTCTCAATCACACTTTCACAACATATATAGTCATGAACATGTTAATGACAAGGATATGTTCTGAGAAATGTGTCTTTAGGTGATTTCATCACGGAGTGCACTCACACAAACCTAGACGGTGTAGCCTACTACCCACCCAGGCTGTATGGTATCGCCTATTGCTCCCAGGCTACAAATCTGCACAGCATGTTATTGTACTGAATACTGTAGGCAATTGTAACTCATGGTATTTGTGTATGTAAACACACAAAAATGGCAAAACATAAAAATACTATATGATAATCATGGAACCACTGTCATAAATGCAGTCCATCATTGACTGAAATGTCATTGTGTGGCCCATAAAATCATCTTAAAGTCACTGTTGTGCAAGGCAATTATTTTAACTTGGCACAATTTTAAGATGTCTTTTAAAAAGCCTCAGGGCGGGCACAGTGGCTCATGCCTATAATCCTAGCATGTTGGGAGGCCGAGGTGGGTGAATCACTTGAGGTCAGGAGTTCAAGACCAGCCTGGCCAACATGGACAAACCCCATCTCTACTAAAAGTAAAAAAATTAGCCAGGTATGGTGGTGTGAGCCTGTAATCCCAGCTACTTGGGAGGCTAAAGCAGGAGATTCACTTGAACCCAGGATGCAGAGGTTGCGATGAGCCAAGATCGCACCACTGCACTCCAGCCTGGGTGACAGAGTGAGACTATGTCTCAAAAAAAAAAAGCCTTGGCCAGGCGCAGTGGCTCACACCTGTAATCTCATCACTTTGGGAGGCCGAGGCAGGAGGACCACGAGGTCAGGAGTTCAAGACCATCCTGGCCAACATGATGAAACCCCGTCTCTACTAAAAATACAAAAATTAGCTGGGTGTGGTGGCATGCACCTGTAGTCCCAGCTACTTGGGAGGCTGAGGCAGGAGAATCGCTTGAACCCAGGAGTTCAGAGTAAAAAAGTATATATCTGTGCTATATGAGCTTAAACTGCCTTAACTATAAATTTCTACCATGAATATGAATACATGCAGAATGGCATTAGTACACTTAAGATATCAAATTTAAATGAACTAAATATTTAATCAGAAGCTGCGCCCATTTTCATAGAAATCCCTAAAGTAAAGAAAAAAAGAAAAAAAAAGATTATAGTCCATTGTGATCACATTATTTATCCAATAATTATTTCCCACTATATACAAGGGACCATGTGCCACATAATGGATAAGATGGATTACTGAGCCAAAATTCGGATACTATCTGAGAACTACGAATAGGCCCCTGGGGACAATTAGTAGTGATAGTGATATAGAAATAATAATAGCAATTATTAATTATTAACATTAACTTTTATTAAGTGATTATGTGAATGGTTCTCAGCTAAACACTTCTTTTTTTTTTGAGAAGGAGTCTTGTTCTGTCGCCCAAGCTGCAGTGCAGTGGGTGCAGTCTCAGCTCACTGCTACCTCTGCCTCCCAGGCTCAAGCTATTCTCTTGCCTCAGCCTTCTGAGTAGCTGGGATCACAGGCTCCCGCCACCACACCTGGCTAATTCTAAATACTTCTAGTTATTAGTTAGTTAGTTAGTTTTGAGACACCCAGGATGCAGTGCAGTGGCACAGTCTCAGCTCAATGCAACCTCCGTCTCCTTGGGTTCAAGTGGTCCTCCTGTCTCAGCCTTCCTACTAGCTAGAACTATGGGTGGGCACCACCGTGACCGGCTAATTTTCACATTTTTAGTAGAGATGGGGGTCTCGCCATGTCAGCCAAGCTGGTCTCCAACTCCTGACCTTAAGTGATCCACCCGCTTCAGCCTCCCAAAGTGCTGAGATTACAGGTGTAAGCCACTGCACCCAGCCTTATTTTTTTAATTGTGGCAAGATACACATAAAATGTAGGGTATTAAGTACATTTATACTGTTGTACAACCATCACCATCATCCATCTCCAGAACCTTTTCATCTTCCCAAACTAAAACTATGTACCCATTAAAAATTAACTCCCCATTCTCACCTCTCCTCAATTTCTGGCAATCACCATTATACCTGAGTATTATGACTTCAAAAGTATAGGCAATAATAGACTTCTTCTATTTGAATCCACTTGTCTGTAGGGTAACTTTTTCAATGAAGACATTGAAATGAAAAATCAAAATAAAATATACTTAAATTTGTGTGTAACAAAGTATTGAAATTTGATTTTTTTTAAATGAAGTTCATTAAATTAATAATATCTTAGAACAGGGGACTCACTGTTATTTTATTTTTTTGAGACAGGGTCTCACTGTCACCCAGGCTAGAGTGCAGAGGCACAATCTTGGCTCACTACAACTTCTGCCTCAGCCTCCCAAGCAGCTGGGACTGCAGGCATGCACTACTACACCTGGCTAATCTTTAAATTTTGTGTAGAAATGAGGTCTCACTATATTGCCCAGGCTGGTCTTGAACTCCTGGGCTCAAGTAAGTGTTAGGATTAAAGGTGTGAGCCACCGTGCCTGGCCATCACTGTTGAAATTTTAAATATTATTTTCATCTTCCTTCATCTTTGTAAAATTTCTATTTCATATAACATAATTCTATTGCACACGTACCAAATTTATTAACAAACATATTTTGGGTGTAACATGCTCAAA
Source organism: Piliocolobus tephrosceles (assembly GCF_002776525.5). Classification (NCBI taxonomy): domain Eukaryota; kingdom Metazoa; phylum Chordata; class Mammalia; order Primates; family Cercopithecidae; genus Piliocolobus; species Piliocolobus tephrosceles. The sequence goes on along the minus strand of NC_045444.1, from coordinate 64,255,916 downwards.
ACCTTTTTACTGATGTAGTATACAACCAAAAAATGGGGAACTGGTGATATAAAGGACTGTGATACCATTAATGGGAATCAATGAAAGGAGGGAAGATGAGAACTTTGATTTTGAAAATGTTGAAATATATTTTTTAATGTGTCATGTAGACGATCAAAAGGCAAAAGGACATATAAGCCTGGAGTCCATCCAAGAGACAAATCTATATTTGGAAATCATCCACATGGAGGTGACCATAACAGGCGGGAGAGGGGATAAGAAAATGTGGAAAAAGCACACAGCAGAGGCCCACACGGGGTAGGGGGGAGTGCCTACATTTAGAAAGTATGTACAGTAGAACCCCTTATTTTGAGGAGATACATTCTAAGACCCCCAGTGAGTACCTGAAACCATGGAAAGTACCAAGCCTGATCACCATCAATAGGAACATTGTTCATTGTCTTCCATTCACAACCTTAATGCCTTTTCCGTCTTAACAAAGCATCTATCAAGTATTATGGCCATAAATTCTGCAGTCTGAATATGACAACAAAACCAGCAGGAATTTTTTTTTCCCTTCTTCTCAATTTCACAGATAGAAGATTCGTTCTTACCACAGCTCTCAGCAACCTCAGCTTAGACTTTATTCTTTTTTCTTATTAAGTCAAGAACTCTCATCTTTTCACTTAAAAAAGCACTTTATAGCTTCTCTTTGGCATATCTGAATTGTCGGGATCACTAGTCTTGCACTTTGGGGCCATTATGAAGTAAAATAGGGTGACTTGAACACAAGCACTGCAACACCATGACCATCGGATCACTGAGATGGCTACTGAGTGATTAATGCGTTGATAGTATATATGCTGGAAAAATAGATGACTCACATCCCGGGTGGGACAGAGCAGTGCAGCATGAGATTTCATTATGCTACTCAGAATGGAGAGTAATTTAAGATGTGTGATGTGTTTATTTCTGGAATTTTCAATATAATATGTTCAGACCTTGATTGACCATGGGTAACTGAAACTGCAGATAAGGAGGGACCACTGAAGGAGGCAGTCAGGGAGATAGGAGCTGACCCCAGAAGAATACATGAGATGGATACCATGACATGCGGACAGTGTTAAAAGTTGCAGACAATCAAGGAATTGAGAAAAGGTCATTCCCTGGATTTGGCTGCCAGGTTACTGCAGACCTCTCAGAGCATTTTCCAGTAATGAGTATTGTCAGAAACCTAACTCAGGATTGACTGGATGGTGATTCAGTGGAGATAAGAAGTGAGTGGTCCACAGGGAAGCTTGTAGTGATGGGAATGAGAGGAGGGTAGTAATGGTTAGAACGGCTTGAGTGCAAGAATCATTTCTAAACCAGTGGTCCTCACAGAGGGGTAACTTTGTGCCTCCAGGGACATTTGGCAATGCCTGGAGACATTTCTGGTTGTCACAACTCCAGGGTGTTACTGGCATCTGGTGGGTAGAGGCCACGGTTGCTGCTGAACATCCTGCAACAGACAGGACGGTGCCCTACAACAAAGAATCATCCAGCCCAAAATGTCAACAAAGCTGAGGGTGAGAAAGATCTGAGCATTTTTGGATGGTGAGAAGCTACTAAATTTAAGTTACAATAAAGCAAGAATATAAGTGATAAATCAGCATCTCACAAGAGCGGGAAGGTATATGATTAAGGAAAGAAACAGATGGGTGGGCAACAGAGGAGACCTTTTCAATGGGTGATCAATAGAGGAGACCTTTTCAAATTGTTTGAAACAGGAGGAATGAAAGCATAGGCAGTAAGAATGCAGAGAATTGGAGACAAAAAAACAAAAACAGAAATTGAGGAAATATGTATCTGATAGCCTTGATCTTATTAGAAAAGTAAGCAGTAAGAATTCTGCAGAGATATGGGGACAGAAGTAGGGTCTTGGAGAGGAAAACACTTGGAACAACCCCCATGGAGGTAGAATCAACTAGAAGGACATGAAAGGATTATTAAGTAATCCTTACTTAAGTACTGTATACTGTGAGGGCCCAGGAGCAGGCAGGATAAAAATATCAACTCAGTGTCCTGCATATCTTACACAAAAAGTTATTTATCCCCAGAGTAAAAGGTAAAAGAATGACATTAGGGTTTTCTCAAGGTCAGTATTGGCCACATGGCTCAGAGACGACTTGAGGTCCAAGCTAAGGCCATGAAACCCAAACCAGAAGAACAGAGAAGACAGGAAGGAGGCTAGGGGCTGAAGTCAGGGCAATGCCAGGTTAAGTAAAAGGAAGAATGAAAAAGAGAAAGAGTGATAGGGAGCTATGGTCAAATATGGTAATTCTGGGGTCTCAAATCCTGGAGGATAAACTGTTTCAAATTATGATGAAGGTTAAGACAATGTAACACTTGTAAATGACTGTAGACAAATTCTGGCATTCAAGAGGGGGCAGGGAGAATTCAAGCATCCTGGACGGCATCATACTTAATATATTCCTACCAGCCTCAGTCTTTGGAGACCACTTACTTGAGAATATGTCTCTGTTTACATAAGCCAATCACACTGTCACTGGATCCCCTGGTATCTCCCACAGCACACGCTGGTGATATGGCCATCTGAAGTTAGTAGAGACTGGCTGGGTGACCAAGTTCCCTGTCAGCAGGGATAGCAGGCCCACACAGAAACCAACCCTGTCTGACATCAGACTCTCCCAGAAAGGCTGCAAGTGCAGAAAGATGATATCAAGATAGAGTAGCATTTTATAATTTCAGGATGAACACTGGGAGCCAAAGCTATCACTGTTCTTTGACCACTCTACTGTGGTAAAAAGTGAAATCCAAATTTTACAACCAAGGCAAAATTAGCTTTCTTTTCTTGGCTACTGAACTCTAATTAATTGAACTAAGACAAAAACATCATTAAGCACTACTCACTAAACTTATAATTTTTTTTTCAGGATTAACATATAGCAGTATTTCATCATCATTTTAGCTGCTACCTTTAGCATAAGCATGTTCTATCATCTTAAAGGGATAATTTAATTTTTAAGAGACTGTAGCAACTAGAAACAAGCATTAAACAGAAGCAATGATTGCAGAGAACATATAAAATGAGAATACAACTTGTAAAACAAAAAGTCTAACTTGTTAAAACAAGTGATATAAAATTGAGATATTTAAAAATTGAACTCATATAACAAGCCTGCACATGTGCCTCCTGAATCTAACGTAAAAATAAAACAAAAATTGACATTTTCATAAATGTTTTGATTACATTCCAACATCAAATAAAATATTCAGCTATGAAAAGGTCATTTTTCATTAAAGACACCCAAGGAATAATTCTTTATGCTAATGAAAAATACTGAAAAATCTTAAAAAGAAGAACCAAACCATCTAAAAATTAGATTGTAAAGCCATAGGCATATTGATACTTATCAAGCACTGTACATCTTTTTCCAAATAGAAATTGTATAAAATGCCGGGAGCAGTGGCTCACGCCTGTAATCCCAGCACTTTGGGAGGACGAGGCAGGCGGATCACAAGGTCAGGAGATTGAGACCATCCTGGCTAACATGGTGAAACCCCATCTCTACTAAAATTACAAAAAGTTAGCCGGGTGTGGTGGAACGTGCCTGTAGTCCCAGATACTTGGGAGGCTGAGGCAGCAGAATCGCTTGAACCCAGGAGGCAGAGGTTGCAGTGAGCCAAGATCGCACCACTGCACTCCAGCTTGGGTGACACAGCAAGACTCTGTCTCAAAAGAAAAAAAAAAAGAAATTGTATAAAATTATCTGTTTTAATGAAAGGAAGAAGAGATACAAATAAGACCACAAAAAAATAATTAACCCCAAGATTATATATATATGTAACTCAATCCCTCTGCCAAAGTATTCTATAATTAAGTAATTAATGCATCAGGACCAATGTCTTGCCTCTTTGACACTTTATAAACATTAATTGGGAAGGTTCTTATTCTATATATTCTACTACATACTGTTCAAAGGGGTCCAGAAAAGTAATACCTAACAAACAACCCATTTATTAAATATGTTCTTTGTATAATAGAAGAGTATCCGGCAAAGTAGCTATTCTGGAGCTCATCACAGAGGTTAAGAAGATAAATTTAGAAGTTATCCAAACATATTTTATAAGGCGTTAAGAGTGCGTGGGATGACTCATAGACAAGGCAGAACAAGAAGAAAAAGGACCCAAGGCCAATCTCTCTGAGTCAGTGGTTCCCAGTTTTAGGGAGCTTCTTAAATGACTATCAGACCCCATTCCTTGAATCTGATTCAGAGTGTTTGGTGTGGGGCCCAAGAAAATGGGTTTTGTAGTAGGTACTACAAATGATCCAAAAGCAGGTAAGGTACTGTCTGTAACAGCCTTTGAGAAATATCACCCTAGATCATAAAAGGAAAAACTGATAAATTGGACCTTACTGAAATTAAAAACCTTTTTTTTTTTTTTTTTTTTTTTGAGACGGAGTCTTGCTCTGTCGCCCAGGCTGGAGTGCAGTGGCCAGATCTCAGCTCACTGCAAGCTCCGCCTCCCGGGTTTAGGCCATTCTCCTGCCTCAGCCTCTGGGTAGCTGGGACTACAGGTGCCAGCCACCGCGCCCGGCTAGATTTTTGTATTTTTTTAGTAGAGACGGGGTTTCACCGTGTTAGCCAGGATGGTCTCGATCTCCTGACCTCGTGATCCGCCCGTCTCGGCCTCCCAAAGTGCTGGGATTACAGGCTTGAGCCACTGAGCCTGGCCCTGAAATTAAAAACCTTTGCTCTACAAAAGCATGAAGGTTTTTGAAGAGGATGAAAAGACCAGTTACAGATGGAGAGAAAATATTTACATATTTGAATAGGCTCTGTGGATTGTACTAATGCCTCTGTCAGGGTTTTGATACTCTACTATAGTTTTGTAAGGTTACCTTGGGGGAAACAGTGAAATGTACACAGTACCTCCCTGTACATTTTTGGGCAACTTCCTGTGAATCTATAATTATCTTAAAATAAAAAGTATTTTTAAAAATTGACTCTCTCTCTCTCTCTCACTGGTAACAAGCCGGTAGGTTATACTGCAGCCTGAAATGCATTTTATTCTAAAGTGTTTAAGTTCAGCAAAGGTTGGCAACTCACAACCTGTGAAATATTTAACAGTGACAACCTGAATTGGACAGACATTCTCTCGAACTCCATATTCATTCAGATTCAACTGCAAAAGTTGATGCTGTTGTCATTATTATTACTATTTCACTTTCTAAAGTATTATTATGACAGGTACCATAGAAATTGAGTGAATGATATGACTTCAGACATATATAGTAATTAGCATTAAGAACTGTTATGAAAATATTTCCATTTTCTTCGTATTAATGTAACACTGAGTGAACATTCAGTCTTTAAGACTATATGATTAGTATTATTAAATAGCTGAATAAATTAAATTATTCAACTCTTGAGAAAAAAAAATGCCACTAGAGAACTATTACTGTCTCAATATATAAAGTGTGAGGCAAGAGTATTTTCAGTGTCTCTAGAATTGTGTCTACTGTGAATATTAGTAATGATAATTACTAGTGCTTATAGAACAATTATCATGTGCCAGATACTGTGCTAAGCTCATCATTCTAAGTATATCAGCTTAACACGCACAACAATGCATGAAGTGGGTATTGTCACTAAAGAGTCGAAAAATAGGGAGATTAAATAGCTTGTCCATGACCAGATCCCTTCTGATGCCAAAGTTCAGCCTCCAGGTACTGAACATCCGACTGAATCCTCCCTCCCTGCGCACGTGTCATCATCACCTTAACATTCCCAGAGACTAGGCCGGGCGCGGTGGCTCAAGCCTGTAATCCCAGCACTTTGGGAGGCCGAGACGGGCGGATCACGAGGTCAGGAGATCGAGACCATCCTGGCTAACACAGTGAAACCCCGTCTCTACTAAAAATACAAAAACTAGCTGGGCGAGGTGGCGGGCGCCTGTAGTCTCAGCTACTAGGGAGGCTGAGGCAGGAGAATGGCGTAAACCCAGGAGGCAGAGCTTGCAGTGAGCTGAGATCCGGCCACTGTACTCCAGTCCCGGCGACAGAGCAAGACTCTGCCTCAAAAAAAAAAAAAAAAAAAAACATTCCCAGAGACTGAGGGATCCCCGGGATGATGCTCTGAGTCATGTGAGTGAAATCAAGGACACTGATGTTTGATGAGGTTTTTAATCTGACACTAAACATTTCAATGACAAAAGTAATAATATCCCCAGTAATTCTGGATGAATTAGCATTGAAAGTAGAACTGTGAGAAATGAAGGCATCCTACTCTCAGCCCGTTGAGAAGCCTCAACAAATACAGAGGATGCAGCCATGATAAAATAAGGCCAAGTGAAACCCATGAAAATGGCCACAGTTTTCAGAGAGTAAGGCGGTTCGCAGGAATTAGATATTCAGCATTGGAAGCTGGTTGCCATCCGATCTCTAACTTCACTTTTACTGTGCATGTCATTTCTCAAGCAAATTCAAGGATTATTTTTTAAAGGGGAAGAAGCAGATTCCTATCCAAGCCTGAAAAAGCTCCACTTCCCATTTCTGCCCTCAGAACATTGAACAGGTTTCTTGAATCAGCTGTTTTGAAGGTACTTGAAGAATTGTAACAAGTAGAAAATAAGAATATGAAGTTCCCAATATTATGAAAATAATTACCATCTAGGCAGTACACCATGGGGTGTTTCTATTCAGGCCATCAAGAATCAGCTTTGTATAATTATTTGATATTCAGTGTCGGTTGCAATTACAAATTATCTGAGAGTTTTTAAAAAGTCAGGTGTTCTGAGTTATTCTGAAGTGTTTCTCAGAGACAGGAGTTAAGAGTATACATGAGAACATCTCAGGCCCAGGAACAGGCCCTACCCCCACTACACAGAACAGAAAGGTACTGCAGAGGGGTATTTCTGGGGCACTGCTTTTGAAAGACCAATTGGGGCCAGGCACGGTGGCTCAAGCCTGTAATCCCAGCACTTTGGGAGGCCGAGACGGGCGGATCACGAGGTCAGGAGATCGAGACCATCCTGGCTAACACGGTGAAACCCCATCTCTACTAAAAATACAAAAACTAGCTGGGCGAGGTGGCGGGCGCCTGTAGTCTCAGCTACTCGGGAGGCTGAGGCAGGAGAATGGCGTAAACCCAGGAGGCGGAGCTTGCAGTGAGCTGAGATCCGGCCACTGCACTCCAGTCCGGGTGACAGAGCAAGACTCTGCCTCAAAAAAAAAAAAAAAAAGAAAGACCAATTGGGAGCTGCTACCAGAAAAAAGTTGAGTAGAAAACTCAATGTCCTGGTAATAAGAAAAAAAACAGCACATGATCTCAAGACAGTAAAAACAGTAAGCAAAATATAATATGTTATTTAAATGCTGAGAGTAATGAGCTAGGTAACTGTTTCCTCCTCAATAAAGGAATAATAATAGCAGCTAATGATTATTTTGTGAAGTGTGACAGTGTCCTACTCATCTTTTGATTTAGCCATCACGACCACTTTATAGTACAGGTTCTATTATCCCATTTTACATATGAAGAAACTGAGGCTGGGATAGGTTCAGTAACTTATCCAAGATCATGCAGCTGGTTGAACCACAGCTGGGATTCAAATCCAAGCACTTTGGAGTCCAGAGCCTTCCCCTCTCTTTAACCTTGGTGCCCTGCGTCTCTGGGGTTAGCAACTTCCAAACCTGTTTATTTCCTTGAAGTCAAAGTACTCATTAGAAACAATTTGAGAGTCGGAGGATGAGGGTCAAAAAAGAAAAAAAGCAATAAATTATTGATATGTTAAAGTTAAAATATATCTTTATGTAATATCATGTTACAAAAATATATCTTTGTTACCTTAGACCAGATTCTAGAATAAGCAGCAAAATATAGCAAATGTTTAAGAAAAATGCATAGGAAAAGCTTCAAATAGAGGAATGCTATAATATTTTGGCTAAGTGAGAAAAGATATTATTGTTTTACCCAGTTTACGGATCTAAGCAGCAAAACACCTGTGTCTAGTTTCTGTGGCATAGGAATACAGTTTAAGAACCCATAAGATGATTGTCAAAGACATGGAAATTTCAACAAGAATTAACCATGTTTGTTTAAGTTTATAAATTTGCTTATTAGATTTGCAGAGATTAAAAAGGATGCTGAACCAGGAGTTCAAGATCAGCCTGAGTAACATAGCCAGACCCCATCTCTACAAAAAAGTTTTTTTTTAATTAGAGGGACACAGTGATGCCCTCCTATAGTCTCAGTTACTTGGGAGGATAAGGCAGGAGGATCACTTGAGGCCAGGTGTTCAAGGCTGCAGTGAGGCGTAATCATGCACTTAACTCCAGCCTGGGTGACAGAGCAAGACCCTGTCTCAAAAAAAAAAAAAAAAAAAAAAAGGATAACCCTGGAGGTGGTCAGGATGCAGGAAACAGCTGCTCATATTAATATAGAAGTTAAGAAAAAATTACTTAGGCAGATAGTGAGGGTACAAGAGTCCTTGGTAAGGTTTTCCTTCAATGAAAAGCAGCCCCAAAACAAGTTTCCTTTCTAACAAAGAGCAGCCTGTAAAATCGAGCTGCAGATATAGACAAGCAAGCTGGAAGCTTGCACGAGTGAATGCCAGCAGTTGTGCCCATAGTAATACACTACCTGTGACTAGGCATGTTCAAAATGGTGACTCTATCTTCTCTTTTTGCCAGCCACATGTACAGTAAGAAGCAGACAAGATGGCCTGGCCAAGTGGAAAGCCCATTTGCATAATAAGATTAGGGTGGGGTGACCAGCTTTCCCTATGTGTTCTGTAAACATTACACCTGGTCAATCCAACCTGTGGGCCCTGCATAAATCAGACACCTCTGCTCAAGCCTGCCTATGAAAGCTGCTGAGGTCCACCACAGGCCAGCCTTTTTCCCATTTTCAGACACCCTTCTCTCACAAGAGAGAGAGCTGCTCTCCTCTCTCCTTTCTTCTGCCTGGTAAACTTTCCACTCCTTAACCCACTCCGCGTGTGTCCCTGTCGCTAATCTTCTCAGTGTGAGACGACAAACCCCAGGTATTTACCCCAAACAACGATGCCATTTCAATATGCTGTTGTGGGTAGAAATGTATATACATGTTCACTAGTGTTAATTATAAATCAGAAAGTGAAAGCTATTGAAATATCCCATGACAGAAATTTGTTAACAATCAGACATGTATTTATTGATATGGAAGGTATTTGTGCTATAAGGTATAGGGAAAAGGCAGACTGCAAAACCACACAAAAGCATAATCCCATTTCTTTTTTATATTTATAATCTAGGTAGGTAGACAGACCAAAATGTTAATGGTTACTATTTTTGTAGAGTAGGTTTAGGATAATCATACTTGTCCTTTGAACAGTTACATCTAGGGCTAAATTCTGCCTCCCACACAATGAACCACACACAGCCTTCTCTGCGTTAAAGGAAGTTGGTCAGAGGCTGATCTTGGTGACTCAAGTTCTCTCTGGCATCTTTCACGTTAGACATATTTCATAGCACCTTTGAGGCTTCCTCAGGTATTATATGCATCCACATTTCATGTCTTCCCCTTTTCCGAGCAACCCAGTATGCCAGTGAAGATCAGAGATTATGAAATAATAAAATCAAGGCGAAGCTCTAGGTTGCAAAATAAATCAAATTGTGCCCACCTATTGCAGTGAAACCGCAAACTGTCTTCAGTATCCATTCTCTGCTTTTTCCTCTGAGGAACAGAACAACTTCCTCCACCACCTCACCTCCACAAGTTTTCACTTAGCACGTGATCAACCAACTAATCTACAGTTTCCAGCCTCAGAAACAGGGTAGGGCCGTTTAGCTCTACTCAGTGGGATCTGAGCAAAAGGATGTTTGCAATGTTGTGTCATAGCCTTTAAAAAAGGAAAACTGCTTGTCCAATCTGTCACCTCTCCCCAGCACCCAGCCTTCCTAAGGGTAGAATGCAGAAGTCCTCCTAGCCGGGGCCAGCTTCTACCCTGAAGATGAGAACAACACTATGAGTGACAGTTGAGCAAAAAGGCAGAGAGACAAGAGTGCTGGTCCATTTCTAGATAGACCAAGTGGTTCCCAAACTTTAATGTACATCAGAATCACCTGGAGGACTTGTTTAAACCAGATGACTGGGCCCACACCCAGAGTGTCTGAGTTGCTATTTGCATTTCTTTGTTTCTTTTTCTTTTCTTTTTTTTTTTTTTTTTTTGAGAAAAGGTCTCATTCTGTAGCCTAGGCTGGAGTGCAGTAGTGCTATCATGAGGCTTATTGCAGCCTGGACCTCCTGGGCTTAAACAATCCTCCCACTGTAGCCTCCTGCGTAGCTGACAGTACAGGTGCACACCACCACACCTAGCTAATTTTTATGTGTTCGGTAGAGATGGGTTTTCGCCATGTTGCCAGGGCCAGTCACAAACTCCTGAGCTCGAAGGATCCACTCGCCTTGGCCTCCCAAAGTGCTGGGATTACAGGAGTGAACCACCTCACCCCACGACTCACAATTTGTATTTCTAACAAGTTTCTAAGTGATGCTAATGCTGCTGGTCTGGGGGTAGGGATAGGGAATGGGAAGCACGCCTTGGTAACTAATGATCTAGACCTGCTCTTCCATTATGGTGGTCACTAGCCAAATGTGGTTACTGATCACTTCAGGCGGGTAGGGAGACTAGGGAACTGAATTTTTAACATTATTTCATTTTAATTAATTTAAACATCATGCACGGTCTAGAGATCATTCAGAGACAAGGCTCTAATCTACCTCGCGTGTCCTCCAGAATTCACGTGTTGGAAATGTGGTCCCCAGTGTGGCAGTATCGGGAGGTGGGGCCTGTAAGAGGTGATTAGGTCATTAAGAGGGATTCATGTCACCTTCTCAAGAGACTGGGTTAGTTAACACTAGCGCGGGTTGTTATAAGGCGGGTCCACCCCTTGAGTTTTGCCCTTTACACACATGCTCCCATGGCCTTCCACTTTTCTGCCACGCTGTGAAGCAGCACGAGGCCTTCATATGATGTGGCTGCCCAATCTTGGACTTCCCAGAGTTCAGAGCTGTAAACTAAATAAACCTCTTTTCTGTATAAATTACCTAGTCTCAGGTATTGTTACAGCAACAGAAAATGGACTAAACACATCAATATTCAGTTCAGTTAATGGAAAACTAAGTATATTTAGAACATCTTGGATTTGTGATGTTTTCAACTATAAATTTTTTTCAACTATACTTTTTCAACTATAAATTTTATGAAATCTAAATACAGATCAAGTATTTCTGATGAAAATTTGGCATCCAAGTTCCGATGTGCTGTAAATGTAAAATACACATCAGACTTTGTAGACAATATGAAAAAAGAAGGTAGACTATTAATAATTTTATATCATTATATGTTAGCATAATATTTGGGTTATATTGGGTTAAATAAACTGTTAAAACTAATTTCACTTGTTTCTTTGTCCTTTTTAACTTGGCTATTAGGAAATTTAATACTATGACATATGTGGCTTAATTTATTTATTTATGTATTTTTTTGAGACGGAGTCTTGCTCTGTCACCTAGGCTGGAAGTACAGTGGCACAATCTCAGCTCACTGCAAGCTCCACCTCCTGACTTCATGCCGTTCTTCTGCCTCAGCCTCCCAAGTAACTGGGACTACAGGTGCCGGCCACCACACCTGGCTTATTTTTTGTATTTCTAGTAGAGATGGGGTGTCACCGTGTTAGCCAGGACGGTCTTGATCTCCTGACCTCGTGATCCACCTGCCTCGGCCTCCCAAAGTGCTGGGATTACAAGCATGAGCCACCGCACCTGGCCATGTCTTAAATTTTTATTGGATGATAACTAAACTATTAAATGAATGAGAGAAAGTGGAAGAGATACCTTCTATTTTATTTGCACATTAGTTTTGTTTGGAGTATCTTTGTAAGCGTTGCTTAGTCTATATCCTGATTACCTCTTATGCAAAATGTATAATTTCCAACTGCTGTAAATGTACTATGCTACTCTTTCTTTTCCACTTGTCCTAATCTTTTTTTTCTTCTTTTATTCTACCTCAATTGCACATAATTAAATTAAACATAATATTTGATACGAGACACATTCACATGTGGGTCATGCAGGCTGCCCTCATTCACACATGCTTCATTTTTAATGTTATAATAGCAATAGAGAAAACACAAAAATTAAACTTTGATAATAACTTATCTACCCAAATGGTCCTCCCATCTCATCTTCCTGCCTCCCCCCTACTGAGGTAATAACCATCTTGAACCTCATACTCAACATTCTACTGCTTTCCTTTTTAATATGCTGTCATCTTGTTTATATCTATTCCTAGTTATAAACTAGGAATATATATATTTATATCTATTCATAGTTATTAAATTATAACTATGGTTATAATTTTAGTTGCTCTTAAACTTATAGAAAAGGGCACTGTATGTAATATTTTTAGAATTTATCCTTTTAATATTGCATTGCTAAAATTCATCTATGTTGCCGTCACTTCATTATACTTCATTTGGATTTTGGCTTGTATTCCACTGGGTGACTATACCACAGTTTATCCATCTACTGTTTTGTCCGTAGACTTTTGAGGTTTCCCAAGTTTTTGATATGTACAGGGCAAATATCAACATTTCTGTATGTATTTCTTGATGCTCATGTGCCAGAATTTATTTTATATGTAAACCTGAAAGAGTAAAACGCTGAGTTGCAGGAAATGTGACTGGTCAATTCCATGACATAATGCCAGAACTATTTTCTGTGGTTGTTACAAATTACTAGCAGAGTATGAGATCCTGTGGATCCATATCTGCCCTAGCTCTAGATATTAATAGACTTTTCTTTTTTTTTTTGAGACGGAGTCTTGCTCTGTCGCCCAGGCTAGAGTGCAGTGGCCGGATCTCAGCTCACCGCAACCTCTGCCTCCTGGGTTCACGCCATTCTCCTGCCTCAGCCTCCCGAGTGGCTGGGACCACAGGCGCCCACCACCTCGCCCGGCTAATTTTTTGTATTTTTAGTAGAGACGGGGTTTCACCGTGTTAGCCAGGAGGGTCACGATCTCCTGACCTCGTGATCCGCCCGTCTCGGCCTCCCAAAGTGCTGGGATTACAGGCTTGAGCCACCGCGCCCGGCCTAGACTTTTCCATTCTTGCCAATTGAATGGGTATACAATGGCATCTTTATGGCAATGACTTGCATTTCCCTCCAAATTACAAATAATGTTGAACATTTCTGATAAAACTTAGCTATATGTATTTCCTTTCCTGTAACTGTAAAATACCCATGCATATCCTTTGTCCATTCTTCTAGTGGGTTGTTCACACTTTTCTTCTTGAGTTATTGAACTTCTTAATATATTCTACTATCCTTTCATCTTTTGTGTGTCTAGTATATATGAACCCCATGCAGCCATCACCCAGTTTCAAAAATGATCAATTTTGTTTCATTTATATCTCTAGTTATTCAACCTTCACTCCCAGAAATTGTACTGAAGCAAATCTCACACAACATACAATTTCAATAAGGCCTCTTTAACAATATTCTTAATTTTAATGGAGTCAAATGTGTCAATATTTTCTTCTATATTAAATGCTTTTTGTGCCTTAAGAAATCTTCTCTTTATCCGAAGACTAAAAGTCTTAAAGTAAACTAAGGAAATCTTTTTCTATCCAAGTCTAAAAGTCTTAACGTTTTCCTTCTAACATTTAAGACCCAGAACCTTCTGAGGTTGACTTTTTTGTATATATTACAAAGCAGGAATCCTTTAAAGATAACCATTTCTTCCATATACTGAGTAGTCCCTCCTTTTCCTATAAATCCAACATACACCAAAGTTCTAAACATGTGTGAGCATGTCTCCAGCTCCTATAGAAAGGATTATTTCATAAATAATTTCTTTTCCAAATGCTTATGCTTCCAAAGGGCAAGGAGATCCTTATAGAACAGGGATATGTGCACACTGTGAAGGTTCTTATTCATTTGCCTCTCCCCACCCCAGACCCATTGTCTAGCCTTCTCTGCCCTTCTCTGGGCTCCAGGAGGCTGACCTACACCACCCAGCACCCCTTGCCCGCTGCGCCACCAGCATGGAAGGTGACTGCACCACCCAGCATCCCTTGCCCGCTGGCTTCCAGAGGGCTTTGGCTCACAGCAAGAAAGTGAGAGCCAGAAGAAATGAAGTATCTATGCTCACCCCATCTTCTTGCCCACCCCCACCCTGGCTGTCACTGCATCCACACTTCCCTCTCCATGACTAGAGCTCTCAGAGGGCCCTAGGAACACAGCTTCCTCCCTTGCTGCTTCTGGCCCAGAAAAGGTATTGGTTCCTTCTGTTACTAGCTCTGAGCTGCTTTGCCTTCCTTTGGGGGTTCCCTGGACTCTGCACTCACCACTTTAAGTCATTCTGTCATTAAATATTCTTCAGGTAAATCTTCTGATATGGTTTGGCTCTGAGTTCCCACCCAAATTTCACCTTGCAGCTCCCATAATTCCCATGTGTTGTGGGAGGGACCCAGTGGGGATGACTGAGTCATGAAGGTGGGTCTTTCCTGTGCTGTTTCATGATAGTGAATGGGTCTCATGACATCTGATGGTTTTCAAAATGGGAGTTTCTCTGCACAAACTCTCTCTTTGCCTGCTGCGTAAGATTGTGACTTGCTACTTCTTGCCTTCTGCCATGATTGTGAGGCCTCCCTAGCCATGTGGAACTGAAAGTCCAATAAACCTCGTTCTTTTGTAAATTGCCCAGTCTCAGGTATGTCTTTATCAGCAGAGTGTAAACAGACTAATGCACCAGACCCTACCTCCCAGGGCTCTGACTGACACCACGGTCTTCTGTAACTACAGAATCCCATCACTAGAGAACATCTGAACAAACTCAAGAGTCTGAAATCCAGACACTATCTTCACTGTCCAATATTTATGAAGTGACTACCTTGGATAGCTTACTTTACAAAGTGTTGGATGTGCCAGTTTCAACTACTGTAAAATTTGCATCTCTCTTATACTCAGTCTGAGATCTGCAAAAAGAGAGGGTCTTCAGAACAGTTCTGAGTATTTCATCAGTGAGTCACAGCCCTTTTTCTTTTCTTTTCTTTTCTTTTTTTAATGTAATGGGCATCTGACCAAGGGTTCTGTGGTCAGCTCACTGCTCTCCAGAGAGACTTTCATCCCAGGGCTACACAATGCCTTTCTGCCTATTAGCATCTGCATTCATTCAGCTTATTAGAGCAGCTGAAACACTGCCACCTGTCATAATAGCCATCCTGGCATATCCGTAGATTCTGTAGATGTGTTTTGTTAAACACACACACACACACGCACACACGCACATGCACATACACACACACACACACACAGAGATGCAGAGAGAAAGAGAGAGAGAGACACACACACAGAGAGAGAACTATTTTTCAGACAGGGTCTTGCTCTGTTGCTCAAGCTGGAATGTAGTGGTACAATCTCATCCCACTGCAACCTCTGCCACCCGGGCTCGAGTGATCCTCCCACCTCAGCCTCCTGAGTAGCTGGGACTACAGGTGCATGCTACCACATTCAGCTAACTTTTTAATTCCTTGTAGAGATGGGGTCTCATTATATTGTCCGGGCTGGTCTTGAACTCCTGGACTCAAGCAATCCTCCCACTTCAGCCTGCCAGAGTGCTGGGATTACAGGGTTGAGCCACCACACCTGGCCGGAACTGACTTTAACTACACTAGTTTCTAATCTATAACAGTTCTGATTCATGAAAGAAACAAATAAAAATGTGTCCTATAATTCTGAATGGTGTCATTGTGATTCCAGACACAGGATTTACTCAGGCTGCAATGGAGAGTACAGGAAGAAGACAATGTTACTTCCTTAAAAATGAGTCGACCAAACACATTCACATGCAAGGCTGTTTCAGTGAAAAAATATTTTCATTGCATTTTCAGAAGTCTCCAAAGTTCTTTTTCCCTCTCTAGATATTTGTTTATTGGCCATGGAATTTTTTTTTCTAAACATAACTTTTCAATCTGCATTCTTGGTGTACTTCTGCTCACTCTGCAATAGACGGTTTTCTTATTCACAAGTCATTTGCTCTTATTCACTATTTAGTGTCTACCATTTGCTTCAATGCAACCTTCTCTTCCCTTCCGGCCTCTCTTACATCCCTTCTCTCTTGATCCCCCTTTCCTGTATTGTCTCCCTTCCCCGGGTTCATTGTGAGATCATGGCATCCTCTCACTTCCCCCCAATATTAACCAAGTGTCCTAAAATCACTGCTACTCCAAGGACAGAGTTCCTCCCTTCAGATGTGGCGTTCCCCTTGGGAACTGGGCTACCCTTGGGGCATCTGATTAGAAGCCAGTAAGGTTGCCCAGGCAACCAATCCAAATTGTCCTAAGATGACTGGCAAGTGTGTTTTCCGCAGCCTGATGTGAAGGTCACACTAGCCAACCCTGTGACAGTTAAAGGCAAAGTCTCTGTGCAATCAGCCAAAGGCTCAGAAAACATCCATCAAGATGAGTTCAATAACATTTGCATAATCATAAAATTGTCAGACTCCCAAGGCCATAAGGACCCACTCAAAGCTGTTTCAAAGAGCCAAAGATACCAGATTTGAGAATGAGTAACAATAGGTGAGTGTGCTAAAATCATTAAAAAGAACACTTTAAAACCCAACCAAATGGAATCCAATCACTTAGCCAGTGTAAATACTACTCAGTTTTCTCAAAGGATTTAAAAACAGTTCTACCCCGAGGCAAAGAATAAACCGAAGGGCCTGGAAAACGTCACTCTATATCCTTTTACTTTTTACAATTTCCTTAACTGTAAGAAGTATTTAATAAGCAAGAGCCAGTATTGAAAGATATACCTATACCCACTTAACTAACATGACATTTGACTAAATCTCAATCAAGATTTGAATCCATTGGGGGAAAATATCTACAAGGCAGACAAGAAATCCATGTCTCTAATACATTGTGCTCTCACAAAACAATAAGCCAAAACAGGAGTATCTCTAAAGAAAAATGGGAAAAACACAAAGGAGGCAATTTAACCACAAAATTCAAATGGCCAACACAATATAAAAAAATGCTCTGTCTGAATAATAGAGATGCAATTTAAGACTATGTAAAATCACTTTTCACATAACAGGTTGATAGAGAATCAGAGTAAACTTTTAGAGTGAACTAGTAACAAGTCTTACAAGGCTCCAACATCTTTAAGAAGTTATTTTAAGCACAAAATCAAGCAAGTGCATACTCCTGTGTACAAAGATGTTCACCACAGTGTTGCTTATTGCAACAACAAAAAAATAGGATACAACCTATGTGTCTACCAAATCTCTGCAGCCATTATAAACAACAATAAATACAGAGCTACCAACTTGGAAACACTGGGGAAGGGAGAGGTTTATAAAGCAGCATGTGTGCATGACTATTTTTATGAAAAATAAATATAATAAATGATTTACAGGAATATAAATACTAGGGAAGAAAATCTGAGTATTTAACACCAAATATTATCTATTTCTGGATACTGGGATTATTTACCAGTGATTTTTATTTCTTGGAGGAGGGTCTATCTTATTTTTCTCTGCCCTGTACAATATTACTTCTTATAACAACATTTACTTTTCAAATGTTAAAATAAATTATAATTAATTGTTATGGATACCAAGATTCTGTTTTATTTTATCAGCAAACCTTTGCTTTGGGCCAAGATTATGAAATATCTCTGTAATATCTGAGACTCTACAAATCAGAATATAGAAGGTTTATGGACATCTATGGATTTTAGGTAGATGAATGAACCAAGGATTAAAATTACATCACTAGCATCAACTCCTGTAAACCAGGCTGGTGGCAGGGAAGGCTGCAGCCTGGGGTTGCTCCACGACAACTGCTGAATCAGAACTTCCTGGGGCTGGAGGAGAACATGTTGCAAACCATCACTGCTTACAGTCTCCATAAAAGTGACTCTTTAGTAGATGACTTCCTTCATTCCTCTCCATTCCCAATGCATGACACAGAAAAAGAGAGAAGAGTTGGTAGCGTGGCAGAGGACTGGGATGCGAAAGTATGCACACTTTCAAATACAGCATTCCTTGGTGATTTATTCCAGTGGGAACAACATAAATGCTATGCCTGTGACAGGTCACTTCACAGTACAGATCTGAACTCAGGAAAGTGAAGCCATTGATTTATACCTGTCTGCCAGATAAAGGTATCTAAAACATGCTACTTCATGTATTGATTGTGAAATCAGCCCTCCTCCCTACTCCCCAAAACATGGCTGGTTGACTGAGTCAATTATCCTGTGAGTACCACTCACTGACCAAAGCCACATCTTTGCAAAGCCAATCCTGATCTTTGTAAGAATAGACTGTACTTGGCTAATAGACGGTGCTTACTGATGATCAGCTAAATCATTGTGGGAATATTTAGAAGTTTACTACTTGAAAAAGGCCAGTGAAAAATGTATAACACATACATAATCGACAAAGACTTCTGATCAAATAATTATCTTAGAACTTAACATACATTTCCAATAAACCATGCTCATAGCTTCATCTACCCTTTCCTTCAATTTCACTCAACAATGAGCCAGTCACATATTAAAGAGCTGTATAGTATTTTTACAATGCATTATTTCAAGTAGTACTACCTGCTTATTAGATGTTTCCTAGTGATGTTTCTACCCTACACTAAAATAGTTGACAATACCCTGTGGTCATCCAAATTTAAACAACTTCTCTCAAATTCTTTATTTTTATTCAGTTTATATTTATTTATCTTATTTTCTTATTCTCTCTCCAGCCATCTCTAAACTGCACATGATCAAGATTTCCACAGACTGTTTTTGGTGGTTGGAATTTACATTTGATAGGAATAGTCTAGTTGAAATAGCCAAGCCCCAGAATGGAGGGGGAAACAAACAGCTTCTTTACCTCAGAGAGCCCTGAGCTGCCTCAATGGGCTGAAAAGTCAATAACCTCCGAGCTAAGCCCATCATAAAACCAGCACTCTGGGCAGATCCTGGCTTAATGGACACAGCCTGGTTCTCCCAAGAGGGCAATTTTTTTCAGATGCTTTCACTGCTCAGCCACACTCCAGCAACGTCCTGTTACTGCATATTTCCATGCAGCATCTCAGCAACATCTGAAAAATCCAAGATCAATGAGAAAATCCCCCTTTAGGAGATCAACCTGATGTCAGCAACAGAAGCAGAACCATAAGTGACAGAGTATGGCTGTGTAGACAACTCAGCTGATGTTGTTGCTGCAACATCACATTTTACTTTCAACAGAAAAGTACATTTCAGCTTCTGCATTTTTCCCTATGAAATTGAATAAAGATGTGTACTATGAGATATATTTTATAAACAAAGATTTAAATTTCAATAAGAACACTATTCATTTTTTGGCTGGGCACAGTGGCTTACGCCTGTAATCCCAGCACTTTGGGAGGCTGAGGCAGGCAGGTTGCTTGAGACCAGGAGTTCTAGACCAGCCTGGGCAACATGGCGAGACCCTGTGTCTACAAAACAATACAAAAAAAACAAAAACAAAGAGCCGGCCATGGTGGTGTGCATCTGGAGTTCCAGTTACTAAGGAGACTGAGGTGGGAGGATCACTTGAACCTGGGAGGTAGAGGTTACAGTGAGCCAAGATCACCCCACTGCACTCCAGCTTAGGTGACAGAGTAAGACCGTGTCCACCCGCATCCCCCACCACCGCAACAAAAAAAAGAAAAAAAAAAAAAAAAAAGGAGATTGTTCATTTTTTAACTTAAAAAAGGCGGGGGTGGGGTGGAGGATATACTTCCAATTAATCCAAAGTAGTCAATTGGCAAAATGGAACTTGATGTCTAAAGCCTCGGCCAAACCAGTTTTCACATTCTAACATTTGTTATGTGTATGCCTCTGGTTCTATCAGCACATACTATATGGGAACAGACATGAGCTATGTGGGAACAGATACCTGAACGATCAGCTTTTAGACCTGCAGCCTGACATTATCCCCTGTTGATATCTCCAGTCTCTTTCCTAAGCACTCAAAATCTTAAAACTTTCAGTATTAATCATATTTGTATGTTTCTGAAATCCCCAGGCCACCACTTAGGAGGACATCCTGAACCTGTTGCCTTGAAATAGCATTGCTCAGAAGGCAGTAGGGATGATGGTGAACGTGGTTATTTTAGCCTATCCAGCCTGCTAGGATTTATTGTCCACAGTTCAGCACATTGAAGATGACATGCCACAGTGTCACTAATTGCTCCTGACATGTGAGGTTTACCACTGGAACCTCTGAATATAAAATGGGTCTTGGATTTAACAGCACGTAATTAGTTGCTGTTACACTCCAAAAGTAGAATCTTGCTGGAAAGGGGTCCGATGGGATGGCTTTCAGCAGCAACATGCACTGATTATAAATAATTACTTGCCAAGAATCAGCCATTCGGAGGCTGACACATATTTCAGCTTCCCTCCCCCACACCCTAGCTTAATAAGTGCTACAAAACTCACTCTCTCTGGCTCCTCATTGATTCTCATGCAAAAGACACCCTTGGCCCCTAGGGTGCTATCTCCAAACCCAATTATTATGGAACGAATACCCCTAGGCTAGATACCAGGATTAAAGCACCACAGATTTTGAAATTAACCTTGGGATCTGGAAAGTTGGCTTTGCCACCTACTATTCCTTATTTTCAGTAAGCTGTTCTACTTCCGTGCTTCCACTTCCTATTTTGTAAAATGGGGATAAAAATACCTACTCCACAATGTTGTTGTGTGGATTAAATCTGAATATAGATGATGCAACCAACACAATTCTTGGCCCACAGTAAGCATTCATTAAAGGGTATCTTTAATAAAACTCCATTTTTTTTTAATAAATAGTCTATTGCTAAGAGTCTATTTCATATTGGTCTTGCTCTTGAATAAAGGCAAATTGGACAAGTAGCATTATATCCAGAATCCTTCAGGCTACAAGAAAAAGGGAATCAAGTCAAAGTGGGTAAGTAGGGAAACAAAACTGTCAGAGAAGAGTCAGAAGTGGAGAGAATAAAAAAAGGAAAGAATTATGTACAAGAGGGAAAAATTCAGGTCTAACAAAAAGGAGCAGGGATAGGCTGGGTGCGGTAGCTCACATGTGTAATCCCAGCACTTTGGGAGGCTGAGGCGGGCAGATCACAAGGTTTGGAGTTCCAGACTAGCCTGGCCAACATGGCAAAACCCCATCTCTACTAAAAATGCAAAAATTAGCTGGGCGTGGTGACGCACACCTGTATTCCCAGCTACTCGGGAGGCTGAGGCAGGAGAATCACTTGAACCCGGGAGGCAGAGGTTGCAGGGGGCAGAGATCATGCCACTGTCCTCCAGTCTGGGCAACAGAGCAAGACTTCATCAGAAAAAAAAAAAAGAAGGAGGGGGATAAAAGAGAGGGAGACAAAAAAGAAAAGAGGAAGAAGTTGAAAGAGAATCATGGAAAAGGTGGTAAGAAGATGTTTGAGAAGCAAACAAGGGGAAAGCCATTTCCATTACCAACCCAGAATACCTCTATTAATAGAACCAAGAGAATTTTGTCAAGAATAGCTTACCTTCCTATAGCATTCTCTCTCTCTCTCTCTCTCTCTTTTTGTTTTTAAATAATGCTTACAGATTTATCTCTATCTGCCCTAAGAAGGACTTGCCCAACAAGAGAGGCCAGGCAGAAACTGTTATCCTGAATTTACTTCTGAGGACAAAGAGTCAAGAAGCTGACTTGTCTACAGATGGACCACGTAGGCATTTCCTACTTGTAAAATAAAATCTTTAACACCTTCCAACCTCTTTTTTAAAAGCACAGTCTGGTTAGCCTTTTATAGCAGAAACAAATTCTATCCTATTCTTGTTAAAGAAAAAAGAAATTAAACTTTTTTGGACTTGAGGGAAAGTTCTTGAAACCTTAAAAAAATTTTAAAACAATTTCAAACTTACAGGTAAACTCTCAGAACAGTACAAAGAATGTCCATATCTGCTTCGCTCAAAAACCCTATTGGAACTCCGCCAACCACTGATACAAAAGTTAGGAAGAAATTATTTGGGCAGATAGTGAGGACATGGAAGTCCTCCATAAGGTTTTCCTTTTAATGAAAACCAGCACCAAATTATTTTCCTAACAATAAGTAGCTTGTAAAACTGAGCTGCAGACATAGATGCCGGCAATTGTGCCAATCATGTTCGAGATGGTGGTTCCATCTTCCCTTCTCTTTGTCAGTCTCCTGTACAGTAAGAAGAAGACAAGATGGTATAGATCAACTGGAAAGGCCACTTGCATAATACGACTAGGGCGGGGCAACCAGCCTTCCCTATGCACTATGTAAATGTCATACCTGATGGAACCAATCTGTGAGCCCTATGTAATTCAGACACCATCTCCTCAAACCTGACTATAAAATCAGGCACATTCCCCACCAGCTGGTCCTTTCCGCTGGGAGACCCCTTTCTCTAGAAAGAGAGCTGTTTCTCTTTCTCTTCTCTTCTGCCTATTAAACTTCTACTCCTAAACTCATGTGTGTCTGTGTGCTAAATTTTCCTGGTGTGTGACGACGAACCCCCAACTATACACCTTGGACAACGTAGCCGCTTCACCATCCTACTGACTTCTTTTGTAGCAAAAGGATTCAGTCCAGGATCATTCATGGTATTTGTCATGTCTCTCAGTTTCCTGCAATTCAAAGCAGTTCTTTGGTCCTTCCTTGAGTTTCATCACCTTTAAAAATAGTCTATTTTAAAATAACTTAAGTTGCATGAACAGTACAAAGAACTCATACTCCTCTTTCCCTTTGACTTAGACACTGGATTATTTAGTCTTCAGCACTTCTAAATCATTTGGGAGTAAATTGTGGATATGATGCCCCTTCATTCCTGTATATTCCAGTATGTATTTCCCAAAACAAAGGCACTCCCTTATATAATAACCACCTGACTAGCTCAATAAGTGACTGAATGCTGATAGCATATTACTATCAATTCACAAATGCCATTCAGCTTGTCCCAACAGCAGCTCTTTCTCCTTCCAGACTCAGAATCCAATTTGGGACCATGTATTACATTTAGTTATCCAATCTCTCCTTCAGTGTGGAGTAGTTTCTTGGTCTTTCCTTGTCTCATCCTTGACAGTTTTAACAAGCCAAACCTTTTATTATCTCAGATAACTCAGGTCACCCTCAATTTGAGTCCATCTGATGTCTCCCTCATGACCAGACTCAGGCCATGCACTCCTGGCAGGAAGATGCCAAAAAATGATAAAGTCACCATTTTCCTCCACGTAATTGATAGGTACATTGTAGAGAAACACGATGAGACTATACCAGTATCCTGTTCCTCAAGCCTCCATTCTTAGCATCCACCAAACTTAGCATCCATCGACAATTCCTGCCTTAACCATCACTATTTGCCAAATGGTGATTGTTCTAGTTCCTACATTCCTCCTACATTCATTGGTCAGCATTCCCGACCAACAAAAGAAGAGCTTCCTCTCTCTCACCTTCACTTATTTATTTTTATCAATACAGACTCATTGAATCCTATTTCATGTAATGACTTACAGTCTGTTACTCTCATTTATTTTGACACTCTAGCTTTTCCAGATATGGTCAGTGGGAGCCTTTCATACTTGCCTGTTTAAAAAGTCAATTGAGTGACTATGATTTCATGTACCAAGAGGTATATTCAGGGCCAAAAACCTCTGGTTTCTCAGTTCGCTTTGGGAGTTATAAGACAACACTGAGAAATCATTCATGAATGTAATCCTTTTTTGCCCCTAATCCAATAGCTACTAACCAACATTTAAATACAAACAGATATCCTTTTAGAATCAGCTGTCAGGTAATATTTAAAGTGGCATGTCTATATTACCCTTCATAAAAAGATGAAAGACCTGAAAAAGAATCTTCGGTACCAGGTCCTATGGATTGATTTTGTACTTGTCTAGCCAGCCCCCTCAAATGAGTAAGTTAGGACCTTCCTCAAACTTCTCCCTTGGTTCAAGACCCTCCTTAGGTGATTTCAATCAGGCTAGAAATAACACCAGCCTCCAAACCAATAAATGAAAGCGTGTGTGTGTCACACACCAGACCCAGTGTAGATGCACAATACATAGCAACTCTTACCTTTTGTCCCCTTCACCTGCCCCAGAACTAAACATTCTTTTTTCCTCCAGTATCACACACCTCCATCACTGGTCAACTCAAAGTCACCTCCTCAGTTGATAAAACTCTGCTAGTGCTAGAACCCAGCCTCTTTTTTTCAACATTGCTGCCAAAGTTTCAGCTCCGACTCCTGCCACTAACACTCCCTCCTTCCTTTACTTCACCAGATTCCTCTCCCTAAATCACAGAAACATGACACTCCCCGAGAGAGAGGGCTTATCTCTCTGCAGAAAAAAGCTGGGTCCCCAAGCTCTGGCATCAAACCATGTCTCTCTCGCAGTCTACACTCCAACCTCACAGAACTCTGGGCCTGCAATTACGTTTTACTTATTTGTCTACCACAATACAATGCAAAGCCTTGAAATTAAGGGTGGTATTCAGCCTCATCTCCATTGCCCTGCTCTGAGCTCAGTAAATGTTTGCTGTGCTGACAAACAAAAAGGCACCTGTGGAAGACACAGTTGTCCACTTATTAGAAACACTACACATAAAGGGCCAGTTTTCCCAGAATTTTATTACTGATTCACATTTGAATAGTGACACATTTGTTTTGGATAGCAGAGGAATGAGGTTACTTGGCATATGTCGGCAGAATAGGTAAAAACTTATTTTATATAGACGTTATTTCCATAGCTCATAACTAATAAGAAACCCACTGAATAAAACATTTCTTTACCATTCCCAGTCCCAGAAGTACCAAGATATTTTTGTTTCTGTTTTTTGTTTTTACTTTTTTTTTTTAAAAAAAGGATAATTTTGCTTTTAAACCAGTCCTTTGCATCAAAGACTTATTTGATGGTCAACTTTACGTGTCAACTTTGTTATAAGCTACAGTCTAGTTATTAAACCAAACACTAAGCCAGGCATTGCCGTAAATGTTTTTGTTTGTTTAGAGACAGGGTCTTGTTCTGTTGCCCAGAGTGGATGCAGTGGTACGATCACAGCTTACAGCAGCCTCGATCTCCTGGGCTCAAGCAATCCTCCCGCCTCAGCCTCCCGAGTGGCTGGGACTACAGGCATGAGCCACCATGCCTGGTTCCATGTGAAAGTATTTTGTAGATGTGACTGAAGTCCATAATCAGTTGACTTTAAGTGAAGGAGATTATAAGTGGGCCTGACTGAATCAGTTGAAGCCTTAAGGGCAGAGCCGAGTTCCGCAAGAAGAAATTCCACCTGTGAACAGCAGCGCCACCCTGTGCCAGAGAATTCCAGCCTGTTCGTCCAGACAGCTTGCCCTATGGATTGATTTTGTACTTGCCTAGCCAGCCCCCACAAATGAGCAAGCCAATTTGTGCAATAAATCTTTTATCCCCTCTATTGGTTGTGTTTCTCTGGTAGAACTCTTGACCAATCTACTTCCAGAATAAAAGGGGAAAGAGGATGTAACAGCTGAATAGTTAACAAGATCTAAATAAGGCCTTTACAGGATTGCCTCATTTTGGAATGGGAAGCAGTCAGGCTCCTAGAACATCAGATACCCCATATTCAAACATAAGTTCAAATACATATAACATATGCCACGGCTTCTGTCCAACTGCATTCATTACACATTCAGTTGGCAAATATTTGTTATGAAAGGCACTGGGGAGAGAATGGTGTGCCAGACAGGCATGGTCCCTGCTCTCAGGGAGTTTACAGGATATTGGGACATCATCAGTCATCAAACCAGTAATTATATAATACTTGATTAATTATAATTATAATGAGTGCTAGCAAATAAAGGATGCTGTTGGCATATTTAGTAGGGGAACTAACCAATGGGGGAGGGCTTTTGGAAATGCCACTGACGAATGACACTGAAGATAAGATGAGTAGGGCAAGCAGGCAGTAGCCGGGCCGAGGACAGGAGAAGAGCAGTCCAGTCATAGCAGACACTTGTGCAAAGGCCTTATGCAGCAAACCATCTACATGAATTCAAGATGACCAGTCTGAGCTGTTGTAAATTAGGAATGGGGAACATATAAGATTAAACAGCCACACAAATAAAAGACAATGATTTGTCAAATTTGTCAAATAACGACAGCAATTTCATGTGTTTAAGCACATAGTGACATGATCGGACTTGTGCTTTAATATTTTTCTAGCAGGTGTGTATAGTTTGGAAGGAAGCAAATTGGATTGATGGAGACCACTTACAAGGCTTTTGTTATAGTCTAGGAAGCAGATGATGAAGGCATGAAAAAGGGCAGGGTAATGACGATGGAGAGACGTGGTTAGCAGTAGAATCAACAAGACATGGAGTTTGGTGTTGGGTGATCTCCCAAGTGGAAGAGTCGGGGCAGGGTGGGAAAGACCGGATTTGAGAGGGACAATCATGATCCCCGGTTCTGTTTTGGGCATGCACAAGTTAGAAATTCCTGTAAGATAACCATATGAAAATACGCCTCTGGAATTCAGAAGGGATCTGGCCCAGATAGACAAATTTGGAATTTGCTAGCAGAGAGTCAGAACTTGATGCGGTCAAGCAGGGAGGGAGTATGGAGTGAGAAGACTAAGGATAAATCCTTGGAAGCACTGACATTTTAGGTGGGTGGAAGAAGAGCTTCCAAAAGTGTCTAATGAGGAGCAATCAAGAGGGTCCGTGTTCGGCCGGGCGTGTTGGCTGATGCCAGTAATCCCAGCACTTTGGGAGGCCGAGGCAGGTGGATCACGAGGCCAGGAGTTCGAGACCAGCCTGATCAACACAGTGAAACCCTGTCTCTACTAAAGATACAAAAAATTAGCCAAGTGTTGTGGTGTGCGCCTGTAATCCCAGCTACTCATGAGGCTGAGGCAGGAGAATCGCTTGAACCCGGGAGGTGGAGGTTGCAGTGAGCCAAGATAGTGCCATTGCACTGCAGCCTGGGCAATATGGAGAGACTCGTCTCAAAACAATAAATAAATAAAATAAAAAATTATCAAGAGGGTCCGTGTTCACACAGGGCGCACTCGTTTACATAAAAATGTTTTCCATGAGCAATTTTAGTTTTAGCCTCTGCGTTTAAAAAGTTGCATACTTTCACTGAAAAGGAAATAACCAAGAGTAAGGGGAAAACCCAGTTTGAATGGACACAAGTAATTTCCAGCTAAGGTGTTTTATACAATAGGTACCACCTCACTGATTACTGTTTGCAACAGTTATTCGGTCTTTGGGACCAACTGTACTTTTTGAAGTCCCTCCTTTTAACACTAATAGCTTGGCTCTTTATGTATAATTAGAGCCAATTCAGGCAACTAATTGTAAGACTCACCTCAGAACACACTGCTTTAATCTTTCAGAAATCACTGTGATTCACATTCTTCTAAGAATGCCTCACTTGAAATAAAACACTGAACCAACAGGAAGTATTAATTTTAAAAAACTCTAAGAAGAGTGCTCTGGCCCCCAAAAGAATCACATAAATTAGTGCAGGCTCAGTGACTAAAAGAACTCCGGCTCCAGGAAAGGACATATTTAAATTACAGTTGCACTTTGTCACATTAGGAACACTTCTTGCCTTAATCCTCCCCATTAGCATGACACAGGGTATGTCAGGGAAACCTCTACAGTGTGCTGAGCTTCAGAGGGCAATTTGTAAGGCGGCCTTATTAGAGTTTATAAAAACAGGCCCAGCAGAGGCCTCACAGACTCAGCAGGCACAACAGCACGAGGCACAAGTGGGAACTTAATGAATATTTGATGATGACATTTTTCCTCCCTTGCATGATATGGCAAGGCAGCCCCCAACTTCCCAATGGAACCTATGCCAAAAAGTTGGTTGTTCAAATTTATGACCTGGAAATCAAAATATATACTGTTCCTTTAAAATACGTTATAATTGGTAGAGTCCAGGCCTTGTGGGAAGCCGTAACAGAGTTAGAGTTCCTAACCACCACTTATAACAATACTTTAATGAAGAAAACACAGTGCATTACCATTGAAGATACAGCTCCTCCAAGGAGAAGGGAGAGGCTCATGTGGCTCCGAGCTGGGAATCTAGGCAGAGGGTAATGGTAGGGCAGCAATAAGGGGCTGGGGCCAGTGGCTGACACCTGAGAGATCCAAATGCAAAGCTCAAGATGTAGTGGGTCTTCAGAGTGGGGTCAGGTGGAGACTCCAGCCCTGACAGGGCTGCAGTGATAGAGGAGGATAGGGAATCCCTATCAAAATGGCATCTGGCTGAGGTCAGGAAATAAGCAGCAGGTGCCAGAAGCAATCTTGCTCTGGCAGGAGCCCTGAAGAGACCAGCAGTCCTGGGGCTGGGACAAACTGAAAGCTGAGCCCTAGGCACAGTCGGATATTAATCAAAGACCATCCCCTTGGGCCCCAGGACACAAGGTTATCCAGTCTCTGAAACCATATTGAAAGTCAGGCACCTGCTCACCTATTTGTACACAGGGATTTTAGGATTAACTAGGTGGTTCAAAACCTCCTTGACTTTTTGGGGGGTTTTTGTTTGTTTGTTTGTTTTTGAGATAGGATCTCACTCTGTAGCTCAGGCTGGATTGTGGTGGCGCAATCATAGCTCACTGCAGCCTCAAACTCGTTGGCTCAAGCAATCTTTCTTCCTTAGCCTCCAGAGGAGCTGGGACTACAGGTGTGCACCACCACACATGGCTGTTTTTAATTTTTTTAGAGACAGGGTCTTGCTATGTTGCCCAGGCTGGTCTTGAACCTCTGATCCTCCCACCTTGGCCTCCCAAAGTGTTGGAATTACAGACGTGAATCACTGCACCCAGCCTTGATTTTATATCTTGCTCTATCCATGTAGTATAAATTCATGCCCTACACGAATACAGCAAGATACAAAGGCAAGAGTGAGTAGCTTGAGTTTAAACAACCCTCTGTCATTGTCCCAGCCTCTAAGCCATTCCAGCAGAGAGAGAGAGAGGTTTTTTGTTTGTTCGTTTGTTTTGAAACATTGTCTCACTCTTGTCACCCAGGCTGGAGTGCAGTGGCGCAATCTCACAATCTCGGCTCACTGCAACCTCTGCCTCCCGGGTTCAAGAGATTCTTCTGCCTCAGCCTCCCAAGTAGCTGGGATTACAGGCATGCACCACCACACCCGGCTTATTTTTTATATTCTTAGTAGAGGCAGGGTTTCACCATGTTGGCCAGGCTGGTCTTGAACCCCTGACCTCAAGTGATTCGCCGCCTCAGTCTCCCAAAGTGCTAGGATTATAGGCGTGAACCACTGCGCCCAGGCGAGAGGGGTCATTTTTATGTCCATTGTATACGAGGCATATTGTATCTACATTTATCTTCCTAAATTGATATCCAAACCCAAAAGGCCATCAAATAATATCCTTAGGTTGAATCATCTAACAGTAAAATACTAGGGTGTCCTAATTGCAGGGGAAGGTCAGTTTGAAAGTCTCTGCTGGATTTTTTTTAACCGTCAAATTTAATTACAGGTCAGGTGTGGTGGCTCATGCCTATAATCCCAGCACTTTGGGAGGCAGGAGGATCACTTGAGGTCAGGAGTTCAAGGCCAGCATGACCAACATGGTGAAACGCCATCCATACTAAAAAATACAAAACAAAGTTAGCTGGGCATGGTGGCAGGCACCTGTAATCCCAGCTACTCAGGAGGCTGAGGTGGGAGAATCGCTTGAACTTGGGAGGCAGAGGTCGCAGTGAGCCGAGATCACGTCACTGCACTCCAGCCTTGGTGAAAGAGTGAGACCCTGTCTCAAAAAAATAAATAAATAAAAATAAAAATAAATTACTTATAGTCTTTTTTTTTAAGAAAGTCTTATTTTTCAGAGTACATATGGCTATAGTACGGAAAGAGAGAAAAGCGGGAAAAAAAGGCACCATGTCTTGGAAAGCTTTTTAAGTTATTTAGTAGTTTTTTTGTTTGTTTGTTTGTTTGTTTGCTTTTTCTTAATGGTAGCCAGGCCTGTAGCCTTCAGGCAAAAGCTTGTGAGGTCTCTGTGAAATCTGCCCAGCCCAACAGGAAAACCTCAGGATACTGCTATTGTAGTGACAGCGGGCTTCCTTACAGGACCGGCTCCGTCCATGAAGCCCTCTGTTTAAAAGACCCACTTGAGTGCTTGAAGCTCTCAAATCAGCTCCCTTGGGGACTCACTCTTAAACAGAAGCAGACAAGCCACAATCACCAGATATCTGAGGAAAAACTCAAACATGAAAGACAGATCAAAACAAACATAAAGAAAGTCACTTGGAGTACACCGAGGTTTCCCTGTGCAGGGAGCAGAAAATGTCAATAACCTCAGAGGGGTGACAGAAGATACTGCATCCATCAAACAAGAAAGGGATGCTAAAAAAAAAAAAAAAAAAAAAAAAAAAAAAAAAAAAA